>NC_086449.1:266341146-266641146 GCF_028390025.1 Pseudophryne corroboree | reverse complement strand
TTTTGCATAGTTATCATTAAAGCATACTCATCAACACAAATGAGAATGAAGTTGTTTGGTACAGCTTACACATTAAAAGTATATGACGAAATCTATTATTTAATATTAACATCAGGACTATTCAACTTGCAGTACATCAAAGCTTTCTGTTACCCTACTGTTGCTGAAGCCTTCACACACACACTCTGCTGTATAACACATCTATTAAAGTATTCAATCCATAATATATTACCTTTGTACTTCGAAATGCTAATATTAAATAAACAGTGCATGGATATCAGAAAACTAAAGAAATTGTTAACACACACAGTGCATACGGAAAGTATTCACAGCGCTTCACTTTTTCCACATTTTGCTATGTTACAGCCTTATTCCAAAATGGAACAAATTTATTTTTTCCCCTCATAATTCTACACACAATACCCCATAATGACAACGTGAAGAAAGTGTTTTTGAGATTTTTGCAAATGTATTAAAAATAAAAAACTAAGAAATCACACGTACATAATTATTCACAGCCTTTGCCATGAAGCTCAAAATTGTAGGGGCATTGAAAACTATTCACCTGTTTGAAACATGCAAGCATCTAGAAAACAGAGTAGTTTCTGAACTTAGACATCAAGGACCCTGGAGAACCCAGCGAGTGGTGTATACCTGGTACACATACGTTATTTTTTCAAATACATTTTCTAAAATCCAGCCATTACCAAATTTAATATTAAACTACCCTATAAAAAAACAAATTTTAGCACTAGTCTCCATAAAACAAATCTGCAAGTAGAAAAACAGACTAGCAGGTAAAGATATTTCCACACATTTCACAAATGTATTTTTACAAGAGCACAAATTATCCTGAAGAGATGGGGTATATGCAATTAGCGGCGAATCGCGGCAATTTTTCGGCCGTTTTTCAATTTGACAGTCTAATTTCGGCAAGTGGGTGCCGAAATTGACCATATGCAATAAAAAACGGATTCGACAGTCCCGCTGACGAAAAACGGCCGATTTGACGGATTTTGTTCCGTTTTTTTAAAAACGGGAAAAAACACGGAAAAAAATGGCGTGGGGTCCCCCCTCCAAAGCATAACCAGCCTCGGGCTCTTCAAGCTGGTCCTGGTTCTAAAAATCCGGGGGAAAAATGGACAGGGGATCCCCCGTATTTTTAAAACCAGCGCCGGGCTCTGCGCCTGGTGCAAAAAATACGGGGGACAAAAAGAGTAGGGGTCCCCCGTATTTTTTACACCAGCATCGGGCTCCACTAGCTGGACAGATAATGCCACAGCCGGGGGTCACTTTTATACAGCGCCCTGCGGCCGTGGCATTAAATATCCAACTAGTCACCCCTGGCCGGGGTACCCTGGGGGAGTGGGGACCCCTTCAATCAAGGGGTCCCCCCCCCCCCCCTAGCCACCCAAGGGCCAGGGGTGAAGCCCGAGGCTGTCCCCCCCATCCAAGGGCTGCGGATGGGAGGCTGATAGCCTTGAGAAAATGTAAAGAATCTTTTTTTTCCAGTAGTACTACAAGTCCCAGCAAGCCTCCCCCGCAAGCTGGTACTTGGAGAACCACAAGTACCAGCATGCGGGAGAAAAACGGGCCCGCAGGTACCTGTAGTACTACTGGGAAAAAAATACCCAAATAAAAACAGGAGAGACACACCTTGAGAGTAAAACTTTATTGCACACCTGCCGACACACACATACTTACCTATGTTGACCCGCCGACTGCCACGTCTCCTGATCCGACGATCCGGGGTACCTGTGAATCAAATTATACTCGCCTCAATCCAGTGTCCAGATATAAATCCTCGTACTTGGCAAAACAAATAAACGCACACCCGGACCAGCGGACTGAAAGGGGTCCCATGTTTTCACATGGGACCCCTTTCCCCGAATGCCGGGACACCACGTGACTCCTGTCACAGAGGTCCCTTCAGCCAATCAGGAAGCGCTACTTCGTTGCACTCACCTGATTGGCTGTATGCGCGTGTGACCTCAGACAGCGCATCGCAAAGCCTCTCCATTACTTTCAATGGTGGTAACTTTGCCGTCAGCGGTGGGGTGACCTCACCGCTGACGCAAAGTTCCCACCATTGAGTATAATGGAGAGGCTTTGCGAAGCGCTGTCTGACAGCTCAGACGTGCAGCCAATCAGCAGAGTGCCAGGACGTTGCGCTCGCTGATTGGCTGAAGGGACCTCTGTGACAGGAGTCACGTGGTGTCCCGGCATTCGGGGAAAGGGGTCCCATGTGAAAACATGGGACCCCTTTCAGTCCGCTGGTCCGGGTGTGCGTTTATTTGTTTTGCCAAGTACGAGGATTTATATCTGGACACTGGATTGAGGTGAGTATAATTTGATTCACAGGTACCCCGGATCGTCGGATCAGGAGACGTGGCAGTCGGCGGGTCAACATAGGTAAGTATGTGTGTGTCAGCAGGTGTGCAATAAAGTTTTACTCTCAAGGTGTGTGTCTCCTGTTTTTATTTGGGTATTTTTTCCCCAGTAGTACTACAGGTACCAGCGGGCCCGTTTTTCTCCCACATGCTGGTACTTGTGGTTCTCTAAGTACCAGCTTGCGGGGGAGGCTTGCTGGGACTTGTAGTACTACAGGAAAAAACAATATTCTTGTCATTTTCTCAAGGTTATCAGCCCCCCATCCGCAGCCCTTGGATGGGGGGGGGACAGCCTCGGGCTTCACCCCTGGCCCTTGGGTGGCTGGGGGGGGGACCCCTTGATTGAAGGGGTCCCCACTCCCCCAGGGTACCCCGGCCAGGGGTGACTAGTTGGATATTTAATGCCACGGCCGCAGGGCGCTGTATAAAAGTGACCCCCGGCTGTGGCATTATCTGTCCAGCTAGTGGAGCCCGATGCTGGTGTAAAAAATACGGGGGACCCCTACTCTTTTTGTCCCCCGTATTTTTTGCACCAGCACCCGGCGCAGAGCCCGGTGCTGGTTTTAAAAATACGGGGGATCCCCTGTCCATTTCCCCCCCGAATTTTTAGAACCAGGACCGTCTCGAAGAGCCCGAGGCTGGTTATGCTTTGGAGGGGGGACCCCACGCCATTTTTTTACGGGATTTTACCATTCCTTCTAAAAAACAACAACAATATTTTAAAAAATATATAAATAATACTTGTGCCTCCCAAAAACACAAACCAAGTACCTAATCCCTTCTAATATAAATAGATATGCTATTACCAATAAAAAAAAAACACCAAAAAAAACATGTTTTAAATTTTTTTTATTAGATTCACCCACCAAAGTGTGGCGGATTGAAAATGACGAATTTACTGTCTAAAAGCACTGTTGTCGAATTTCCAAACTTCAATTGAATATACTTTTGTCGAATTGCCGCATTTGTACCATTGCAGAAAAGTCGAATTTGACAAATGTCGAATTTCAAAAAGTCGAATTTGGAAAGTCGGTTTTTTTTACGGAAAGTACTGAATTGCATTGTCGATTTTTTTTTTTAGGCGAAAAAGTCCAGTTTTTCGACAATTTCGGGAATTCGACCGCAATTGCATATACCCCTATGGGGTATATTCAATAAGAGTTGGGTCCATTCCGACATGCAGTTGTCGGAATGGACCCGACAACCCCTATTCAAAAGAGCGGCCAAATCCGACTGTCAGATTTGGCCGCTCCCGTTGTCATGGCCTGCTGTTGCTGTCAGCAGCGCCTGGGGCAGGGAGCTGTCTGTGGCACCGGGAGGATGTAATGACAGGGAGGAGGTGCGAGCAGATAACAGCCCACTGGGAGGAGGTGCTCTCAGATGGCAGTCCGCCGGGAGGAGGTGCTCTCAGATGGCAGTGCGCCGGGAGGAGGCGTTCGCGATTTGCAGCCCGCCAGGAGGAGATGGGGTTATCTGTGCCGGGAGGAGGTGATGGCCGCAGATGGGGAGGAGAGGAGGAGACGGGGGGGGGAGCAGCGGCTGCAGCAGCGGAGGCTCACGGCAGCATCCACCCGGCTCCAGCAAGCGGGACATCGCTTGCTGGAGCCGGGTGGACGCTGCCGCTGGGTTCCTGCTCTCCCCGCTGCTCCCCCGTCTCCTGCTCTCTACTCACTTATCTCAATACGACTTTTTTATAGTCAGATTGAGATTGTCGGAAACGAGGCTAAAACCTGTCGGGTTTGGCCCCGCTTCCGACAATGCACGCTGATCGGCGGCTGAAGCCGCCGATCAGCGTGCATTCCGACAAGTCGGGTTTCCCGACTTGTCGGAATAAATGGGGCCGTAATGAATAGGTCGGTACCCCTTCCGACCTAAAACTGTCGGAAGCTGCCGTCTTTCCGACAAGACGGCAGCTTCCGACAGTTATTGAATATACCCCTATGAGTGGGGGAAAAGTCCTAAAGCAGGTGAAAACAGCTTCTCACAATTAACAAGCCCATACAAATGCTACAGTAATAATTTTGAAAGCAAACACGATACGTGTGCTGTCTGCTGTATATTTACTACCTGTTTTTTTTTTTTTATAAATTGCTGTGATAAGCATCACTAGAAATTCTGTTCTGTCACTGTAAAGTGATAAATAAACCAAGTTGTACTACTGGATACGAAACAATTCAGAAGTAGACGCACAGCAACTATAAAATTATGTGTTTTACAAATGATTCAAATTACCTGTTAATATCGGTTTGGTAACAGTTCTTGTGGAAGTACTCAGCCAAGCGTGGAGTATTGCAAAGACACTGTAAGATAGAATTCATGTAACAAGTATTGCCAAGATTCCGCAGGCCAGTGAGAGCTGGACCTACCCCTCCAAATACAGGATTCAGGCTGCGTATCTTAGATGCTGATAACTTTGTAATTTCAGTTTTAGTATGAGTTGTTGGTCTGCAACACAAAGACATTTCAAATTAACATTACAATTCTCAAATAGCAATGAGTTGACTTATAATGACATCAAGTCATTTAACACTCCACTGAACATTATTCATTGGCACTAATATTTATCACATACAACTGTGGCACTTTGCTAAACCTTCCTGTACAGGTCAATGCACATAAAAATAAAATAATTTGTAACAAAATTAAGGTTAAAATATTATATGTCCATCCTCATACATCTGAAACAAGTTTCATTATTTGACCACCACAAAGCCAAAATAACACTTTCAAAGTGATTTCTCTAATCCACTACACAAGAGCAATTGGCTCTACATCATGGATTGCATTAACACTCATACTGGTGCCCCTTTTTGGAGTTACAGAAGCATATGGAGCAGATGGATTCAGATGTGGTTGGAGGAGCAATCGCTGCATCTTACATGGAACCAACAGTGATCGTACTAATTGCAATCCCGAAAGGGGGGAGGTTGCCCTCTCTCCCCTACCCCTCCATTCCCGCAGCCTAACTCTAACATTCCAAATATATAAAGAGCAGAGATCTGACTCTTAAGGGAAAACAGACTAAGTTCATGATCCAAACTCACCTGCAAGAAGGAAAGGAGGTGCACAAGTCTGAATTGGCAAAAGGGAAATTCCCAACACTCACAACAAACACATATATGTCTTCCAAGTCCGATGGTAGATTTTTACATTTCCAAGCATTGTCTGGATGATGTCACTAGTGAGACCTCTAAGCTTCAAGTTTCACATTGTTGAAGCCAACCAATTCCATTTTGGGTGAAAAAACATGCCCTGGTCTCTTATCTGAGAAAGACACAAAGAAGGTTCTAGCAACATGGCTTGAAGATCTGAGTACCACATATCCCTAGGTGAAAAGACCACTGGCCATCATTGTGTTTAATAAGGTCGCTAGAGGGTCACTGGTCCATATGCTGTTGTTTCCTGTTCAACTGGAAGGCCTGGGGATCAATATATCTGGGATGAAAGTCTCAAGATGAAGCACTTACTCCCTTGGGTGAACAGTATACCAACTCAGGAAGTTGGCCTTCCCTCTGGTCCACCTCTGGACAAAGACTACAACTCCAGCACATTGATGGGAAGAGTAGATTTTTCCCAGGACCATAAGCCTGCAACTGGATTCCCAAGATCACTTCACCCCAAGCTTGGCTGAAGTCTGTTGTTACAATTGTCCATTCCCATACTGATGTAGGTCATCCATTGGTTAAGTTGGGCAAGTGAAGCAATCGCAGAAGCAACAGGCAGATCTGAGCAGACAACTAGAAAAACTGCCTGTTCAGCCGAGGATCAGCCCATAATGAAAAATCTGACCCTGAAGAGGCAGTGAGTGTAATCGAGAAAACAACAGAGCTTCAAGGAAAGCCACCATATTCCACAGCAATTGCATACACTGGAGAATGAACACATCTTCTCAGCAATAGAGATCACACCTGAAATTGCAGGACAAAATTTTGGACTCCAGAAGAAAAACTTTCAGGAAACTGGTGTCGAATAAAGATGCTCATAAAAATTATCTTGAGTAAGAATTAGACTGGATTTAGGGAAAGAGACTCTAAAGCTGACGTGTTAAATAGGTCATTCAAACAGGGAATAACCATGATAAATTATGTTCTCAACAAGGTGATCATGGGAGACATGATCTTGGTGAAAACTCATGGATAAAATGAATGCAAGGCTTGGAAATGGAGATTTTGCACTGCAAATCGTAGATGCATGTCATGTGCCTCCCAGATAGGGACATGCAGGTAGGCATCTTTGGTGTTTAGAGCTGCAAGAAACTCCCCATTTTCTATGGCTTTTAACAGACCATTGCATCTTGAACATTTAAAAGATCAGATGTATATTCAACAATTTTAAAGTTAAAAGTAGAGAATTGCCCAAAAGGAATAGTGTAGCTACTGCACTAGGAAGGAATTGAGTAAAACCCCAAACCTCGCTGCGATACTGGAATGTATGCCGTGTATGCCTCAGAACTAGTCATTCAAAGCCATTTAGATTGTGTTGGCTTGTTAGCAGGCTAGCCGTTTTTGTAAAATCCATATAGAATAAAACAGCATCCGAGCTTCGTAGAGATTTGGTTCGATCCACAAATTCAAAGTGCACGCTTCACCTGCCGTGATGGTGGGGGACTGAAAAGCTGGCAAAACAATCTCTTGATTGATATGAAACCTGGAGACAACTTTAGGGAGGGTAGCCAGACCTAGTTCTGAGGATAGCACTATCCTGGTGAAAAACCAGAAAGAGGGAGCGACATGATAACGCTTCTAGGTCAGATACCCTGCGTGCTGATGCAATGGCAAGAAGGAAGAGATTCTTCCTCGTGAGCCATTTCAGGTACACAGATTCCAAGGGTTAAAACAGTGAAGTCTGTAAGACCTGAAGCACATAAGATAAGTCCCAAGGGGCCAGCGGAGGGACAAAGGTAGGTTGTATTCGGAGAACTTCCTGAAGGAAGGTCTGGACATCAGGTAAAAGAGCAATCTTACGTTGAAATCATACTGAAAGGGCCGAAACTTGCACTTTAAAAGTCGCCAAGCGAAGACCCATATCCAATCCTACTTGTAAAAAGTCTAGGGCTCTAGCCACCGCAAAAGTTTTAGGATTGTAACCTCTAGGTGCACACCACCTAAGTACAGATATTCTGTAGTTAATCCTTGCAGAGGCAGATTTACGTGCCATGACTTTTGTCTGAACTACCTGGCGTGAGAAACCCCTCGATCTCAAGAGGGATGTCTCAAGAGCTGCGCCGTCAAAGACAGACGAACCAGGTTTGGGTGTAGACATGGTCCACGAATTAACAGATCTGGCCGTACAGGCAGTCTAAGAGGATTGTCTACTGAGAGACCCTGAAAGTCTGCAAACCAAGGAAGTCTCAGCCACAAAAGCTGTGCTGAGATCTCTGGTTCTGGACCCGTACCTCGTTACCTTGCAATTGTGGCGTGATGCCATGAGATCCACATCCGGGAGGCCTCACTTGTCTACCAAAATGTTTACTATTTCTGTATGTAGAGACCGGAGTGTACGTCCTGACAGATTAGGAAGTCCGCTTCCCAACTGAGAATTCCTGGAATGAATACCACCTAGATAGTCGTGAGGTGACGCTCTGCCCAAGTGAGAATGCGGAATACTTCCTTCATGGCGGCCTGACTGAGAGTACCTTCTTGATGATTTATGTAGGCTACCTTGGTCGCATTGTTGGACTGTATCTGAACACGGCCCGAATCTCCAGATTCTGGACAATTTCCAGAATGTTGATGGGCAGGCTGCTGTCCTGTACTGTCCATCATCCCTGAAAATACTGATGACAAGTTACTACTCCCCATCCGTGAAGACTGGCGTCCTTGGTGAGGAGCACCCATTCCTAGCCAGTGTTTTTTAAGGGAGGATATAGATGGAATGGGTAATTGTATAGCCTTTCACTAGACGAGCTGTATGAACATCTACCGAGGGGGGAACTTTCCACTTAGTACATTCTCCCTCTGGGAGAGGGTAGGGAGTAGCCTGCTTTCTTGGTAACTGAAACGTCCTGTTAGGTGTACTTCAAGCCTCACGCATGAGTTCCGTGAGCAGGTCTGACTGAGGAAATTCCGCCTTGACGACAATTTGAATTTAAAGACTGGTCCTTTAGGCCTAGGAGCCGGCTCCTAAGGATAAGTGCTGTATAACCTGGCATATGGGAGAGGTATACAGGGAGACTAGACCCAGCTCCAGAGACTTGCTATGGAGGGCTTGTGCAACAATGGGTGCCGAGTGACTCAGTGAGGGAGGACGGTAGAAGCAGCAGCTCAAAAAAGGTGGGAAAATCCTCAGAGAAATCACACCCTGGGCTGGGGGAGGGGCTAATGGTGAGAGCCACCTTCCTTATGCTGACATCACCCCCAGGGCTTACCCGGTCTTTACAAGTGTCTCCAGATACATATTATAGCCCTGGTGGTCTAGCGGAGGAACACAAGCAACCTGGTCCCTGCCATCAGTACCTCCGGTGGTCTCCCTCACTGGAGGCTAATGGCAGCTGTGCACTGTAGTACACGCAAGCGGGGAATCGCCTTACCCGATGCCCTTTATGTCCGGCTGCAGCCTGGGTCCAGAAGGAGCTGTTTGCTAGGAAGATCCACCTGGTGCCACCCAGATCACTGTCCCAGCTATCAGTGTTGCGGTGCCAGCAGGGGTTGCCGAAGCAGTAGTGCAGGTTCCCTATGGGACGTCCCAGCTAATTGCTCAGACTACCAAATAACTAAAAAGCAGAGAAAATTATAAAAGAAAGTTTGGAGCAGCTTAACAGCAGCAGCTCCCCTGTCTAAAAGGTGCATCCGGCTCCTGCCAGCACCAAACAAAAAATGGATAGACTGGGGTGGGGTATAGGGTAGAAAGGCCCTGAAACTGTTTGGTGCCTGGTTCTCTACAAAAAACTTATACCCGTGGTAAATCCTGTGGAGCCTATGGACCCTGAAGAGGAGGATTTTGGGGCACTTACCGCTGAATCCTTTTCTCTGAAGCAGGCTGGGGAACACTGGACCATGAAATTGCAGGTTGGGGCTGGAGTTGGCACCTAAATTGAACTGTAGCTTTAAAAAGTAAGCTCGTCCAGAAAGGAGTAGCAGTAACCAAGTGAAACTGCTATAACAATTATTACATTTTATTTCTAATGCGCCACAAGTGTTTTGCAGCGCTGTGCTGTGAAACACTTGTGCAAACCAATAGAGAAAAGAGAGTCGGGAACCAACCTCGCACGACTAAGCAAGAGGAACGGAACGCAAAATTCTTTTTTCTCTTTAAGCAAGGCTGCGTAACACTGGACCATGGGACGTTCAACAACCATTCCACATGGGAGGTAACGCTGTCTGACTGAAGACCTGTACATCCAAAGTGGGTGCCACCGGAGGCAAAAACCTCACATGCTAAAAACAGAGGAATCAGAGAGCTAAACGACAGACTTGATTCACCGAAGCCTTGTGTTCTGCTGCCGAGAGGTTGTCAGAAAACCGTAGGCTCGTTTGATGACTGAGAGGAGCCAACGTGTCAAAGGCCTGTCTTGTAGCTGGCCAACCACGTTTATGTGCGTTGTAAATAACGATCAGAGAATCTGTGCCATGAACAGAAGTAGTCTTGTCCAAGTAAATTCACAGAGCTCGGACTATGACTAGCAGACCTAAATCATTCGGTTACAGAAAGTCGCCGATTGAGAAAAAACTGGAAAAGGACTATTTGTGTTTAAGCTACGTGGGGTTGCAAGGGGAGATGAGCTCACTGTTTAAAGCTACAGTTTAATTTAGGTTCCAGTTCCAGCCCCAACCTGCAACCCCATGGTCCAGTGTTCACCAGCTTTGCTGAAAGAGAAAAAACATTTCATCAAGTTCTGAGTCTTGCGGAAATCGTATGGAAAATTTATAAAATCATCCAACCATGCAATATAATTTCATTCATGAAAGATCACTTACTTATTTTCACGGTTAATTATAGGTGTTGGCTTCTTCTTTTCTTCTTCCTTAATAGCTTGAGTTAAATCGGGAGAAGAGTATGATCGCTTCAACTTTGTTTGCTCCTTGTCAATATCTGTATGCGACTGAGGCTTCACTTTCTGAACTGGAGTGGAGGAAGGAGCAGATGGAGCCACTTCAGGTGGATACATATGAACTGTATGAGTTGGTGAATGATAATAGCGATAGGTACCGGTTATGGGTTCAAGGAACTGCAAGGAGAAAAAAAAATGGCAATAAGTTTGTGCTGCACCTGTAGTTATTGGAAGAGAAATGTTACCGTTTTATTATATGGTGTATTACTTCAGCAATCTGTGTCCTCAGGCTGAATGCAACAGATGTGCAGAGGCTTAACAATTTTATGTATAGTAATTAAAGTGTGTATTCCTAATAAATATACAGTATAACACTAATCTTACATGCAACAACAATAACTTGTATGCTATAAAGGAAAAGGAGATTTGCATATAATTATGGAAAACATTCCTAAATGTAGGCATTACCACCCCCGCACATGCAACATTATGAAAAGGGGTCAGGCCCGGGAAGCTCTCAAACCAAATACAGGTGCCACTGAGTAGCGACTGTGCAGCCCCCTTGGGCTATGGTACCAGTCACACACCCCTAATTACGACCCCACAGCAGAGTTCCAGACGACAGACAAAACTTTCTATTAACGTTGCAGCCTCTGGACGTTAGAGTGTCTAACTTAATTGGGTTAAACAGAGCTGTTTTCAGGAGACACAAGTATGATATATCTATTGTTGTTCTCTAGTTGGTATTTACTGTATTTCACACAGCCTCAAAGCTTAACTCCTATTGCTATGCGAAAATGCAATACTAAATATTTGTGCTTTGTTGAAATGAAGCAAAGGACAAAGGTGCATGGGTTCTCTACCTATAACTTCCAGCTATAAAGCAAATAAAAACAAAATTGTTAAGTGTTTTAGATTAATAAATAATTTGTGTTTTCCAACGTTAAAGCAAAAAGATTAGGTCCATCATATCGATATACTAAAACTACAATAAAGTCTGCTTCTGACCCGGGAAGCTTTTACTTGGACAGTTTACAGCACACTTTTAATGAATAAGTAGCTTTGTTGCTATAAATTACAGCAGGAGTTCCCCAAGTCAGTTTCCATGGAAAAGGAAAAAGATGACCTAGCGTGCATTATTTTTTTTTTTTTTACCTTGACCCAACCAGCAGGCAGTCCTGGAACAGTTATACCCATTTCCTCACTTCGAGCTCGCATCAATGGCTCCCTCTAAAACAACATATGAAAATGATAAGTAAAAACAATGGCATAGGTGCGGCACTGTTATTCATTTAAAATCCACTAAATTCCATAAATATGCATGTAGCATAACCCAAAATATCAGATCTTTATTAATAGCAGCAAATATTTTCAGATGTAGCCAGAATACCTACTCTGGGACGATCATCTTCAGCAACATCTTTAGAAACCACCTCAGCTTTAGCCTCTTGAAGATCTTTACTTGTTTCAGGCTGTTAAATAAAATTGTTTTATATTACACTTTAACAGCATGTGCATATTCATGATTTGTATTTATACAATGTGTAGATGCAAACATACGTGAATATATACGAGATAACTTTGTAAGTGGATATTTTTCTTCAATACTACTAAAATAGAGAGTTATAGTTTACTTTCAAAGATTTTAAATAAGTCATTACTTTCACTGTTCCACAGCTATAGAGGAGATATCTTCCTTAGCAATTGCCATCATCTTGTAGGCCAGTGGTTCTCAAGCGCGGTCCTCAAGTACCCCTAACAGTTCATGTTTTCCAGGTCTCCTCACGGGATTGCAAGTGAAATCATTTGCTCCACCTGTGGGTCTTTTAAAATGTGTCAGTGAGTAATGAATACACCTGTTCACCTGCTAGGTGACCTGGAAAACATGAACTGTTGGGGGTACTTGAGGACCGAGGTTGAGAACCACTGTTGTAGGCAACCTGTAGCACTCCAGCTGCTGTAGAACTACAGCTCCCAGTATGCCCTGTCACAGTTTTGCCATTAAGGCATGCTAAAACCATGGCAATGCATGCTAGATGTGTATTTCCACAGCTAGAGTACCACAGGTTGCTTATATACAGCATATAAACAGGTTGCAAGTATACAGCAGAGGCTTAGGAAGGTGGTCTTGGATATGGTAAAAAAAAAAAAAAAAAAAATACGGTAGGCCTCACCTTCTTTGGATTGCTTGATATGGTTACATCTTTCTTTCGTTCATCATTCAAAGTTTGTTCAGCACTTGGTTTTTTAATTTCCTTTGTTTCTTTATCAATCACAATTTGCGTTGTTTTTTCCAGTTCTTTAATTTTAGGAGGGTCCTCCTGTACAGTTTCTCTCACATTGTTCTTAGTCACTTCTTTTTCTTCTTGTGTACAGACATCTCGGAATTCTTCCACACTACTGTCTGAGTTGTCTTTCTTTTCTGGATTCTTTTTATCTAGCGAGGAAAGGTTGTCTCCTTTGGAGTGTAATAATGGCTTTGTGGACCGGTCTGGAATAATCTTACCATTCTGCACTGGTTTGTTTTCTTTCACTTCATTCTTAAACTTCTTTGGGCCATCATTTATAACTACTGTGGGCTTCTTTGAGCGGTCGATCTAGGAATGAAAAATATAATTAGAACCAAGGAACAATCTGTACAAAATGTCAATAATGGCATGCACTCAAAGCTAGGCACCTTATGAGAAGTTTTTTTTTTTTGTATTACCTGTGAAAAAACACACACAAGCAGGAAAAGAGGCGGCACTCTGATAAGCCACTGGCATCTGTGTGTGTTTATTCAGCGCTGAATGCAGACTTACCTGCATATTGTACATGCGCTTCATCTCACATCTGTATTTGCATGGCACCAGGCCAAGTAACTTGTATCAGGTGTGGAGTGCCGGATCTGGCTTTTGGGGTGTGGGTGTGTTTGTATTGCCTTGACTTTGCTATTCACTTCACATCTAAAATGAACTCCATATGTCAGGACAGCACATCCCACAATACCCATAGCACTCCACCCCCCCCCTTAGCCTAGCAACTCCCCATCCATCTTACCAACTCTAACTTCTGTCTTCCTTGTGTCTGGAGATTAAGTCAAGGCCCTCATCTGGTCCTCGCCCTCTTCCACCTCCCCCTTGACACCATCCCCTCATACCTGCTATGCTACCTCTTTCCTGTTGTCTGTTACCATCTTGACCATCTGTTCATTCTCTTCCTCTCATCAGCCACTGCCCCTCTGCGTTCAAGCATGCCCTTCTCTCCCCAATTCTTAAAAAACCCACCCTTGATAATAACACTCTATTCAACTACTGACCCATCTCTCTCCTCCCTTTTGCCTCTAAACTCCTTGAACGTATTGTCTACAACCGCCTTTACTGCCTCTTTTTTTCTCACAAACTGCTTGACCAATTTTAGTCTGGCTTCTGTCCTTTCCACTACACTGAAACTGCCCTCTTGAAAGTCAGCAATGCACTCATTGCTGCCAAATCCAAGGGCCACTACTCTCTGCTCATTCTCCTTGACCTCTCTGGCCATCCACCTACCATTCCTTCTCAGTCTTGTTTCATGACTCCACCTTGCCCCCACTTGCACTAACAGTTGGTGTCCCCCAATGATCTGTTCTGGGACCTCTCCTATTCTCCCTCTCTACGTCCTCTTTAGGTGAGTTTATCACTTCTTTTAAATCTTCAATATCATCTCTATGCTGATGACACTCAGATCTACCCTTTCTCCCCTGACCTCTCCCCCTCATATCTCCAAATGTCCATCTGTTCCTGGATGACTCAGTGCGTTCTTAAACTTAACATGTCTAAGACAGAGCTGGTCATCTTCCCTCCCTTCCGCATAACCTCACCTCTCACAATTTCATTACCTACTGCCAGCATAACCATCTCCTCCAGCCCACAAGTGCGCTGTCTTATGCCAGGTACAGACTACGCCGATATCACTCCATTTTGCAGCGAGTATGTATGCCCTATTTGCGTGCTCCCGAGGTCGTTTGTGATGTCCTCTGGTCGGCCCTGCTGCAGGGTCACCCAGAAAAAATCGCTTACAATGCCCTGCTGCACGGTCAACCAGAAGAAATCGCTAACAATGCCCAGCTGCCAAATGCAGCATGGCATACTACTTCGCCACCCCTGCATCAACAAGTGTGCATGCACTTGCCGATGCAGGTTTCTGTCGCCAGCCAGCTAAACATAGTCTATAGAGTTGTCCTTGACTCCTCCCTTTCCTTCAAACCACAAAATCAGTACCTTTCGCAGTCCTGCCAATTCAGTCTTAAAAATATTTCCAAGATCAGCTCCTCTCTCACCCTGGATGCTACTAAGACTCTCAACACCCTCCTATCAGGCCTTCCTGACTCCACCTCTCTACACTCCAATCTGTCCTTAATCTTGCTGCCCGGCTCATCCTTCTCTCTGAACGAATGACATCTGCCTCACTTCTCCTACAAGCTCTACAATAGCACCCCTTCCCCTTGAGAATCCAATTCAAGCTTCTCCCCCAATCCGCTCCCATTTACATCTCTGACCTTATCTGAATTCACACTCCCACCAGCCACCTTCGCTCCACACCTGCCTCTCTAGCAAACTAATTACTTCCACCAACTCCGACCTCCAAATTGTGCCAAAGTTGCTCCCGGCCTCTGGAATTCTCACTCTCTCAGACTCTCCACCTCTCTACTAAACTTCAAACGGGCTCTCAGGATCCACTTCTTCATTAACGCCATTAAGCTCTCATCCCAACACATCTGTGTTACCCTTGTCTGTCTGTCCCTCTCCTTTAGAATGTAAGCTATCACAAGCAGGGACCTCTTTCCTCATCTGCCTTTTCTTTGCCTTACTTCTCTATCATCTATCTGCATACTCCCTACGACGACACCTAACCCTTGGTTTCTGCCACCCTGCTGCTTATACGAGTGTCATGACCGCTGATGCAGCAATGTTTATAATCCATGTACTGTACTTGTCCTACAGTCTTATACTGTAAGTCAGTGTTCTGCTAATTTGTTTATGTATATTGTTATACCCCACCAAATCCTTCTGGTGCTATATAAATGAATGATTGTGTGTGCGTGTGTGTACAGACAGACGTAGAGTACCCATATTTATCCTGGGAAAAGAAGTGAATTATTTATTTTTTCAGATGACAGCCTTACTATGAATAAGTACTTCCGTTCTTTTATCTGCATTTGGATAATTAATAAATTTGTGTTGTTGTTTTCGGGACCCGCGCTGCACAGCACACAGCCCGCTGTCACAGGTAAAAATTGAAGGTAAGAATAAGGAGATGCTGGGGACGTGGCCTGGACGTAGAAGGGAGAAGTTGTGCCACTGCTAGAGCTCCTGTTAAAGGAGACCCGAGAAGACGACTCTCCCAATTGAAAATCACCCGCACTGGGGCGTGGCCTGGCTGGCAATGGGAGAGGAAGCACTCCCTAGGAGCTCCTGCAAACTGGCCAACATAAATTAAAAAAACAACTCTATTTAGTATCCTGGTGCCCCCTGCACTTACCCCACTGCCTCTGCCTACATCAACCCGACCAGGGGAAGCGTGCTGCGGAGTCGGAGGGCGGCCTTGGCTGCCCTTGCGGATTGTGGCCTTCCCCCTCCTGTGAAACCGGGGCCTCGATTTCGCCGCCTCACGGGGCCGGGCTCCGGAGCTACTCGCGGGACTTGGGACCCTCATCTCCTCCCCTCCGGACCGTTGGCAGCGGCTTGTGGTGGCCTCATCCCTCCTGCGGACCCCTCCGGCGGAGCTGTGCAGCAGCTGAAGCGGGCCTGCGGCCCCCCTGCTACCTCCGGCCGCCGCGGCCTAACACGCGCCCAGAAGCCGGGACCTCGAGTTCGGGGAAGACCCGGCCGTGAGCTCCGGGATCGGAACGCGGCCGCGACGGGCTCCCCGACACCCCGGATCACCCCCACATGCGAGGCTGGACACTCTTAAGCACCTCCAAAGAGCCTCTGTGCCACAAGCAGCCCCACAAGGGATAAAAGAGGGGAAAGGAGCAGCCCTATAAGTGCTGCGGTGGCCATCTTGGATTCCTGGAGATTTAGCTGGAGAAGGCTGAGCACACCTGCAGCTCTAGGAATCTCTACAGCACATCCAAAAAGGCTGCATTACCTTTAGCACCCAACCATCCTGGAATATTGTGAGTGCCTGCTGCTGCCACAGCACTCATTTCTCATTTGCACCCCTGCTCCATAGAAGCCCACGACAGGAACCCAGAGTCACCATTTTACTTTCTGGCACTCAGCCAGGGTAAAGATAACCCGCACTATACCACACACTCCTCACCCCCGCAGGAGTACAGATTCTATTTACACTACCGCCAGTATCGGCGAAGGCTATGGAAGTGCTTTAATACCACCCAAGTGCGCCCGGGCCACTGAATAGGGGATCGAACCGCGATCTGCCCCGACGTCGGAGTTGGCGCCTGGAAGAGTCATGGCCTCAGCGTTATGATATTCGGATCCGCACATCCCAGACCTATCCTTAAGATGACTCTCAAGATGATTTAACGCAAAATAATAAAATACTACATGTGCCATAGCCAAATGATCAGACCCCATATATAATACTCTGGCACCCTACCCCCCCAGCTCCGCGGTTGGAGGATCGGATCTGACCGGATTACCTGTTCATTAAACGGACTCGGGCCTGTGTCCCCCCAGCAATAATTTTTCCTTCCTTTTTCTTTTTTACCCCCACTCCTACCCTACCTCTTATGGATATAAGCCACTATGTCCAAAAACAAAAAAGCATCGCAAGCTCCGACTAACTTCTTTGGCTCAAAGTCCAAGGGCTCACAGAACCCCACCATGGCCGCAAGCTCCCCCCCCTCTCCATGTTCGTCGGAAGTGGGTATCGATCACCAGATACAGGCGGTTATGTCGAGCCTATTGGAGGGAGTGCAGTCCGCGTTCAAGCAAGAACTCTCGAACGCTATAGCCGAATTTAAATCGGACCTTACAGATCTCGGTAACCGGACGGATGCACTGGAAACAAAGACGGACGATCTCTGCCGCTCCCAACACCGCATTGACAGTGAACTCGCTAGATTGCACGAGGAAATGGAGTCCCTCAAGGAGCGACAAGAGGACCAAGAAAATCGCTCGCGTAGAAATAATCTGCGCATACGTGGCGTTCCAGAAACGGTCCTCGGCCCATCACTACCAACATTCTTGAGAGAATTCTTCATACACTTGGTACCAGACCTCACAGTCGAAGAATGCCTTTGCGACAGGGCACATAGAGCACTCCGGGCAAAACCATCTCCCGCCCAACCGCCCAGGGATGTTATTGTCCGTTTCCATTATTTCCGTTCGAAGGAGAAAATCATGTCCTCCGTTCGAGACACATCGGAGATCCTGTTTAAAGGCACACAGCTGCAGATCTTTCAGGATCTTGCACCCTCCACCATCCAAAAACGGCGAGACCTCCAACCGGTCACCCGGATCCTACGACAACACCAGATCAGATACAGATGGGGATTCCCCTTCCACTTACATGTTTCGGTCAATAACTCTGTTCACTCGGTCAAGACCTTACCCCAAGGACAGGAACTGCTGGCAAAGCTAGATCTCCTCCCAACATCAGCAGTAGAAGACATGGCGGCCTCATCATCCCAACCGCCACATCCTCAGTCCCCTCTTCCCGACTGGACACGGGTGACCCGACAGCGCAATGTGGACAAGGACCCTCCCTGACCTGGGGAAACCCCCCGATGTGTATAGTGCATGAACTGTCGGTGCAACTTCTCCACGACTCGAAACGAGTGTGAACAGTGGAAGATTCGACCTCAGTTCAACTACCAGTATCGTAACTATCCTTGGTTAATGCTGTTATAAACAAGTTATAACTGTTTGAATCCCCCCCCCCTCCTCCCTCCCTTTCTTCCAACCCCCCTCCTCCCCTTCCCTTCTTTCTCCCTCCCCAATTTTTATTTTTTTCTCTCTCTTTTTTGTTTTCATGCTTGCATTTTTGTTGTATGGACACAGTTCTCAATGTCCTATATTATATTATGTTTGCTATAAATGTAAAAAGGTCATAGCCATTCCCAGCCTTCATGGCCCGGGTGACGCTCACCCTCCCACATGGTAGCTCAGTTACCCCCCTACAATCCCTTACTGTTGTTTATAATGTTACTAACTCGATGCTTTTTCCTAGCGGCCCCTAAATGGGACCCACAACCTCAGGGATGTTTCCCCGTTTGGGGTACTTCTTCTTCTTCTTTTCTATGTTCTTTCTTTTCTCTCTTTTCTTGTGGCCTCTGCTTGACTTTCCTGCTCCTTCTCTTGCTTGGCCTGGAGGGGTGGCCTTTGCCTGGCACAAATTGTACCTCGCTGGACCATACCTGGCAATATGCCGTACTCCCCCACGTAAATAATCATGTCTCTTAAAATATTCTCGGTCAATGTAAATGGCCTGAATTCCCCTAGGAAGCGTACCGTGTTCCTGAGTGCTTGCAGACGTGAGAAAGTTGACATAGCATTCCTGCAGGAAACACATCTCACCGGTCCCCACACTCGGCTTACGGGCAAATGGTTCTCCCAGTCCTACTTTGCCTCAGCAGACTGCAAAAAACGGGGTGTGGCCATCTTAGTTCACCGTAATATCCCGTTTATTCACTCCAGGACGGTGACAGACCCAGACGGACGGTTCCTCATGGTAATGGGTACCCTCCGCTCTAAGGCTTTCACCCTGGTCTCCGTCTACGCCCCCAACCAAGACCAATCTTTGTTTTTTGATTCTCTCTCCAAACGCCTATCACGAGAAGCACAGGGAAGCATTATCATGGGTGGTGACTTTAATACCATAATAGACCCCTTGCTGGATAGATCTGGTCCTCCGCCTCATGCTTCCATGACGACCCTCCCTCGGGCTTCCCGCACACTTACCGCCACCATGAAACTCCACGGTCTCTGTGACACTTGGCGTTCCCAACACCCCCACACCAAAGATTTTACGCACTTCTCAGCTCCACATCAACACTATTCCAGAATTGACATGATCCACATCACCACTGCCCTAGTGCCACTGATCTCGGACACGGGCATTACACCACTGACTTGGACGGACCACGCTGGGGTCTACCTCCTCATAGATATATACCGCTCGCCTCATAGGAAATTTAAATGGCGTCTTGATGACTCGCTTCTACAACACCCCTCTGCACTAGAGGAAACTAGACTTGCGATTACACAATACTTCACTGAAAATATATCTCCCGATATTCCACTTAATATCCTTTGGGAAGCCCACAAAGCCACGATTCGCGGTACCTTATTAGCAAAATCGTCGGCAATCAAGAAAAAAGCCGCACAGGAAATAGCCTCCCTCGAATCAGAAATAGCCACCTTACTACCCAAACACAAAGCATCCCCCGACCCCTCTTTACTCACCCAGATAGACTCCCTCCGAGGACAACTCAACACTCTCCTATCCACCCGCGCGGCAACAATTCTTCGGAAGTTGCAACAACGCTTTTACGACAAAATGGATAAAATAGATACCCTACTAGCCAACAAACTACGTCGTAAGCAAGCGTTGGGTGCAATAGATAAACTGTACTCGCCACAAAGGGGAACCTATACATATGACCCTGAATTGATGGCTGAAGATTTCCGCCTGTTTTATAGCTCCCTCTATAACTTACCTGACTCGCCCCTGCTGTCTCCTGACGGATCCGGGGGAGTGCGCTCATATTTATCCGATACCCCCCTCCCAACCCTATCCGACAATCAATTGGAAGCCCTAAATAGTCGAATCTCGGAGGAGGAGACAATAGCTGCCATACGATCGATGCGCTCGTCGGCTGCCCCGGGTCCGGACGGTTTCACAGCCCAATATTATAAACTCTTCGCGAAGGAACTGGCCCCACACCTAGCCTCCCTATTTAACGGTATCCTCGAGGGAGCCTCCTTCCTGCCGGAGACGACTCGGGCCGATATAGTGGTAATACCAAAGCCTGACAAAGATCCGACTAGCTGCTTAAATTACAGACCAATCTCATTATTGAATGTTGACTTGAAAATATACGCGAAAATACTAGCTAACCGTCTGGGTCCCCTGATGCCCGGCCTGGTCCACCCGGATCAGGTCGGCTTCATTCCTGGACGCCAGGCGTCCGACAACACTAGAAGGGCAATAGATCTAATATACTCAATCCAAAAACGGAAACCTCCCTCTCTCATTTTGGCTCTTGACGCGGAGAAGGCCTTCGACCGCATATCGTGGTCTTTTGCCTTTGCAGTCCTTGACAAAATGGGATTCTCCGGAAACTTTCTAGAGGGAATTAAAGCACTCTACCACTCTCCGTCGGCCCAGGTTATGGTTAACGGTGTCTCCTCCTCCAGTTTCGGGATCACCAATGGTACCAGGCAGGGATGCCCCCTCTCCCCTTTAATCTTTGCCCTAGTCATGGAGCCCCTAGCAGCAAGGATCCGTAATAACAGTGCTATCCATGGAATATCCACAGGCCTATCTGAACACAAGATAGCGCTATATGCCGACGACGTCCTGATCTCCCTCACTGACCCAGCCCAATCTCTCCCCGCGCTTTTATCTGAGATTAGCTCATACTCACAGCTCTCAGGTTATAAAATAAACGTGAGCAAAACAGAGGTCCTTAACTTTTATATCCCGGCAGCTCTCAAACAAGAACTTCAAACTATTCTCCCCTGTAACTGGCAAACCAAGAAAATTAAATACCTTGGTGTGTACTTGACCCACCATCACCACCAACTTTTCCAAGCAAATTATCCCCGTTTATTACAGACAATTAAGGAGGACTTGGTGGACTGGTCCAGTTATTTTATATCATGGATAGGCAGAATTAACTCTGTCAAGATGAGCGTGCTCCCCCGACTCCTGTACTTATTTCAGACCCTCCCGATCTACGTCCCTACCTACGTCTTCAAGACCCTACAACGCCAATCTTCCCTCTTTATTTGGAATCA
Source organism: Pseudophryne corroboree (assembly GCF_028390025.1). Classification (NCBI taxonomy): domain Eukaryota; kingdom Metazoa; phylum Chordata; class Amphibia; order Anura; family Myobatrachidae; genus Pseudophryne; species Pseudophryne corroboree. Next base: position 266,619,820 of record NC_086449.1, on the reverse strand, counting down.
CAAACGCCCTCGAGTCAGACTTAAACTGCTTCAACGCCCCTCCAGAGGCGGCGGTCTGGGTATCCCGGATTTTAAGAAATACTTTTATGCCGCGCAACTCGCTCAATGTGCACAATGGTGCAACGAAGGCGGGACGCGGAAGGTCTGGGTGGGGATAGAGGCGGAGGAGACGGGCCTAGCTACACTATCCTCCCTACTGTGGCTTCACCGGAACCAGCGTCCCCGTGCGGCCCTATTGCACCCTGTAGTAAGTCGCTCCCTGGCAACATGGGACCTGACAAATAGACGGTTCAGTTTGGCCCCATACCCGTCCCCGCTAATTCCGTTATTTAACAACCCAGCCTTCCCACCAGGTATGAGCAGAGCCACGCACACATCTTGGCGCATGAGTGGTATTTTCTATGTTAATGATATCACCTCCACAGCTACGTTCCCACAATTCGCAGATATCCGTGAAGGAACAGTAATCCCCTCATCGGACTTCTTCCGCTATCTACAAATTAGACATTTCCACTCCACCATCACCACCACCCTTCTCCACAGACATTTATCCCCCTTTGAACACATTAGCTGGAAACGCACCAACACTAAAGGCCTCATATCAGACATCTACACCCTCCTGGACGACCTCCCCACAACATCCCGGGCCCCTCGAAGTGGCATGGGAAAAGGAATTGGGATTCACTATAGACAATGAGGACTGGGTAGATATATGGGACAATGCGGCTTCCAGCTCCATATGTGTAAGAATTAAAGAAAATATTTATAAATTACTCTACCGATGGTACTATGTCCCTTCCCGTCTACATACTATGTTCCCCGATACTCCAGATAGATGCTGGAGGGGCTGTACGGACATCGGTTCATTCTTACACATATGGTGGGCCTGCCCTAAAATCTACACAATATGGGGTGAACTCATCACCATGCTTTCGCGTTTATTCGACACCTCCATCCCCTCCGACCCCCAATACTTTTTGCTCCCCATGACTCTTCCTACCCTCAACAGACATCAAAACAAACTATTCCGACATATAGTCTCGGCAATGACATGCCAAATTGCCACAGACTGGAAGAGCCCGACCCCCTCACCAATACAGGGGATAATTTCTCGGATATGGTATGTCCACAAAATGGAATACATGACCGCAGTTATTCGCAATACTGCGAAGCAATTCGATAAAGTATGGTCCCCATGGCTAAACCTACAACAGGCTTCCTCCCCATTCATAATCTGACACGGCATGCCAAGGTCCTATCCACCTCTTGCCCCCGAAGGCTACCCCTCCACCTCTTTGCCCTCTCTCTACTCCCCCCCCCCTCTTTTCTTCAACCGGAGGTGCCCAGCCTCCTATGCTTTTCTGTCCCCTTCTGATCGCTCTCCGAGCACTATCTTTTTTTCATTTCCTTTGCTGACTCTCTTGACGGAAGGCCACTCCGTTGCCGAGAGTTTCCCACTTTTTATGCTCTAACTTGAATCTCTAAACACGGGAAAACACAAAAACAAAAAAAAAAAGGATCCATGCTGTTGTAGCAACAATTTACTGTACCTACATTTGTATTTTAAGCACCCAAAATGTTCGGGTGCTCTGTTATGTTATCATTGTACCTATTTCATGATCCACTCAATAAAATGTGTTTAAAAAAAAAAAAAAAATTTGTGTTGTAATCAGATATATTGAGTGCAGATCTTGTTCAACTGGGCTGGATGATTAGATAGGGATAGAAAATGCTCTCCGTGCAATATTTTAGAGAATAATAGAGAATAATGATGCCAGTTTCCCATACCTCACATCCTGAATACATAGTAGTATACTTTCATTTTTACAGACTTTTGCTACAGTGCTGTTTTAAATTGCAAGACTAAATGTTGTCATGAAGTACATTTAAAGTGGTTAACAGGTGAAGGCAGCATTGGAAGTCCACAAAGCAGCTCTATGAAGGATCGCTTGATTCGTGCAAGGGTGGTATTTAGGCCGCTGCAATTTGAATCAAACATAGGGAATGGAGAGCATCAGCACAAGACCTACCCTCTAGAGCAGGGGTGGGGAACCTTTTTTCTACCATGGGCCATTTGGATATTTATAAAATCCTTCGAGGGCCATACAAAAATTATCAACTTAAAAATTAGCCTGCCCCCAGTCAGTTGTTATGCTGTAGTAGATATACCCCCAGTCACTTGGTATGCCCCAGTAGATATACCCCCAGTCAGTTATGCCCCATTAGATATGCCCCCAGTCAGCTATGCCCCATTATATATGACCCCAGTCAGTTGTTATGCCCCATTAGATATGCCCCCAGTAAGTTGTTATGACCCATTAGATAAGCCCCCAGTCAGCTATGCCCCATTATATATGACCCCAGTCAGTTGTTATGCCCCATTAGATATGCCCCCAGTCAGTTGTTATACCCCATTAAATATGTCCCCCTGTATTTATGCCCCATTTGATATGTTCCCTAGTAGCGCCGCTTACACACACATTAAAAGAAAAAAACCCGGTGTGGCCTGCTGCCTGACTAGGAGGTTGTGTCCCAGGGGAGCTCATACTAAAAACAGCAATATAAACACCCTAATAGCTGCCCACCCAGGTAAACAACCCACCCAGAGGCCTCTTAAGTTGTCTTGTGCACTATCCCCCAGAGAGGGAAAGCTGCGGAGCCGGGGAGTGGGTTTATCCTGCTCCTGCAGGTTGCGGCCTACCTCAGGGTTTGGAGCCGGGACCTGGATTTTGCTGATCCCCGGCCGGACGTCGAGAGCTCCCGGGAGCCGTGTGGACGGGAGCGACACCCGCTACCGCCGAGACCCCCCTGCAGGACAACGCCGAGAGACGTGCAGCGGCATCCAGACCTCAGGAGGAGACGAGGTAAGCCGCAAAAGGCCGCGGAAGCACCCGCGAGTGTCCGGCGCCGGCGGCCATCTTGGTTGGGGCAGAGTAAGGCGCGCGGACGCAGCGCCAGGAATAACGACTACTCTGGCCCCAGACCTTCTACACTAAAGCTGTGGGGGGACTTGGGGACCCAGTGATTAGTTGCAGCAAGTGGAGGATCCCTATACTGCCATCATATAGGGCAGAGACCAAGCAGCGGCGGCCATATTGGAGGTGGAGGAGGAGAGCTGGTCACATAGAGCTGCTGCTGCTGCTGCTGTTGCTGCTGCTGAATATATGTTCTGTGCACAAGCTACCCCACACCTGAATCACCCCCACAGAGTCCCCTTGGGTATCTACCAATCTCTGCACGGAATACCCTGACGGCTGGCTGGTCCAGGTTGGGAGCCCTGAAGAGCGGGACTGGGGAAGAAGCAAACGACCCGTGCCACTGCCTTGCTCCCCTGTGTATATAATCTGATTCTCCGGGACCACGCAGTCCTACACCCATTGCTAACAACTACGGCATATATGGTGCGACTCCCCCGTGAGGTTATGTCCTTCTAACACCATGTTTATCTCACCGTCGCTTCCTGCCTGAATAACCACTCGCTACGGTCATCCTCTTTTTATCTATATGATCTACTGATCCCCCTCGGGACGTCTTATCATGCCTCCAAAGAAGTCGAAGGGGTCTAAATCTGCTTCACAAGTGAATTTCTTTGGGTCCTCCTCCTCTGGTAACAAGCCCCACGCATCCTTTCCCTCGCCGACCCCAACTCAATCATCTCAATCAACTTCATCAAAAATATGTAACACGGCTAACGCCGCACAAGTCGATATGGACTCTCTGGATGGCCCGGTCATGCTACGCTCTATCCACTCCTTGCTAGCCTCTTTCAAGTCTGACATTTCATCTGAGCTTAGATCTAATATACAAGCTCTTCGCTCTGATATCTCTGAAATCGGTGACAGAACAGACCACATTGAACATAAGATGGAGGAGCTGGTAACATCACACAATGATTTGATCACCGCACACGACTCTCTACTGGAGGAAGTCGCCAACATCCGGGACAAAACCACAGATTTAGAGGACCGCTCACGTAGGAATAATATAAAAATAAGAGGCATCCCTGATGATGTTTCAAATGCTGACCTGTACGGATACGCTACCGATCTTTTTCATAAATTGATACCTGACGCTCCGCTACATGATCTCCTGATTGACAGGATCCACAGACTCCCAAAGTCTAGGCAAGCACCTCCTCAGGCCTCCCGAGACACACTTCTCAGGGTTCATTTTTTTCACATCAAGGAAAAGATCTTGCGTGCAGCATTGCCCTCTTCACCTACGGCGACTTGTTTGGATTCTCTTCAACTCTTCCAAGACCTGTCTCCAGCGACTATGGCCAAAAGACGTTCATTCTCCAATATTACATCAGCCTTACGGAAAGCTGCAGTTCAATATAAGTGGGGATTCCCTACTAAACTGATCGTACTACGTAATGGTATTACCACCATCATTACCTCACCTGAAGATGGACCTAAAATTCTAGAAAAATGGGACATCCTTCTCGATATACAACCTGCTCCCCCCGTTGCATCACCGAAACGGATAGCCCAAGACTGGACATTGGCTCCGGGCTGAGAATCACCTGGGAATAACCATAACATAGCTATTATTTAGCTTCTGTTTTTTCCCCTACAGGTTCATCAATGGCTATAGGTTCACTATATTATAGGCGATGTTCTTCGACTGATGTTCCAATGTTTTCGTTAAATCTTAGATAGAGGTAGAACTGTGTCTGTTTCAATTAGATAGCAAACGTCCACTTCTCCCTATTTTAGGATGACCTTATTTATTAATCTTATCCATCTTTGCGATTGATAATCATATGTTAAGTATGTTCTGGTTTGGAGGCGACGGTGGGCAATTTTGGCTGATATGCCACCCACCCACACCTGTCCGTCACGATACCCATGTGACGGGATCTCTAGCTCCTTTATGGATGCTATTTCTGTTTTTTTCCCCTGTTTTATTTCTTGCTCTATTTTCTTTTCTCATATTCTTCTCTTTACTGATGCTGACTTTACTTCCTCGGTCTTAGAGGACTGTGCTGCTATGTATTATATTTTGATGCAAGTTTTACTGATGCTTTTCGATGTGTTATGTATCACCCTGTCATACCCTCCCACATGGCCACCTTTCTAAGTCTTAATGTTAAAGGGCTCAATTCACCACAAAAGAGGCGCCTGGCTCTGAAATATTTTGCTGATCAAAAGGCGGACATAGTGGCTATACAGGAATCCCACTTCCCACTGCACTCCCCCCCTCAGTTCTCCAATACCAATTACCCAGTCCACTATGTCTCCTGTGGACCGTTTAAGAGGAACGGTGTAGCTATTCTTTTCCATAAATCGTGCTCTTTCCAATTGGAGAGTAAATGGGTAGACGGCAATGGCAGATATCTGATTCTAGTGGGGAAACTGCGAACTAAATATGTTACTTTGGTCTCCATTTATGCCCCTAACTCTAATCAACCTCGGTTCCTGAAATCCTTTCTTCAAAAGCTGTATAGTGTCAAGAAAGGTGCGGTTTTCCTGATGGGTGACTTTAATATAGCTCCTGACCCTGATCTAGACAAATCTTCGAAACTAGACAAACAGTCTGCTAACGCAGCCAAAACCCTGGCCGCCTCTTTTGCACACCTACTAACCGAATTTGATTTATATGACGCCTGGAGAATCAGGAATATCGGCGCTAGAGACTATACATTTTATTCGGCAGTGCATAGATCCTATTCTAGGATCGATTTGCTCCTGACGGATAAATGGACATTACAATCTATCTCTAACATCAAAATATTACCGATATCGTGGTCAGACCATGCACCCTTACTGTGGACCTGGTCATACAAAACGCCTATCTCCACACCACGATCTTGGAGGTTGCGGGATTACATTTTAAATGATGAGGATGGAGTCTCTATATTACGAGAGGCCTTGTCTTCTTATTTGGACACCAATAGCCCCGCCGATACCTCTATTTCTAATCATTGGTGTGCTCTTAAGGCAGTCCTGAGGGGTGCAGCTATCCAAGCCTCAGCTCACATAGCGCGCCGTGACCGGGAAGTTCAGCTGGCCTACGAGTTGGAGGTGACGACGTTAGAAACCAAACATAAACAATCCCCTGCCGACGAGCTCACCCTTGCGTCTCTGACTGAAGCAAAGAGGAAATTGAACAGTCTCTACCTTTTGCACGTACAAAGAGCAGTCTCCAACCTAAACCAAAAATATTACACATTAGGCAATAGGGCGGGTAAATTACTGGCGCGGAAACTCAGAGGGAAAAACATAATCAACAGAATTAAACACTTGACAAACCCAGATGGATCGCTGTCCCTGAACCCTAAAGATATTGCAAACCAATTTGCCTCTTATTATAGAAAACTGTACAATCTCAAACATGATCCCCTCACCCCACAACCTTCCATGCAGCTTATACGGTCTTTTTTAGATTCCATTAATCTACCCTCTATTTCCCCAGATGATGCTTCCACACTGTGTACACCCTGGACTGAGAGAGAACTTCAGACTTCCCTGAAAGCCCTCAAAAAAGACAAGGCCCCTGGGCCAGATGGGTTTATCAATCTCTTTTACATTACCTTTCAAGACTCACTCTCCCCACTCCTCCTTAATCTGTACAATGACGCTTCCTCTAACCCTTTCCCTAGAGAAATGTTGGAGGCGCAGGTGATAACGATTCTCAAACCTGGCAAGAACCCATCTCTCTGCGCAAATTATAGACCCATAGCACTTTTGAACACCGATATTAAGCTGTATGCCAAACTGCTTGCAAATAGACTGAATCCGTTGATCCCCACATTGATCCATCAAGATCAAGTGGGTTTCACTATTGGTCGCCAGGCCCCTGACAACACCAGGAGAGTCTTTTCCCTTCTGGAGGCTCGCTCCGCGTCACGAGAACCCTTATTACTGCTCTCTCTTGATGCGGAGAAAGCTTTTGACAGGATTCATTGGCTATACATGTCAGAAGTTCTTGCCAGGTTTGGGTTCACGGGACAATTTCTACAGAATATCCTACGTCTATATATGCACCCCTCAGCGCGCGTTTTTAGTAATGGGTTTTTATCCGATTTTTTCCCCATCACCAACGGCACCCGACAGGGATGCCCACTGTCACCATTAATATTCATTTTAGCAATAGAACCTCTGGCAGAGAAAATTAGGGCATCTACCCTAGTGAGCGGAGTTTACATAGGCCCCACGCAACATAAGATTTGCCTGTTTGCAGATGACGTCCTGTTGTTTGTAACTAAACCTGAATCCTCTCTCCCAGCTATCCACGATATTCTGCAGGACTACTCTAAAATCTCCTACTATAAAATGAACACGGCAAAAACTGAGGCTTTGGCATTTGACATTGAGCCGATCCCACTCCAATCCCTACAATCTATTTATCCCTACGCATGGCAGGACTCTTCCCTCCAATACCTTGGGATCAAGATCCCTTCCGGTTCTCACTCAGCGGTGGATTGTAACTACCTTCCTCTCTTGGGTCACTTCAAAACACTCACCAAACAGTGGACAAACTATGAAATCTCTTGGTTGGGGCGACTTTCATCAATCAAAATGATGCTCCTCCCTAAAATTCTCTACCTGTTTAGAGCCATACCTTACTTAGTTCCGCTAGCTCTCCTTAACAAGTTCTATTCTGTCATGTCTACTTTCATTTGGAAGGTTAAAAGACCCAGGATAGCTAGAACCCGCTTGTTTAGATCCAAGGGTAGCGGGGGTCTCGCATTCCCTAACCTAGAACTCTACCAGCATGCATGTCTCCTTGATCAGTTGAAGGACTGGCTCCGGACGGAGTCCGTAAAACCCTGGGTAGATATTGAAAGACATATGTGCACTGAATTTCCTCTTCCAGATTTAATCTGGGTCAAACCTGCACATAGACCCCCCTCCTCCAAACTTATGAGGAGTATAATTAATTCTCTTAAGGTCTGGGACAGATTGGTCACTAATCTGGGCGACTGCCCACTACCCTCCACGCACCTATCCATATTGGCGATTACCAAGCTGCTCCCAGACCTTTCCCTGCGGAACTGGCGGGAGCTTGGGGTTCAGCTGGTCAAGGACTTGTATGATAAATCAGAGCTTAAAACCTTCCAACAGCTACAAACCCAATACTTGATACCGTCAAAGGACTTTTATAAATACCTACGTATCCGACATTGGATTAGGGCGAACATGCCTGATCCTCTCTCCTCCCCTACTCCCCCACCATATATCTTGAGTAACTTTTCCTCCATACACCACAAAGGTGGTATATCCCAATGGTATGTCACGCTCCTCTCTCCGCTAAATGATGTGAAATTACATATTCAAACAAGGTGGGAATCAGAATTTAATATTCTTCTGACAGATCAGGAATGGGAAACTAGTTTTATGAATATTTTTAAAATGTCACGGTGCATCAACCATACTGAAATGATGTTCAAACTAATCCACGGCCTCTACCACACACCTGATAAACTCCATAGGATCTGGCCAGATTCCTCTAAATTTTGTTGGAGGCAATGTGGATTGGAAGGTACTTTAATACATACATTTTGGACATGCCCAGTTATTAGGCCATTGTGGACGGAAGTTTTTAGACTAATTGAAAAGGTCACAAGGGTGATCCTCCCCCACCGCCCTGAGATTGTTCTCTTACATTACTTTACTCCCTATGTACCCTCTGAATACTCTTATATTATAGGCCATATTCTCATAGCCACCAGGGCCGCAATTGCTCAATATTGGAAAAGGACAGATCCACCACGACTATCCAAAATTATAACGTCAATACAGCGCAATTGTGAAATGGAAACTATGAGCATTAAATATTCCTTAGCCCCCCAATCCCCTCTACTGAAATGGCTACCGTGGCTTGATTACTATTCCTCTTGCATTACCTCCCGGAATGCCTTGCCTGACAAGGTGTGAATGTTTAGCTCCTTGTTATATATGTCTTCATACAGTTTAGTTAAAAATGTACAGAAATTTGCGCAGGTTCTCTACAGTCTCCCTGAAAGGCTGATGGTCAGCATCTCCTCTATCCTGTGTCCCACTCTTTCTCTATCCCCTCTCTTTCTTATCTCCCCTATTTTTTCTCTATATCTAACTCTTAAGCCTTTTTAGTATTATTACTTTACTACCATGTACTATGGTTTACAGACATACTGTTACTATGTTATTGGCCTTTCTGTTTTCATAATGTTGTGTATGTTCTGTATTGAAAATTTTCTCTAATAAAATTTCTTCAGATAAAAAAAAAGAAAAAACCCCCACAATACTCACCAGCCCAGCTCCTGTTTCCAGAACGCTGCCCTCCACCTGGCCGCCCGCTCCTCGGCACTATGGGAGCGCCTCACATGTACACTGCCTGAGCCAGAAGCTGGAGCTCAGGAGTGAGCTCCTGCCTCCGACTGCTGGTGAGGAGAAGGAGCCGGGCGCCCACGGTTCACAAAATCTCAGCGGGCACCAGACTTCTCTCTGGGTTAGGTGAGCCTGGCCGTGCCAGATCAAGTGGCTTTGCGGGCCTGATACAGCCCGCGGGCCTGAGGTTCCCCGTCCCTGCTCTAGAGGCTCCAGGGAGAAAAGCTCCCCAGCTGAGCATAAAGTGTTCTCACTTCAACTTCAAGGAGACTAAAGTTAGGGCATAGCTACCATCCCTTTGGACTAAATAGTGGAGTGGGCACTAGTCACCAGAGCATGTGTTGTGGAAGAGACTTTGGGCAAGAGATTTAAAAGATAAATCTCCCAGCCAATACTTGGTAGAACGAGGAGTTGAGATTCCCCTCCCCCTGGTAAAATAAAATATAAATTAAAAAAGAACGAAAAATAAAACAGCACCACTGAGGAAATAATTAAAATTGTGACTGGGTCCAGGATAACTGACATGCAAGGTAAGTGAATCAAACTGGTTAAAGGGTCTGTAATACATCCTGCCTGTGTAGTAAACAGTATATACTGTAAAATGCAGCAAAACTTCATGTACAAAAGTATGTGCCTGCATGTGTGAGAACTACTTTACAGATGTGTGTAACTGCTCTTTCAAAATCACTGCTTAACAATAAACAGGACTGTTCCTAAAGATCTTGCTCTATTGCTGCAAGACACCTGCTGAAATGCTGTGACCTCCAGCACAGAACTAGCCATCTCATTCATTATCCAGCAGTCCTGTGTTCAAGGCCCTGCCTGCTGCACTGCAATTTTGATTTTAAGTATATAGTCAGATGGAACCAGTTACCCCGTCACCTATAAAGAAGTGCGACTATACTCCAAAAATGTGCAAGTTGACAGTCAGAGAGTATCTGGTGGTAGAGAAACAAAAGTCTGTAATGGTAGTTTACGCATCGTGATAGGAACCCCAGGATGAATTTATAAGTCCTGTCCACCGACAGGATTGCAGAGAAAGACCAAAAGGTCACAACATTTAAATGTTTGTTAAAAGAAAAAGAAAAAAACAAGGAGATTAAGCATTGCTTCAGGAGAAGCAGAGAACAAAACAAATGAAATTTCTGATTGCACTATAAGCAAAGGGAATGAATGGTACACTTACTTGTGGAATAGACTTTGCCGATTCTGATGGCTGTACTTGTGGTGCAGGCTCTGGCTTCTGTATTATATTCACAGGTTCCACAATATTCTCTACTTGAATTACTTTTAATGTTTCACCATTATTAAGATCTGTTTTTTGAGCAGGAGGTGGTTCAACTTGAATGGAGGATGAAGGAGCGGATGGCTCTTCCAGAGATGGGTAGCTGAAATTCACTATCACAAAATGACAAAAAATAAAAGTTTAGGAGATATCAGGTATGCAACTTCGAAATATCAATAGTCCACTAAAATTTTTACAAAGCACTCCAGAGCTGTCCTCTGGGTTGATTTAGGAATCCAGGTAATTACAAAGCATTATGAAGATTATTATTACTATTGCGATAATGTGTCTGCCCTGATAAATTATTGACAACAACAAGGGAGAAAATGCCCTACTTTATACAATTGTACAGGGCACCCTACATGTAATCATCAGGCAAAGTTGTGCAGCAGTGAACCCAGCATGGGTTTCCTGTGGGTACATTATAAGTCGGGATCATCCCAGCTGTCAAGCAAAGATTTTCCAAATCGGAACGACAAATTGTGTATCCTCTGATGTATATGCTCAATGGTGCTTCTGCGGGCCACATGCGACAGCTTCCGTGGCGTGCTGCACGACCAAACGAACAAGATCGTATGCAGCTCCAAGCAAATTAATGAAGGACAAAACAGTGATCGTTCAGTCGTTCATTAACTCTTCATGGTGTGTAACGGCAATCTGGCATGGTCCGGGGTGAAGGGAAACTGCCCCAATCATCATCCGACTGCCGGTTGTTCTGACGTGTAGGTGGCTTAAGGGACCTGGGGATTTTACAACCTCACATCTTGTAATTTAAGAGAGTTTAGGGAGGCTGCACCTTATGGCCCCCATACATCAGTGGCCACATTTCCCCAACCCACTTGCACCACCAATCCGCAGGCAGCAACGATCGGCAAATAGGGGAAATTAAACATGTTAAAAATTACGAATATCCAAACCAAAAACGGGATTGGGGAGAAAACAAAAATATATATATATTTTTTTTTAAATAAAAAAATCGGGATTCTGAAACATGTTTACTATTCCCAATTCCAGGACTCCACTGCCAGGGGATCAATTCTGCCAAGATAGAATACTTGCCAATATATTAGTAATTAATGCCATATGGCCTCTAAGAACAAAGCAGGATTGCCTTTCTGTAATTTTCATAATTGTCAGCCCCATGAACAACACCAAACTGAGCCAATGTGAACTACAAAAGACAGTTTATAATATATTTCAATAATGATGTCCTTAGCACTTTAACAATTAAATCACGTTCCTAAATGCACAGTATAGTGATGATTACGGATAACAAGACTCTAAGTCAACCTGCACTAGTGTACAGTCACCATGAAAGCACGAGTCCCAAGCAAACACTAACTTCTTTTAGAAATGTATGCCCCTTACTTTCTCTCAGTGCGAAATGCAATGGGATTTACTTAAATTCTTAAAAACTAGAAAGAGGTCCAGTTACAAGCAAGCCTGGCAATGGAGTGATGACATGAGAATGACATAACTGCAAAAGTAAATTTTTTGATGAGAAACAACAACAGATAATCATTAAGTTTTAGTTATACAGCGCTTGTATACTAGGATACAGACAAAGCTTACACTTATAGGGAAAGAGGAGTGGGATTCATGAAATGCCACATGGATCCAGTCAAACTGGAAAAGCATGCAATCCTGTCTCACAGAAGTGTTCGTTTGGGAATAAGAAGGTTGAGTATAGAACGAAAATTAAAGCATGTTTTGAGCGAATTGTGTAGTAGAGTGCAGTCGAGATGGAGAGAGGGATAAGACTGTTCAGGAATCTGATAAGCATGTCTAAGAAATTTGGTCAAATACAACGGACCAATGTAGTAACTGACAGAGCTGAGCAGTAGCAAAACAATGTTTTGCAAGGAAAATTAGTTGCTCTATTCACAATAGATTAAAGGGGTGAAAGTCTGGTTTGGTGGAGAAAAGTAGGATGGAAACTGCAAAAGTCAATGCAAAGGTTATCTTGAATGATTCTGGAACATAAAAAGTCAACAGTTAAATTCAATGATTCCTATTAAATTAGCAAATACAGGTAGAACAATTAAATATACAATAACATTAATTCTAATAGTTAATAAGCGTGAGGTTTTAGCAATTGGGATAATGCTATTTTAGCTATGCTATAACTGCACATGAAAACAGACAATCCACAACAATTAATGCAGCTGTGTAACACAGTATAGGAAAACAAGTATTTTAGGCTTCTTTCACTTTCTTAGCACAGAAGATGAAATGATGAGAAGGATAAACTTACATGACATTAACATGTTTTCAGCTGTCTTTCTCCTAGGCACAGCTACTTTCCCATTTGTGGTGTACATTGGATAACAAAGAAGCCAATTTTCATAACCACCATCCAATACAAAAGGTTCACTTTTCAGAATGGTCTTAGTTTCCCACTAGAAAAAAACAACACAATATCACATTGTTTATTTAGTGACTACCAGACCTGATGATTGTGAGGGCCATTTCAGAGTATAGGGGGTCATTCCGAGTTGTTCGCTCGGTAAAAATCTTCGCATCGCAGCGATTTTCCGCTTAATGCGCATGCGCAATGTCCGCACTGCGACTGCGCCAAGTAAATTTGCTATGCAGTTAGGAATTTTACTCACGGCATTTTCATCGTTCTGGCGATCGTAATGTGATTGACAGGAAATGGGTGTTACTGGGCGGAAACAGGCCGTTTTAAGGGCGTGTGGGAAAAAACGCTACCGTTTCCGGAAAAAACGCAGGAGTGGTCGGAGAAACGGGGGAGTGTCTGGGCGAACGCTGGGTGTGTTTGTGACGTCAAACCAGGAACGACAAGCACTGAACTGATCGCAGATGCCGAGTAAGTCTGGAGCTACTCAGAAACTGCTACGAGGTGTGTAATCGCAATATTGCGAATACATCGTTCGCAATTTTAAGATTCACTCCCAGTAGGCGGCGGCTTAGCATGAGCAAATCTGCTAAAATCCGCTTGCGAGCGACCAACTCGGAATGACCCCCATAGTTTTTACTAAAACACTTGATCCCCCTGTGATAAAAAAAAACAAACTAGAGAATGTAACATGTGCCTGGCTGTCATCCATCACGAGGACCTATTCATCACAAACATCCCTGCTTAATTAACCCCTCTAAAACTTTTGCCAATTAATGCAGCTGACAGAGTAGATTTTATTAAGTGTTCGCTATGGTACTAGAAACAATATGGTTAGCATTTAAATATTTTGAATCCATTTAATATACTTGAACCTGAAAATGAACATCAGTATAGATCACAATCCAAAATTCTCATAGTACTGTGATGAAAGGAATCCAGTAAAAGCCTGGGCTCATTTATGTTATAATTCTATAGGGGTATATTCAATTGCAGTCGAAAGCTGCCGTCTGTCAGAAAGACAGTAGTTTTAGACTTTTTTTTTTTTTTTTTTTTAGATCAGAAGGGGTTCCGACCTCTCCCCCTCTCAGGTCCCTCATCTCAATCCAACTTTTTTTAAAGTCGGATTGAGATGGTCAGGAACGGCCAAATCGGACAGACGTTCATTGAATAGCCCTTATCGGATCCTTTCCGACAAATGCATGTCGGAATGGATCAGACTTTAATTGAATATACTCCTATATCTCATACCCAATCTTCTCAGAACATCATTTATTATACCACTAGCTAACAGCCCATCAATATGATGGAACAACATAACAGTACGTCAGCACCGGCGGCTGTGTGCGCATGAACATAGCAACACTTCCACACTTGAATTGCTCTGTTGGGCACCATCTAGAGGCTGCCGGCATGCAACACACTTGAACTCCCCATAGAAGTAAGGAGCAGAGTTAGCCTTTTATTATATAGGATTCGGTTGTGCTGTTTGGGTGTGGTTTAGAAGATCTAGTTATTAGATAAATAGTCAATAGGTTGATACCATATGGTGAACATGCTTTAGGTTGACAGGGTCAAAAGGTGGACAGTACACAAGGTCGACAAAAAAAAGTAACAAGTTTATGATTTTTTTAATGTCCTTTTGTATGTTTTATCACCTGTGATCCCAATTAGTGCAGATCCCAGCAGACTCACTTTGCTCAAAACGCTTCAGGCAAGGTTACTATTCCTAATCATTGTCCATGTGGATAGTAAACCAAGGAAAAGTTGAAAAAATAAAAACCCTAACTTTTTTTGCAGCGCTGCGATCAGGTCAGAACTGCGCATACGTATGCACCGCAATGCGCAGGCGTGTCGCCCCACCGGCAACGGTGATCGCCGGACAGCGACAGGATGAACGAAGAAAGCGATCGCACTGGCGATCGCAAGAAGATTGACAGGAAGAGGCCATTTGTGGGTGGCAACTGACCGTTTCCAGGGAGTGTCCAGGAAAACGCAGGCATGTCCACCCGTTTGGAAGGAGGGTTTCTGACGTCAGCTCCGGCCCTGATCATCGCACGGCAAGAGTAAGTCCTGAGCTGTGCAGAGACTGCACAAACATTTGTTTGTGCAGCGCTCTACACATCCAATCGCACCGCTGTACAGCGAATACCCCCTCCTCCTGTAGGCGGCAACTCCCTGGTCGCAGTAATGCAAAAATCGCCTGCTTGCGACCAGGTCTGAATCAGGCCCTGTATCCGGAACAGGAAGATCAGCTTGAATGTAACCTTCTGCAATAGTCATGTGAAGCCACTTGGACAGCTTTGTTTACTAGCTGGCCAACCTCGCTTATGGAATACATACAGGACAAATAGAGAATCCATTTTCTTGATCATGCTGGTACGTTCCACGTAAATCCTTAATGCACGAACCACATCCAATAAGGCCTCTCTAGCCGACAGATCCGAGGACTGAAAGGCTGAACCACTATCTCCATATTTAGATGAAACTTGGACACCACCTTAGAAAGGTTACCCACCTCGGTCCAGAGAGCTGCCTTATCTTGAAGGAAGATCAGAAACGGAGTACGACAGGAGAACACTCCCAAATCAGACACTCTTCTCGCAGGGGCAATAGCCAGGAGAAATTACACCTTTGCCGACAGCCACTTAAGTCCACTGACTCTAAAGGCTCAAATGGGGAAGTCTTAAGAGCTTGAAGGACCAGGGTTAAATCCCAGGAGGCCACTAGATGAACAAGAGGATGGATATACAGTATTCCTTGAAAAAAAAAAGTATGCTCATCTTATAGTAGAGCGATCTTTCATTGAAACCACACTGATAGTGCAGAAACTCGTACTTTCAGGGATGCTAGGCGAAGACCAAGGTCTAACCCTGCCTGCAGAAAATCCAGTACCCTGGAGACTCTAAAGGCACAAGGGTCATAATGCCTAGGCACACACCACTGAAAATAAGCGTGCCAAATTCTGTAATAGATGCGGGCTGAAGATGGCTTACGAGCCTGCAGCATTGTCTGTATCACTGCATCTGAGAACTCAACACTGAGGACTGATAACTGAAGAGCCAGGCTGTCAAAGACAGCCGAGCCAGGTCCCGATACAGACAGGGACCCTGAGGCAACAGGTCTGGTCACTGTGGTAGTAGGAAAGGCATGTACACGGACAGATTTTGGAGATCGGGGAACCAATAGTGCCTGGGCCATGCGGGAGCTATCAGTATCACAGTGCCTCCTTCCCGCTTCAACTTGCAAAGAACTCTGGGTAACAGTGATACAGAAGGAAACAGGCATCCCGGATGGAAGGTCCACCATACTGCTAAAGCATCCACAAAGGCTGCCTGTGTAGCTCTGGTCCTGGATCCGTACACTGGGGCCTTGTGATTGTGACGAGAGGCCATCAGGTCTACATCCGGCAGATGCCATCTGTTTACCAGGTTCTGGAACACTTCGGGGTGCATAGACCATTCGCTGTTGTGGACATCCTGCCGACTGAGGAAGTCTGTTTTACAATTGAGGATTCCTGGCAGAAATACAGCTGTGAGCCTCCTGGAAGGTGAGCCTCGGCCCAATGGAGCGTGCACTCCACCTCTGCCATAGCCATATGGCTGCGAGTACCCCGTTGATGGTTTACATAGGAAACTACGGTGGCGTTGTCGGACTGAATCTGAATAGGCCTGCCCTGGAGCCTGAACAAGAGCTCTGTAGACTGCCCGAAGTTCCAGGACATTGAAAGACGTGTGGACCGGTTACTGCACCTCATCCATGGAGACTGGCATTCATGGTGAGGACCACCCAATCCGCAATTCAAAATGGCCATCCTTTGTCTAAGTGTAACAAATGTAGATACCAGGTGAGAGAGTCAGACGCACCTCCAGACACAGTACCATCGTCTGGGCCCTGATTTGATGATACTGCCAGTTCCACCTGGAAAGGATGATATGTTGTAGGGGCCTGCAGTGAAATTGGGCATACTCCATCATATCAAAGGTGGAGACCATGGACACCAGAACCTGCATTGCCGTATGTATGGACTCCTGGGGATTGTGCAGTAAGTTGCGTACCCTTGACTGCAGTCTGGCAACGTTGTCCACTGGCATGAAGAGCCTCTGTTCCTGCAAATCCAGGAGAGCCCCTACATGCAACATCCATTGTGAAGGGACAAGGGGGGACTTTTCCCAATTGATCAGCCACCCATAAATTTGTGGAAAGGCCACGGTTATTTGAAGATGGCGGTGTAAAACCTGTGCCATGAGCAACAAGTCGTCCAAATATGGGAGCACCCTGATCCCTTGATGATGCAGCCGAGCTACCATAACCACCACCAACTTGGTAAATACTCGTGGAGCAGTAGCCAGCCCAAAGGGTAGTGCCTGAAACTGGTAATGCTGTTGCAGAAAAGCAAAGCGGAGAAATCTCTGATGAGCAGGTGCTACAGGGACATGTAGGTAGGCATGCCGAATATCCAGGGATACTATAAAAGCCCCTGGCTCTGACGCCACAGCAATAAACTGTAGTGTTTCCATACGAAATCTGGGCAGCCGCAAAATCTTAAGAGATTTCAGATAGGCTGATAAGTCCCATTGGGTTTCCGAACCACGAAAAGGGGGGTGTAAAAACTCTTCCCTTGTTGTTCCAAGAGAAAAGGGATAATAACCCCTATGTTCAGTAAAGACTGAACAGCTCCATGATGTGTCATGGCTGTGCCTGGATCCAATGGAGGATTGGGGGGGGGCTGTCTCATATGAGAAGGCATACCCGTGAGAAACCACATCTCGTACCCAGGCGTCTGTAGTTGCATGGCACCATGAGGCTGCGAATCGCAGAAGTCGGCCTCCCACCCTAGGGTCCCCCAGGAGGAAGCACGCCTCATCAGTTGGCGTCTGGGCATCTGGTCGTCCAGGCTTGCTTAGTCCGCTACTTAGCTGCTTTGCTGGAGACAATCTGCCGTGAAAAAACCTGCCCTTTTGCTTTGCCTTGAAACCGAACATTTTGAAAGTAAGATGTCCCAGCCTTCCGATTAGATGCTGATGGCAAAAAAATAGGATTTTAAATACCTACCGGTAAATCCTTTGCTCGTAGCCCATAAGGGATATTGGGGACAGATTAGTACGATGGGGTATAGACTGGTCCAAAAGGAGTCAGTGCACTTTAAATTTCTTCAACTGTGTGTGCTGGCTCCTCCCACAGGTCAGTTATAGGTAAAACAGTGCCCGAAGGAGAATGCCATAATTGAGAGAAGGAACATAACAATAAGTGTGGTGAGATATACACACCAGCACACCATAACATAAATCGGGCCAGCAACGGCTGGCAACAGGAACAGTAACAGCTGAACAGGTAACACAAAGAACCTACAGAAAGTCACTGCACAGAGGCGGGTGCCCAATATCCCTTATGGACTACGAGAAAAGGATTTACCGGTAGGTATTTAAAATCCTATTTTCTCTAGCATCCATAAGGGATACTGGGGACAGATTAGTATGATAGGGATGTCCCAAAGCTTCCAGAAAGGATGGGAACGTGCAGAGACGTCTGCAGCACCGCCTGCCCAAATCGGGTATCCTCTTTGGCCAGGGTATCAAACTTGTAGAACTTCACAAAGGTGTTCTTCCCCGACCAGGTAGCAGCTCAGCATAGTTGCAGGGCCGAGATTCCACGAGCAGCCGCCCCGGAAGACCCCACTGATCTCGTAGAGTGGGCCTTCAGAGACTGTGGAACAGGTAAGGCTGCCGATACATAGGCCTGTTGGATAGGAAGCCGAATCCAACTAGCAATAGACTGCTTTGAAGCAGGGCAACCCTTTTTCTGCGCATCATACAGCACGAACAAGGAATCCGTCTTTCTGATCCGAGCCGTCCTCTTGACAGATTTTCAAGGCTCGCTCTGCATCCAATGCCTCCGGAGGAGCAGAAGTGCCAGAACTGGACGGAATCCCAATAGGTTGATTCAAGTGAAACGCGGAGACCACCTTCGTCAGGAACTGCTGTCTAGTCCGGAGCTCCGCTCTGTTCTTGTAAAAGACCAAGTAGGGACTTTTACACGACAAGGACCCCAATTCTGAGACACGTCTAGCAGAAGCCAGGGCCAGTAACATCACTGTCTTCCACGCGAGGTACTGGTCTTCTACCATCATCAGAGGTTCAAACCAGGAGGACTGTAAAAAGCGTAGTACCACATCTAAATCCCAAGGTGCCATAGGCGGCACAAACGGAGGTTGTATGTGAAGCACCCCCTGCAAGAAGGTCTGAACTTCTGTCAGGATAGCCAACTGCTTCTGGAAGAAGACCGAAAGAGCTGAAATCTAGACCTTAAGGGATCCAAGACGTAATCCTTTATCTACTCCAGTCTGCAGGAAACGAAGGAATCTTCCCAGGTGGAATTCTGCAGACGGATATGTGCGTTCCTCGCACCAAGAGACATATCTCCGCCAGATATTATGATAGTGTTTTGACGTCACAGGTTTTCTGCCTTGCACCATAATGGCAATGACCTTTTTGGAAAGCCCTTTGTGAGCTAGGATGTTCCGCTCAACTTCCATGCCGTCAAACGAAGCCGCCGTAAGTCCAGGTAGATGAACGGTCCTTGCTGAAGATGATCTCTTCTTAGTGGTAGGGGCCAAGGGTCCTGGATGGAGATCGTGGCGACTCAGGAAGTCCACTTCCCAGTTGTCCACTCCCGGAATGAAGATTGCGGACAGTGCTCTTGCATGTCTTTCTGCCCAGAAGAGTATTCTTGACACTTCTCGCATGCAGGCTCTGCTTTTTGTCCCTCCTTGTCGATTGATGTACGCCACGGCCGTGGCGTTGTCCGACTGAACATGGATCGGCTGATCCCGGGGCATAGTGAAGGCCTGAATCAGAACATTGTAGATGGCCCGAAGTTCCAGGATGTTGATCGGAAGTAGGGCCTCCTGGGCAGATCACCTGCCCTGGAACTGTGCCCCTGGGTGACAGCTCCCCATCCTCTCAAACTCGCGTCCGTCGTGAGGAGGATCCAATCCTGAATCCCAAAGCGTCGACCTACCAGCAGGTTGGAAGACTGTAGCCACCACAGGAGTGAAATCCTGGCCTGGGGTGACAGCTGAATTATCCGGTACATCTGAAGATGGGAACCGGACCACTTGCTCAGGATGTCCAATTGGAAAGGTCTGGCATGAAACCTTCCAAACTGTATCGCCTTGTACGAGGCCACCATCTTTCCCAACAATTTTCTGCAAAAATGAATGGATACTTGAGCAGGTTGGAAAACCATGTGAACCATTTCTTGAAGTGTTCTCACTTTGTCCTCTGGGAGGAACACTTTCTGTGCTACCGTATCCAGTAGCATCCCCAGAAACAGGATCCGCTGAGACAGTTCCAGTTGGGACTTCTGCAGATTGAGGATCCATCCGTGGTGAGTCAGAAGTTGGATAGTACGATCTATGTGGAGCAATAGAAGCTCACTGGAACTCGCTTTTATCAGGAGGTCGTCCAGGTATGGAACTACGTTGACCCTCTGGGTCCTGAGCTGAAACATAATTTCCACCATCACCTTTGTGAACATTCTCGGAGCTGTGGACAGGCCGAAGGGTAATGCCTGAAACTGGCAGTGATCGCTTAGTAGGGCGAACTGCAGATAGGCCTGATGATGAGGACATATGGAGGTAAGCATCCTTGATATCCAGTGACACTAGGAATTCCTGTTGCTCCAGGCCCACGATCACTGCTCTCAAAGATTCCATCTTGAATTTGAAAACCTTCAAGCAAGGACTCAAGGACTTCAGATTCAGAATGGGTTTCACAGACCAGTCTGGTTTTGGTACCACGAACAGACTGGAGTAGTAACCTTTGTCCTTGTTGTTGCAGGGGTACTGGAACAATGACCTGGGACTGGACAAACTTGTTTATGGCCAGCAGTAGCGTACCACGCATATTTTTCAAAGCTGGTAAGCCTGTTTTGAAAAATCATTGGGGAGGAGCACCGTCGAACTCCAGCTTGTAACCCTGAGAGATAAGGTCCCTTACCCAAGCATCTTGGAAGGAACCATCCCAGATGTGGCTGTAATGACGTAACCAAGCTCCCACCACGAGATCCCCTCGGGGTGGGTGGGCAACGTCATGCTGTGGTCTTTGCGGAAGCTGAACTGGTGCTCTGTTCCTGGGAGCTGGTAACGGCTGGTTTCTTAGGCTTACCTCTGGTGCCTCTAGCTGCGTTGGAGGTCCCCCTGGCCCTAGATTGAAATCTGGAGGACCGAAAGGACTGAGCAGACGGGCCCGGGTAGGTACGTCTAGCAGGCGGAGCCCCAGAAGGGAGAAACGTGGATTTCCCAGCAGTAGCTTTGGAAATCCATGCGTCCAATTCACCTCCAAAGAGACAGTCACCTGTGAAGGGAAGAGATTCCACATTACGTTTGGAGTCAGCGTCCGCAATCCACTGACGCAACCATATGGTCCTGCGCACAAACACAGCCGTGGTCCTAGCATTAATATTGCCAATATCTTTAAGGGAGTCATAGAGGACCCTAGCCATGTCCTGAATGTGTTTTAGGAAAGTTACAGTAGTAACTAAGGTCATATCACCCAAAAGAACTTCCTGAATTTGAGTAGCCCAGGAATGAATGGCATGTGTCATCCAGCAACCTGCAATGACCGGTCTTTGAGCTACACCTGCAGCAGTGTACATAGATTTCAGAGTGGACTCAATTTTCCTATCTGCCAGGTCCTTTTAAAGGAGCCCGGAGCAGGGAGTACCGCCTTTTTAGAAAGGCAAGAGACTGAGACGTCTACTGCTGGAGATTGTTCCCAGAATCTCCTGCCTTCAGGGGCAAAGGGGGATGTACGCAAAAACCGTTTGGACACCTGATATTTTTTAACTGGATTTTTCCAGGTTATTTTAAATAAATCATCCAACTCTTTGGAGTCAGGAAATGTGACTGTCAGTTTGTCTTGTGGGAGGAAAAATGACTGCTGATTATTAGCATTCCCCAGGATAAGCTTTAACACATCCTGAACAGCCAATATGAGGGGTTCAATACCCTGTGTAGGGGTGGAGTCCACGCTTATGGGGTCCACATCATCCTGTATATCATCTTCAGTATGATAGAAGTGCAGGTAAAAGCACGTTTTTGCGTTCCTGTAGTGGACGGGGGGGGTGTTTAGCAGCTAGATTTGCCACTGCTTGTTGCAGTTCCTGAGTTTTATTGGCATTTGCAGCAAGTTGAGATGACTTATCAGACATCATAGTTTTGATAGCCCCCAGCCAGGAGGGCTCTGAACTCTCCCCCACATTGTTATCAGCATTTTGTGACTGACTGACTACACTGCTCACATGATATTGTGCCAGATGAGCTAGGGGAAAATCTAGCATTACACACACTGCATAACTTCTGTTTTACCATTGTGAAGAAGAAAAAATAAGAATTTACTTACCGATAATTCTATTTCTCGTAGTCCGTAGTGGATGCTGGGGACTCCGTAAGGACCATGGGGAATAGCGGCTCCGCAGGAGACTGGGCACATCTAAAGAAAGCTTTAGGACTATCTGGTGTGCACTGGCTCCTCCCCCTATGACCCTCCTCCAAGCCTCAGTTAGGATACTGTGCCCGGACGAGCGTACACAATAAGGAAGGATTTTGAATCCCGGGTAAGACTCATACCAGCCACACCAATCACACCGTACAACTTGTGATCTGAACCCAGTTAACAGCATGATAACAGAGGAGCCTCTAGAAAAGATGGCTCACTACAGCAATAACCCGATTTTTTGGTAACAATAACTATGTACCAGTATTGCAGACAATCCGCACTTGGGATGGGCGCCCAGCATCCACTACGGACTACGAGAAATAGAATTATCGGTAAGTAAATTCTTATTTTCTCTAATGTCCTAAGTGGATGCTGGGGACTCCGTAAGGACCATGGGGATTATACCAAAGCTCCCAAACGGGCGGGAGAGTGCGGATGACTCTGCAGCACCAATTGAGAGAACTCCAGGTCCTCCTCAGCCAGGGTATCAA
Source organism: Pseudophryne corroboree (assembly GCF_028390025.1). Lineage (NCBI taxonomy): Eukaryota > Metazoa > Chordata > Amphibia > Anura > Myobatrachidae > Pseudophryne > Pseudophryne corroboree. Next base: position 266,596,871 of record NC_086449.1, on the reverse strand, counting down.
TTTTGTAGAATTTTACAAACGTATTTGCTCCTGACCAAGTAGCTGCTCGGCAAAGTTGTAAAGCCGATACCCCTCGGGCAGCCGCCGAAGATGAGCCCACCTTCCTTGTGGAGTGGGCATTTACAGATTTTTGGCTGTGGCAGGCCTGCCACAGAATGTGCAAGCTGAATTGTACTACAAATCCAACGAGCAATAGTCTGCTTAGAAGCAGGAGCACCCAGCTTGTTGGGTGCATACAGGATAAACAGCGAGTCAGATTTTCTGACTCCAGCCGTCCTGGAAACATATATTTTCAGGGCCCTGACAACGTCTAGCAACTTGGAGTCCTCCAAGTCCCTAGTAGCCGCAGGCACCACAATAGGTTGGTTCAGGTGAAACGCTGAAACCACCTTAGGGAAAAACTGAGGACGAGTCCTCAATTCCGCCCTGTCCGAATGGAAAATCAGATAAGGGCTTTTACAGGATAAAGCCGCCAATTCTGACACGCGCCTGGCCCAGGCCAGGGCCAACAGCATGACCACTTTCCATGTGAGATATTTTAACTCCACAGATTAAGTGGTTCAAACCAATGTGACTTTTGGAACCCAAAAAACTACATTGAGATCCCAAAGTGCCACTGGAGGCACAAAAGGAGGCTGTATATGCAGTACCCCTTTTACAAACGTCTGAACTTCAGGGACTGAAGCTAGTTCTTTTTGGAAGAAAATTGACAGGGCCGAAATTTGAACCTTAATGGACCCCAATTTCAGGCCCATAGACACTCCTGTTTGCAGGAAATGTAGGAATCGACCCAGTTGAATTTCCTCCGTCGGGCCTTACTGGCCTCGCACCACGCAACATATTTTCGCCAAATGCGGTGATAATGTTTTGCGGTTACATCCTTCCTGGCTTTGATCAGGATAGGGATGACTTCATCCGGAATGCCTTTTTTCCTTCAGGATCCGGCGTTCAACCGCCATGCCGTCAAACGCAGCCGCGGTAAGTCTTGGAACAGACAGGGTCCTTGTTGGAGCAGGTCCCTTCTTAGAGGTAGAGGCCACGGATCCTCCGTGAGCATCTCTTGAAGTTCCGGTTACCAAGTCCTTCTTGGCCAATCCGGAGCCACGAATATAGTGCTTACTCCTCTCCATCTTATCAATCTCAGTACCTTGGGTATGAGAGGCAGAGGAGGGAACACATACACTGACTGGTACACCCACGGTGTTACCAGAGCGTCTACAGCTATTGCCTGAGGGTCCCTTGACCTGGCGCAATACCTGTCGAGTTTTTCCCAACGGTTTATAATCATGTGGAAGACTTCTGGGTGAAGTCCCCACTCTCCCGGGTGGAGGTCGTGCTGAGGAAGTCTGCTTCCCAGTTGTCCACTCCCGGAATGAATACTACTGACAGTGCTATCACATGATTTTCCGCCCAGCGAAGAATCCTTGCAGCTTCTGCCATTGCCCTCCTGCTTCTTGTGCCACCCTGTCTGTTTACGTGGGTGACTGCCGTGATGTTGTCCGACTGGATCAACACCGGCTGACCTTGAAGCAGAGGTCTTGCTAAGCTTAGAGCATTGTAAATGGCCCTTAGCTTCAGGATATTTATGTGAAGTGATGTCTCCAGGCTTGACCATAAGCCCTGGATATTCCTTCCCTGTGTGACTGCTCCCCAGCCTCGCAGGCTGGCATCCGTGGTCACCAGGACCCAGTCCTGAATGCCGAATCTGCGGCCCTCTAGAAGATGAGCACTCTGCAACCACCACAGGAGGGACACCCTTGTCCTTGGTGACAGGGTTATCCGCTGATGCATCTGAAGATGCGACCCGAACCATTTGTCCAGCAGGTCCCACTGGAAAGTTCTTGCGTGGAATCTGCCGAATGGGATTGCTTCGTAGGAAGCCACCATTTTACCCAGAACCCTTGTGCATTGATGCACTGAGACTTGGCTCGGTTTTAGGAGGTTCCTGACTAGCTCGGATAACTCCCTGACTTTCTCCTCCGGGAGAAACACCTTTTTCTGGACTGTGTCCAGGATCATCCCTAGGAACAGGAGACAAGTCGTCGGAACCAGCTGCGATTTTGGAATATTGAGAATCCAATCGTGCTGCCGCAACACTACCTGAGATAGTGCTACACCGACCTCCAACTGTTCCCTGGATCTTACCCTTATCAGGGAATCGTCCAAGTAAGGGATAACTAAAATTCCCTTCCTTTAAAGGAATATCATCATTTCGGCCATTACCTTGGTAAAGACCCGGGGTGCCGTGGACCATCCATACGGCAGCGTCTGAAACTGATAGTGACAGTTCTGTACCATAAACCTGAGGTACCCTTGGTGAGAAGGGTAAATTTTGACATGAAGGTAAGCATCCTTGATGTCCCGAGACATCATGTAGTCCCCTTCTTCCAGGTTCGCAATCACTGCTCTGAGTGACTCAATCTTGAATTTGAACCTCTGTATGTAAGTGTTCAAAGATTTTAGATTTAGAATCGGTCTCACCGAGCCGTCCGGCTTCGGTACCACAACAGTGTGGAATAATACCCCGTTCCCTGTTGCAGGAGGGGTACCTTGATTATCACCTGCTGGGAATACAGCTTGTGAATGGCTTCCAAAACTGTCTCCCTGTCAGAAGGAGACATCGGTAAAGCCGACTTTAGGAAAACGGCGAGGGGGAGACGTCTCGAATTCTAATTTGTACCCCTGAGATATCACCTGAAGGATCCAGGGGTCTACTTGCGAGTGAGCCCACTGCGCGCTAAAATTCATTGAGACGGGCCCCCTACCGTGCCTGATTCTGCTTGTAAAGCCCCAGCGTCATACTGAGGGCTTGGCAGAGGCGGGAGAGGGTTTCTGTTCCTGGGAACTGGCTGATTTCTGCAGCCTTTTTCCTCTCCCTCTGTCACGGGGCAGAAATGAGGAACATTTTGCCCGCTTGTCCACGAAAAGACTGCGCCTGATAATACGGCGTCTTCTCATGTTGAGAGGCGACCTGGGGTACAAACGTGGATTTCCCAGCTGTTGCCGTGGCCACCAGGTCTGAAAGACCGACCCCAAATAACTCCTCCCCTTATTAAGGCAATACTTCCAAATGCCGTTTGGAATACGCATCACCTGACCACTGACGTGTCCATAACCCTCTACTGGTAGAAATGGATAACGCACTTAGACTTGATGCCAGTCGGCAAATATTCCGCTGTGCATCACGCATATATAGAAATGCATCTTTTAAATGCTCTATAGGCAAAAATATACTGTCCCTATCTAGGGTATCAATATTTTCAGTCAGGGAATCCGACCACGCCAACCCAGCACTGCACATCTAGGCTGAGGCGATTGCTGGTCGCAGTATAACACCAGTATGTGTGTAAATACATTTTAGGATACCCTCCTGCTTTCTATCAGCAGGATCCTTAAGGGCGGCCATCTCAGGAGAGGGTAGAGCCTTTACAAGCGTGTGAGCGCTTTATCCACCCTAGGGGGTGTTTCCCAACGCACCCTAACCTCTGGCGGGAAAGGATATAATGCCAATAACATTTTAGAAATTATCAGTTGTTATCGGGGGAAAACCACGCATCATCACTCACCTCATTTAATTTCTCAGATTCAGGAAAACTACAGGTAGTTTTTCCTCACCGAACATAATACCCCTTTTTGGTGGTACTCGTATTATCAGAAATGTGTAAAACATTTTTCATTGCCTCAATCATGTAACGTGTGGCCCTAATGGAAGTCACATTTGTCTCTTCACCGTCGACACTGGAGTCAGTATCCGTGTCGGCGTCTATATCTGCCATCTGAGGTAACGGGCGCTTTAGAGCCCCTGACAGCCTATGAGACGTCTGGACAGGCACAAGCTGAGTAGCCGGCTGTCTCATGTCAACCACTGTCTTTTATACAGAGCTGACACTGTCACGTAATTCCTTCCAACAGTTCATCCACTCAGGTGTCGACCCCCTAGGGGGTGACATCACTATTACAGGCAATCTGCTCCGTCTCCACATCATTTTTCTCCTCATACATGTCGACACAAACGTACCGACATACAGCACACACACAGGGAATGCTCTGATAGAGGACAGGACCCCACTAGCCCTTTGGGGAGACAGAGGGAGAGTTTGCCAGCACACACCAAAGCGCTATATATATACAGGGATAACCTTATATAAGTGTTTTTCCCCTTATAGCTGCTGTATTGTTAATACTGCGCCTAATTAGTGCCCCCCTCTCTTTTTTAACCCTTTCTGTAGTGTAGTGACTGCAGGGGAGAGCCAGGGGAGCTTCCCTCCAACGGAGCTGTGAGGGAAAATGGCGCCAGTGTGCTGAGGAGATAGGCTCCGCCCCTTTTTCGCGGACTTTTCTCCTGCTTTTTTATGGATTCTGGCAGGGGTTAAAATTCATCCATATAGCCCTGGGGGCTATATGTGATGTATTTTCACCAACCAAGGTGTTTTTATTGCTGCTCAGGGCGCCCCCCCCTAGCGCCCTGCACCCTCAGTGACCGAAGTGTGAAGTGTGCTGAGGAGCAATGGCGCACAGCTGCAGTGCTGTGCGCTACCTTGGTGAAGACAGGATGTCTTCTGCCGCCGATTTTCCGGACCTCTTCTGTCTTCTGGCTCTGTAAGGGGGCCGGCGGCGCGGCTCTGGGACCCATCCATGGCTGGGCCTGTGATCGTCCCTCTGGAGCTAATGTCCAGTAGCCTAAGAAGCCCAATCCACTCTGCACGCAGGTGAGTTCGCTTCTTCTCCCCTTAGTCCCTCGATGCAGTGAGCCTGTTGCCAGCAGGTCTCACTGAAAATAAAAAACCTAAACTAAAACTTTCACTAAGAAGCTCAGGAGAGCCCCTAGTGTGCACCCTTCTCGTTCGGGCACAAAGATCTAACTGAGGCTTGGAGGAGGGTCATAGGGGGAGGAGCCAGTGCACACCAGATAGTCCTAAAGCTTTCTTTAGATGTGCCCAGTCTCCTGCGGAGCCGCTATTCCCCATGGTCCTTACGGAGTCCCCAGCATCCACTTAGGACGTTAGAGAAACAGGTATAATACACATACAACACAGCCTGAAATACAATACAAGCCTGCCCTATTGCATGTGAGAGGAGACACAGGAGAGAGGACACCAGCGCACCCAACGCTGCACAGCCCCAATGAGGCGGTCAGCATTTCACATATACATATAAACAGTGAGACTGTCTAATGAAAAGTCCCTTAGAATATCCCCAGTAAAGGGAAGGATTTCTAAGGTTTTTCTTAGAATCCAGGTCCACCTTACAAGACCTCAACCACAAAATACGGCACGCCAGAACAGACGTAGCTTGGTGACCAACACACCAGTTTCAGACGAAGCTTCCTGAATGTAATAAGAAGCCGTTTTAATGTGAGACCGGTATTGTCTGGCTTCCTCTGAAATATGATCGGGCAGCTCATCCTCTAGTGCCTGAACCCAAGCCTCAATTGCCTTTGCTGCCCATGAGGCAGCTATAGTAGGTCTATGGACAGCCCCTGTACAGGAGTAAATAGACTTCAGGCAACCTTCAATACGTTTATCAGTCGGTTCCCTTAGAGAAGTGACCGTAGTAACAGGTAGAGTGGATGATACCACGAGGCGAGTGACATGCAAATCCTCCACGGATGGATTTTCCCACTTATTACAGATGTCCTCAGACAGAGAATAACAAGCTAATGCCCTTTTTCAGACAGGAAACTTTTTGCCTGGAGTATTCCAGGGTTCCTGTCTGATGTCCTACAAATGATCAGAATGGGGTAATACAGCTTAAACCACCTTCTATCTTTTAAACTTATCAGTTTTCTTTGCCCTAGTAATAGATTCCTCCTCCTCCGTAAGTTGTAGAATACGCTTAATAGCATCTATCAGGGCAGGACATCAACAGTTAAAGGAGCCTCCTCATCTGCAGCACCAGAATCTTTGTCAGATTGGGCTGTATGCGCCCCCTCCTCTTCAGATGAATGGACAGAGAGGACAGTGAGGAAGAAGTAGTCCGCTTAGAGTGACTAAAGCCACGTGTGTACCCAGAGGGAGCTTTCTGTCTAGCCAGATTCTGTTTTAAAATCTGTAGCTGATAAGTCAAGTTATCCGCCCATGGCAGATAACCATAAGGACCATTTGGGTAGGCAGAGCCACTAGCGGGCCTATAGAGGGTGCCAGGCACTCTACCAGGGTACCCAACAATGAGGTGAAAGCTGCCCACGGAGGCTCCTGTACAGGGACAGGAGCTGCGGACTGACTGGGAGGTGTATAACATACAGTACAGAGATAATCATGTAACGTGTCCTCCACAGTTAAAGCGGCTGGGCACACTCTGCATGATCCTAATACAGGGGCTTCAACCTGTTTGCAGACCTTTTTGCTAGACTTACTAGTACTGAGCAACAAAGTGGACTTACACAGTGCGAGTACAAATAAACAGAACAGGGTATAATGTGACTGCAACACATGTAATATACTTTATATATATATATATATATATATATATATATATATATATATATATATATATATATATATACACACACACACACACACACACACACACACACACACACACACACACACACACACACACACACACACATATATAAACACTGTGAAAACTGCAGTTCTAACCCAAATGCACCCAGCCCAGGGTATAGAATATCAGAGACAGATATCTGGGATACCTGAAAATGAAAACCACACAGCAGATAAAGGCACTCGGTCACATGCAATGCAGTATACAAATGATTATTAATACTGCAAAACAACCCTTATAATCACAGCGCAGCCCTGAGGCTGGAGGAATATGTAGGAAACTCGCACAAATTTAACTGCAATGAACACTTATTTTCACTAGCACTGCCTTATGAGACCGGTAGGATACTTAAGTGTATGTAAAAAAACAGCCCTGTTCAGGCGTTTTGTACAGAGAGCCTTGTCCTGCATCCTGGAGACCTGCTGTTGCTTGTGCTGCTGATGGCTGCACAGGCTCCTGTGAGGGAAGAAGGGGTGAAACAGCCCAAAGACGGGAAAATCTTCTTGAGATTGTGCCCTGGGCCGGGGGAAGGGCTACAGGTCAAGCGCCGCCTCCCCTATGCTGAACTTCCACCCCAGGATCTATGGAGCCTTATTTAAAACAGGTGTTAATACACCTGATCTGTGCTCCTACTGCCCTGGTGGTCTAGTGGGGTCCCTGCTCGGTGACAGTGTCCATGCCAGTGCAGTGGTCTGCCTCTCTAGACCGCAGACAGAACACGATTTCAACCTTACCTGCCCCCCAGTGACGGTCACGTGATCCCGGGAAGCGTCTCACAGGTGAACGTTCCCTCCGCAAGTACCCGGGCAAGCCAGCGGGAGTATGTGGCGCCGTGTGGAGGGTGATGGAGCTGCAGCGCTGAAGTCTCTCAGACTTACAGCTCTGCCAGCCCTTGTTGAAAAGTTCATTCTGTAAAGCTTTCAGGGATGCCTGCGCAGCCCTCCTGTTTAGTGACCTGCTACTGCAGGCACAAACAACAACACTGAGCTCATTGGGGGTAATATCGAGTTGATTGCAGCAGCAAATTTGTTAGCAGTTGGGGAAAACCATGTGCACTGCACGTGTGGCAGATATGACATTTGCAGAGAGAGTTAGATTTGGGTGGGTTATATTGTTTCTGTGCAGGGTGAATACTGGTTGCTTTATTTTTACACTGCAATTTAGATTTCAGTTTGAATACACCCCACCCAAATCTAACTCTCTCTGCACATGTTACATCTGCCCCTTCCTGCAGTGCACATGGTTCTGCCTAACTGCTAACAGATGTGCTGCTGTGATCAACTCTGAATTAGGCCCATAGTGCCTGGAGGTGGAGTTATAGAGGAGGGCACCAATGCATCCTGGGAGAGCCAAAGCTTAACCTGTTGGTGCCCTGGATCCAGACCTAGCTAAACATCCCTGATGTTTCCCTGTGGAAACCTATGTACTTTGCTGCAGAAATAGGGCTTTATGTAACCGGGCAGTACAGGCAAATGGCAGACTAGGGAAAAGGGTTGTCAGGTTGCTGTCAACTTACGCAGGAAAACTGTGTTGCCAAATGCACCCGTATGTGAAACACTGTAAATACAACTTGCACTCCGTCTGCTCATGTACAAACATGACTGAGTATATGTCTGACATAATACATTTTTGGCTTTATTCACAAAGTATACATTCTTTAGCCGAAGCAACTTGAACAGGAAAATAATAAGATTTTACTTACCGATAAATCTATTTCTCGTAGTCCGTAGTGGATGCTGGGACTCCGTAAGGACCATGGGGAATAGCGGCTCCGCAGGAGACAGGGCACAAAATAAAAGCTTAAGGATCAGGTGGTGTGCACTGGCTCCTCCCCCTATGACCCTCCTCCAAGCCTCAGTTAGGATACTGTGCCCGGACGAGCGTACATAATAAGGAAGGATCTTGAATCCCGGGTAAGACTCATACCAGCCACACCAATCACACCGTACAACTCGTGATCTGAACCCAGTTAACAGTATGATAAATGCAAAGGAGCCTCTGAAAAGATGGCTCAAACAATAATAACCCGAATTTTTGTAACAATAACTATATACAAGTATTGCAGACAATCCGCACTAGGGATGGGCGCCCAGCATCCACTACGGACTACGAGAAATAGATTTATCGGTAAGTAAAATCTTATTTTCTCTGACGTCCTAGTGGATGCTGGGACTCCGTAAGGACCATGGGGATTATACCAAAGCTCCCAAACGGGCGGGAGAGTGCGGATGACTCTGCAGCACCGAATGAGAGAACTCCAGGTCCTCCTCAGCCAGGGTATCAAATTTGTAGAATTTAGCAAACGTGTTTGCCCCTGACCAAGTAGCTGCTCGGCAAAGTTGTAAAGCCGAGACCCCTCGGGCAGCCGCCCAAGATGAGCCCACTTTCCTTGTGGAATGGGCTTTTACTGATTTTGGCTGTGGCAATCCTGCCACGGAATGTGCAAGTTGAATTGTACTACAAATCCAACGAGCAATCGTCTGCTTTGAAGCAGGAGCACCCAGCTTGTTGGGTGCATACAGGATAAACAGCGAGTCAGTTTTCCTGACTCCAGCCGTCCTGGAAACATATTTTCAGGGCCCTGACAACGTCTAGCAACTTGGAGTCCTCTAAGTCCCTAGTAGCCGCAGGCACCACAATAGGTTGGTTCATGTGAAATGCAGAAACCACCTTAGGTAGAAATTGAGGACGAGTCCTCAATTCCACCCTGTCAGAATGAAAAATTAAGTAAGGGCTTTTATATGATAAAGCCGCCAATTCTGACACACGCCTGGCTGAAGCCAAGGCTAACAGCATCGACACCTTCCACGTGAGATATTTTAAGTCCACAGTGGAAAGTGGTTCAAACCAATGTGATTTTAGAAAACTCAATACAACATTGAGATCCCAAGGTGCCACTGGAGGCACAAAAGGAGGCTGTATGTGCAGCACCCCTTTCACAAATGTCTGAACTTCAGGTACTGAAGCCAGTTCTTTCTGGAAGAAAATCGACAAGGCCGAAATTTGAACCTTAATGGACCCTAATTTTAGGCCCATAGACAGTCCTGTTTGCAGGAAATGCAGGAAACGACCCAGTTGAAATTCCTCTGTAGGGGCCTTCTTGGCCTCACACCACGCAACATATTTACGCCAAATGCGGTGATAATGTTTTGCGGTTACTTCCTTCCTGGCTTTGACCAGAGTAGGGATGACTTCTTCTGGAATGCCCTTTTCCTTTAGGATCCGGCGTTCAACCGCCATGCCGTCAAACGCAGCCGCGGTAAGTCTTGGAACAGACAAGGCCCCTGCAGTAGCAGGTCCTTTCTTAGAGGTAGAGGCCACGGTTCGTCCGTGAGCATCTCTTGAAGTTCCGGGTACCAAGTCCTTCTTGGCCAATCAGGAACCACGAGTATAGTTCTTACTCCTCTCCTTCTTATGATTCTCAATACTTTTGGTATGAGAGGCAGAGGAGGGAACACATACACTGACTGGTACACCCACGGCGTTACCAGAGCGTCCACTGCTATTGCCTGAGGGTCCCTTGACCTGGCGCAATATCTGTCCAGTTTTTTGTTTAGACGTGACGCCATCATGTCCACCTTTGGTTTTTCCCAACGGTTTACAATCAGGTGGAAAACTTCCGGGTGAAGTCCCCAGTCTCCCGGGTGAAGGTCGTGTCTGCTGAGGAAGTCTGCTTCCCAGTTGTCCACTCCCGGAATGAACACTGCTGACAGTGCTATCACATGATTTTCCGCCCAGCGAAGAATCCTTGCAGCTTCTGTCATTGCCCTCCTGCTTCTCGTGCCGCCCTGTCTGTTTACGTGGGCGACTGACGTGATGTTGTCCGATTGGATCAACACCGCCTGACCCTGAAGCAGAGGTTTTGCTTGACTTAAGGCATTGTAAATGGCCCTTAGTTCCAGAATGTTTATATGAAGAGATGTTTCCATGCTTGACCACAAGCCCTGGAAATTCCTTCCCTGTGTGACTGCTCCCCAGCCTCTCAGGCTGGCATCCGTGGTTACAAGGATCCAATCCTGAATGCCAAATCTGCGGCCCTCTAGAAGATGAGCACTCTGCAGCCACCACAGGAGAGACACCCTTGTCCTTGTCGACAGGGTTATCCGCTGATGCATCTGAAGATGCGATCCGGACCATTTGTCCAGTAGATCCCACTGAAACGTTCTTGCATGGAATCTTCCGAATGGAATCGCTTCGTAAGAAGCCACCATTTTTCCCAGGACCCTCGTGCACTGATGTACTGAGACCTGTCCTGGTTTTAGGAGGTTCCTGACTAGCTCGGATAACTCCCTGGCCTTCTCCTCCGGGAGAAACACCTTCTTCTGGACTGTGTCCAGAATCATTCCTAGGAACAGGAGACGTGTCGTTGGAATCAGCTGCGATTTTGGAATATTTAGAATCCACCCGTGCTGACGTAACACTACCTGAGATAGTGCCACTCCGACTTCTAACTGTTCCCTGGTTCTTGCCCTTATCAGGAGATCGTCCAAGTAAGGGATAATTAAGATGCCTTTTCTTCGTAGAAGAATCATCATTTCGGCCATTACCTTGGTAAAGACCCGAGGTGCCGTGGACAATCCAAACGGCAGCGTCTGAAACTGATAATGACAGTTTTGTACTACAAACCTGAGGTACCCTTGGTGAGAAGGGTATATTGGGACGTGGAGATAAGCATCTTTGATGTCCAGAGACACCATATAGTCCCCTTCTTCCAGGTTCGCTATCACTGCTCTGAGTGACTCCATCTTGAATTTGAACCTTTTTATGTAAGTGTTCAAAGATTTCAGATTTAAGATTGGTCTCACCGAGCCGTCCGGCTTCGGTACCACAAACAGCGTGGAATAATACCCCTTTCCCTGTTGTAAGAGGGGTACCTTGATTATCACCTGCTGGGAATACAGCTTGTGAATGGCTTCCAAAACTGCCTCCCTGTCGGAGGGAGACTTTGGTAAAGCAGACTTCAGGAACCGATGAGGGGGAAACGCCTCGAATTCCAGTTTGTACCCCTGCGATACTACCTGTAGAATCCAGGGATCCACTTGCGAGTGAGCCCACTGCGCGTTGAAATTCTTGAGACGGGCCCCCACCATATCTGAGTCTGCTTGTAAAGCCCCAGCGTCATGCTGAAGACTTGGCAGAAGCAGAGGAGGGCTTCTGCTCCTGGGAAGCGGCTGCATGGTGCAGTCTTTTTCCCCTTCCTCTGCCCCGGGGCAGAAAAGAGTGGCCTTTTGCTCGCTTGTATTTATGGGAACGAAAGGACTGAGTTTGAAAAGACGGTGTCTTTTTCTGTTGATGTGAAGTGACCTGGGGTAAAAAGGTGGATTTTCCAGCCGTTGCCGTGGCCACCAGGTCCGATAGACCAGCCCCAAATAACTCCTCCCCTTTATACGGCAATACTTCCATGTGCCGTTTGGAATCTGCATCCCCTGACCACTGTCGCGTCCATAACGCTCTTCTGGCAGAGATGGACATAGCACTGACTCTTGATGCCAGGGTGCAAATATCCCTCTGTGCATCACGCATATATAGCAATGCATCCTTTAAATGCTCTATAGTTAACAAAATACTGTCCCTATCCAGGGTATCAATATTCTCAGTCAGGGAATCCGACCATGCGACTCCAGCACTACACATCCAGGCTGAGGCGATTGCTGGTCGCAGTATAACACCAGTATGTGTGTATATACTCTTTAGGATATTTTCCAGTCTTCTATCAGCCGGTTCTTTGAGGGTGGCCGTATCAGGGGACGGTAACGCTACTTGTTTAGATAAACGTGTGAGCGCCTTATCTACCCTAGGGGGTGTTTCCCAGCGCGTCCTAACCTCTGGCGGGAAAGGATATAGTGCTAATAATTTATTAGAAATTAGCTGTTTTTTATCGGGGAAACCCCACGCTTTATCACACACCTCATTTATTTCATCTGACTCAGGAAAAACTATTGGTAGTTTTTTCACCCCCCACATAATACCCTTCTTTGTGGTACTTGTAGTGTCAGAAAGGTTCAATGCCTCTTTCATTGCTGTGATCATGTAACGTGTGGCCCTGCTGGACATCACGTTTGTCTCGTCACCGTCGACACTAGACTCAGTATCTGTGTCTGGGTCTGTGTCGACCCACTGAGGTAACGGGCGTTTTAGGGCCCCTGACGGTGTCTGAGACGCCTGGACAGGCACTAATTGATTTGCCGGCTGTCTCATGTCGTCAACAGTTTTTTGCAAATTGCTGACATTATCACTTAATTGTTTAAATACAATCATCCAGTCAGGTGTCGACTCCCTAGGGGGTGACATCACTAACACAGGCAACTGCTCCGCTTCCACCTCATTTTCCTCCTCATACATGTCGACACACGCGTACCGACACACAGCACACACACCGGGAATGCTCTGATAGAGGACAGGACCCCACTTAGCCCTTTGGAGAGACAGAGGGAGAGTCTGCCAGCACACACCCAGCGCTATATATATATACAGGGATAACCTTATATAAGTGTTACTCCCTTATAGCTGCTGTTAATATATTTATTTGCTGCCAAACGTGCCCCCCCTTCTCTTTTTTTACCCTGATTCTGAAGCAGGACTGCAGGGGAGAGTCAGGGAGCCGTCCTTCCAGCGGAGCTGTGAGGGAAAATGGCGCTTGTGTGCTGAGGAGATAGGCTCCGCCCCTTCACGACGTCCTTATCTCCCGCTTTTTCTGTGTAAAATGGCAGGGGTAAAATACATCCATATAGCCCAGGAGCTATATGTGATGTATTCTTTTTAGCCACCTAAGGTATATACTGTAATATTGCGTCTCAGGGCGCTCCCCCCCCAGCGCCCTGCACCCTCAGTGACCGGAGTGTGAAGTGTGCTGAGAGCAATGGCGCACAGCTGCGGTGCTGTGCGCTACCTTAGTCTGAAGACAGGATCGTCTTCTGCCGCCGATTTCACCGGACCTCTTCGTCTCTTCTGGCTCTGTAAGGGGGACGGCGGCGCGGCTCCGGTGACCCATCCAGGCTGAACCTGTGATCGTCCCTCTGGAGCTAATGTCCAGTAGCCTAAGAAACCCGATCCACTCTGCACTCAGGTGAGTCCGTTTCTTCTCCCCTTAGTCCCACGATGCAGTGAGCCTGTTGCCAGCAGGACTCACTGAAAATAAAAAATCCTAAACTAAACTTTTATTCTAAGCAGCTCAGGAGAGCCACCTAGATTGCACCCTTCTCGGCCGGGCACAAAAATCTAACTGGGGCTTGGAGGAGGGTCATAGGGGGAGGAGCCAGTGCACACCACCTGATCCTTAAGCTTTTATTTTGTGCCCTGTCTCCTGCGGAGCCGCTATTCCCCATGGTCCTTACGGAGTCCCAGCATCCACTAGGACGTCAGAGAAATATGGTATACCAGAGGCAAGAAAAAAAAACTAAACACAGCAATAGCCTCACACCTTCCACAACCCACTGGAAAACTGCACAAAGAAAACTACGTTTTTTCCATAATACCCAATGAAAGATTAACTTCTGCGTTCAGGGTTTTCACTGTTTTCCACAGCTAGAAAACTAGTGCTATTTTCCAACTCACTGTACATTTACATCTAGTCATTTTCAGCAAGTTACCTTAAAGAGCGCATCTTTTAAACTCTGAAGCGTTGTTCCAAGCTTCAAGTCATTTACAGAACTGAACCAGTCAAGCAATACAATATAATCAGCATGACCTCGTCTATCCCACACACTTTTTGATGCCTCTGGTAAAGTGTTCTCAATCTTGGTTGCAGTACATCTGCAAAGAATAAAACTGGTGTTTATATTTAGCAGCAGCCCTATATTCAACAGGAAATCAGTAATCTAAACAAATTAACAAGTATTGACTGTACCTACAGACAGTTGGGGCTTGTATAATAAAACATCTCTTTCACTGTAGTAACACGAATACAATTCTTTTTACGGGATCAGTACAGGATCCCGACGGACAGGAGACAGACACCGGGAGCCTGACTGCCTCCCCTTTTTACAAAAAAACAAAAAACAAAAAGGTAGACATGCAGTTCTGACAAACAGAAAAATTATGGACGTAGTAATGTACATACCCTGGTGATATAGCCTCTTCAGCCACGTTTATGGAAGATTCAATATGAGACTCCTCAAAATCGTTTGTTTTGCGAGCATCCATTATTATAACATTGATATCAGGATTATTCATCATTGCAAACAATCTTACTGGGTTAATTGATCCATGAAGAACTTCAAAAGAAAAAAAATGCAAGTTACAATTTAGCTGATTTTGATGTTACACAATGTAAACCAAGCCAGGCAAAATTAAAGCAATACGTAGTTATGGTAGACTATAGGGCCCCATACACTTATGCGACATGTCCGACCGTCATGTCGTAGGCGATCACCCCGGCAGCCTCCTGGCTCAGGAAATTCAGTTGTTTTCCAAAGCTCAAGGCAGGGGCATCATAGAGAGCACTAAACGAGAAGAACACACATGCACACCCTTCCATAAAAGAAGGAAGAGGTAAGTAGGTAAAAGGATCCTCAAAATCAGGTGCGTCAGGGTGGGATCCCTGTTGATACTGTGGACTTAGGAGAAAGAGAGTTATCGACGGTAAGTCTACCATAACTACGTATTTCTCCTGCAGGGTCCACAGGTTAGCCACGGGATAAACATTGGGATGTCCCGAAGCAAATTTAGTAGTGGGGACGCTCCTGATTGGACAGGATAATTCTTCGCCCGAATTCAGCGTCCTGAGAGGCAAAGGACTCTCTTTTGACCCGTTTTAGCAACAGAGGGAGCAGCGGAAACGGTGGAAACAGATACACGAGGCTGTACAGCCACGCGATTGTGAGAGCATCCACTGCCACTGCCTTTGGATCTCACGTTCTGGACACATACTGGGGCATTTGGTGATTGTGGCGAGATGCCATCAGGTCCACTTGAGGGTAACCCCATCTCTGGACCAACATGTGAAACACTTCTGGATTTAATGCCCATTCTCCTGGATGAAAATCCCTACGGCTGAGATAATCCGCCTCCCAGTTGTCCACTCCCGGAATGAACACTGCCGACAATATCACTTGGTGATGCTTGGCCCAATTGAGGATTCGAGCTACTTCCCGCATTGCCATGTGGCTTCTCGTTCTTCCTTGTTTGTTGATGTACGCGACCGCCGTCGCGTTGTCTGACTGCACCTGGACAGTCTGAGACCGAAGCATGTGCACTGCTTGTCGTAGCGCATTGTAAATTGCCCGGAGTTCCAGGACATTTATAGACAGCAATCTTTCGTGATCCGCCCAGAGACCCTGGAGCTGACAATTTTGAACTACAGCTCCCAACCTCTGAGACTCGCGTCCGTCGTTAGAATTATCCAATTGCAGGAGCCGAACCGTTTCCCTGCGGTTAGATTGTGTACTTTGAGCCACCAGAGTAGAGATACCCCGGCCCGCGGTGACAACCTCACCCTGTGGTGAATCTGCAGATGCGAGCCCGACCACTGTGCGAGCACATCCAGTTGAAAAGGACGTGAGTGAAATCTTCCGAACTGAAGCACTTCGAAAGCCACCACCATTGTGCCTAAGAAGCGAATGCACAAATGTACCGAGACTGTGCGTGTCTTGAGCACTAATTGTACCAGATGACGAATAATCTGTACTTTCTGTTCTAGTAGGTAAATTCTTTGATTTACCGTATCGAGAATCATACCTAGGAATTGAAGTCGTTGAGACGGAATTAGATGTGATTTCTTGAAGTTGACAATCCAACCGTGCTGAACTAGTACATTGTACGTTAGCAACGCATATTGGAGGAGCATCTCTTGAGACGGAGCTTTGATGAGCAGATCATCCAAGTACGGAACTATTATCACTCCCAGGGATCTGAGATGAGCTATCATCACAGACATCACTTTGGTGAATACCCGAGGCGCTGGCGAGAGGCCAAACGGTAGAGCCTGAAACTGGTAATGGTTCTGCCGTATCACAAAACGCAAGAACCTCTGATGAAGTGGCCAAATCGGAATGTTTAAGTACGCATCCTTGAGATCTAGCGCAATCATGAATTCCAGTGACTCTAAACCTGCAATTACTGACCACAGAGTTTCCATCTTGAATCTGTAGTAAGTGACGTACGGATTGAGGCCCTTTAAGTTCAATATTGGCCTGAACGAGCCATCTGGCTTTGGTACCACAAACAGACTGGAATAATAACCCTGACCTTGTTGTTGTACAGGGACCGGAATCAAAACCGCTGAATTCAGCAGGGACTGAATGGCACTTTGCAGAACCGCCCTCTTGTCGTCCGAGAGAGGCAGTCCTGTCTTGAAAAACCGCAGTGGCGGGAGACCGTCGAACTCTATTTTGTAACCTTTTAACACTAACTTGCGGATCCACCCATCTGTGGACGTCTGGAACCACGCCAAATGGAACGTCTGAAGGCGTGCTCCCACTATTGGAGATCCGAGATGGGCTGGGAGCCCGTCATGCCACTGGCTTGTCGGTGACCTTAGCGTCCTGACGACTGGTGTTGGTTTGTTGGAAACCACGTCCTCGACCTCGTCTACCAGGCGTGGCTGTTCCTCTACCATGGCCTCAAAAGGACTGAGGTCTAAAAGATTTGAACGCCGGGCCACAGTATTTCCGTCTAGGTACCGTTGGCGGCAATGGTAAGAAAACAGACTTTCCTCCCGTGGCCTCAGAAATCCATTTGTCCAATTCAGGACCAAACAACTTCTCGCCACCGTAAGGTAACGCCTCTATACCTCTTTTGACCTCTGCCTCCGCTTGCCAAGAACGCAGCCAGAGTGCTCGTCGTACTGTAACTAGCGACGATGAAATGCGAGACGTGAGCTGACAGACGTCAGTAGAAGCTGTACATAGATACTCAGCAGCTTCACAGATTTGATCAGCAAGAAGTATAAGGTGATCGTCATGTAGGGCAGACTTGAGCTCTGTTATCCATACAATTAGCGCCTTAGTGACCCAAATGCCAACCAACCCAGGTCTAAGCAACACTCCTGCTGCTATATACATGGACTTTAGCATAGCTTCTATTTTCCCGTCTGAAGGGTCTTTAAGCGTAGTAGCAGTTGGTACTGGTATGGTTAATTTCTTTGTAAGTTTTGACACAGACGAATCCACCATTGGCGGATTCTCCCATGTAGATGTCACAGACTCTGGAAACGGGTAACTAGACTTAAATCTGCGAGGTATAGAAAACCGTTTAGCCGGATTCTTCCGTGTTTCCACTAACATCTTATTAAGAGATTCCGAAACAGGAAAACACATCGGAGATCTCTGTCGTTTAGTAAATACGACTTCATCATTTGTCAGAGGCTCCTCAGTTTCTGTAAACTTCAGAGACTGACGTACCGCTCTGATGAGATTATCAATGCCTGGGCTGTGAAAATCCTCACTATCTTACTGCTGGTCTACTTCGCCCTCCTCACCCTCATCTTGCGCAGGGAGGTCTGGCATAGAATCGTCAGAATACAACATAGCAGAAACTGGTAAATTATAATTAAATTTATCCCTTCTACCCAAAGTGGACTTGGACCTTTGGTAAGGCTGAGACCCCTCTGGTAGTTCTGGCGGTCTCACCCGAGACTCAGATCTTGCCGCTTACCGCTCTTGTCGAGCGGCGGCCAATTCTGATTGCAACCCAGCCATTACATTGGCTAGCATTTCCCATGGAGGGTCCGGGGATGAAACCGGCTTAGAAACCGGAGCCGAAATTGTATTTGTAGCTGAATTCACAAAACATACTGTACATGTGGTAGATCCATCCGGTAACACACTCTTACAGACCTTGCAGTGAAACTGCTTTTTAGTTTTTGCTGGTGCCTTACTCATTATGCAGACAGAGACAATAAAATATACAAAAATACAGACACTTGCACGACTCAGTAAAATTGTACTAAGGTGTGTGTAATAAATATATATATATATATATATATATATATATAGCCGCTGTGCAGTGCACGTGGCCAGTACTATATGAAATCTGATCCCAAATTCCCACTAACACTCCTGCGCCATCCGGTGGAGTAGAGATGTAGGACAGGAATGTTCTGGAAACAGAAAGAACAGGAAGCATGGTTAAAAATGGCCCCCATGCTTACAGTTAGAAACATAGTCTATGTTATTTACACTGATAGCCTGTAACTAACTCCCTGTTTAAAAAGCTGAACAGCCTATGACTTATTAACCCATGCAGCCTTGCTATATGTTGCTGCTGTCATGGGCATTTACTCCCCCTCACCCCCCCTGCAGCTGCGCTGCTTGTGAGGTAGCTTCTCCCCCCTACTGCTCCCAGGGAGCCTAGCGGAAGCAGGGAGCCGGGGAGCGCTGTGTATAGTGCCGGGGAGCTGCGGTCCGGAAGAGCGGCCGGCGTCTCGGAGTGACGTGCGGCCGCTCCGAGCAGTGTCCCCGTAGACAGCGGCGGTGTAGAGCGGCTGGCTCGGGCGGCCTCGTACAGCGGTGGCCGGGTAATCATCGGCGGGAACGGGCGCCTGTAAACAGCGACGGGAGCGGGCGCCTGTAACCAGCGGCGGGCAGGCGGTAAAGGAGCACTTTCCCCACACAGCGGGGCGGCAGCGTGAGCTGACCGCCCTGACCCCCCAGCATACCTTGCTCGTCGTGCCGTATGTAGTGAGGGCTATGACAGGGCTTCTTCTGTAAGCTCCGTCCAGCCTTTCCAGCAGGTGTGAGCTGCGTGTGGCTGTGAGGGTGCTCTTTGTGAGGACCGACACGCCATGCGCTGCCTCCGTGCAGCGGCACTATCCCGGACCCACGTTTTTTTTTTTTTTTTTTATAAACTGGGAAGGGATGTGCTAAGTGCAAAAATGAAAAAGTAAAAATGAAAAAGTAAAAAAATGAAAAATTAATAAAATATTCAACTAAGTGTGGGAGCTCCACACAAGCCTGTTAGTGCTGTGGGCACAGAAAAAACACTGAGGTACTCTGGGATATGGAGGGGAGGAGAGTTCTAAATTTAAATATTCAGTGCCCTGTTCTTGCTAAAGCCATCCATATCCCAAGAGTACTCCAGTGACCCCTAGTGGATGAAAAAGAAACAATATTACTGCATTACCTTAAATAGGACTTTTAAACATATTCAGTCACACAGCGAAAGAAACAGCAGCAATAGTTTACAGACTCATATGCATCAGGCACTTATCCAACTACTCGTACCCATTGGTAGGTAGAGACTTAGTGCTGTATCACCCAGCTCAGGAGAGTGGGATACAGGGAGAATTCACCCCTCTTCCAGGATCGATCAATACGTTAGTGAACGCTGAGTTGATCCAGACACTAATAGTGTACGCAAAACATCCAATGAACCTACAGTGAATACAGACGCCCAAGTGAACACCGAAACACCAGTCATACAGCCTCCCAGTCGGAACTCAGTTCATGGCGGGAAACTCAGAGGAAACTGGTCATGAACCGGGGGGAGGGGCGACCAGGGGAGTGTCTTACTCCCCACTGATGACATCAACCCCAGGGATCAAAGCCTCACACTTATCCCTGGAGCCTATGACCCCTGATGCCTAGCGTTGGTGCACTCACGGTGACAGCTACTGTTCAGTAGTCTCCTCCCGAAAACAGTACGGAAGTGTCTTGCGTCTCCCCCGCTAAGCGGAACCAACGCCTTACCTTCTCGCCGTGCTCCGGCCACAGCCTGGTAACGTCTGCTGGACTTGCTAGTACATCCCGACACAGACGACCGCCGAAACAACACTGTACACGTAAGTGTTGTCGCGACCCAGTGGAGAGTTGTTGGAGCGACTGTTTCTAAGGTGCGTGTAAGACGCTTTTTAGAAAACTCGCTCAAAAAACTTAAGACTATAAAAATAGATTAAATCACAAGCTTATGGTTGCAAAAATCAGCAGCCCAAAGATCGTGATCCGGCTCCTGCCGCACCAACAAAATAACTGAATTGCCTGAGCCAGGAGGCGGGGATATAGGGGACTGGCCCGTTGCATTCTAGGAGAGTGAAAGCTTTGATCGTTGGTGCCAATCCGCTGACGCTACCTCATATTCCAATGTGTATGCTGTGGATAACCTGTGGACTCTGCAGAAGTAAACAAGATTTAACAAAACAACCTGATCTGATGCACTGTGGAGAAGTGAAAAAATGTTGGTCCATAATTAACACAGACATCCATACTACATTGGGGATAGTATTTGGTATGAATTCAGAGTAGACTTTGTGGGATATAGTTTCTTCATCACGTTCACCTCGATTGACCAATAACACACGTTAACTTTTGGCAAAAATTGCGGCAGCATTGAAAAAAACTATACATCCCAAGGAGTCTCATCTGATACATTAACTTTAGCTCTCCTACAACCCAGGGTGTAATAGTTATTTTATATGGTCTGACTGGAAATGTATGTGACTAAAGAGAAGGTAACGGAAATAATATTTTCAATCTGGCTTTCCTTACATACGTACCTCTGGCTTTCCTTACATACGTACCCTACCCCCTCAGGTTAAGGACTCACTTTGGTCAACGGTCCGCAGAACCCGTGGTGTAACTTGGACATCTTGGAAGTAATGTCCTTAGGTTACCCACCTTTTTAGCTTCTCTATTCCTATACGATAGTATGCGCTCTTCTTGACGACAATTTTTGGTTATTGTTCATTATTATATTTACCATTGTATGTTGTAGTGCAATTTTCATACTTCATTCTAATTTGCAGTTTTATAAAGTCTCTTTTTTTGTACTCCTGGATTGTTAACAATGATATTTGTGGATCTTGACATTTATTGTATTGTGTAGTCTTACAAGAAAATATTTTGAAAACAAATAACTAAAACAAGATTTTGGATCTTACCTTATACATTTGTTTCTCTGAAGCCATGGGGGACACTGGAGAACCATGGGGGTATAGCTGGTGCTGGAATAGTCTGGGCCCTAAAGAATTAAACTTCCAAGGTGGCTCCGTCTCCCAAAAGTCCCCCCGCCCCCCCTGCCAGGGAATGCAGGTTTCATCTATCAAAGGCATGAAGAACAGAGGGGAAAAGAAGAGGAGGAGGAGGAGGAGGAGGAGAAGAAAACTACACACACAAAACACATCCAAACTTGAGGGTCAGGTTGGCACAATGCAACCATGAACACAACCAAGGATAAACCAGGAGTGAACGAGAGGGCATCCAGTGTTCCCCATGGCATCATAGAAACAGATTTATCTGGTCAACCATGGGGGACACTGGTGAAACATTGGGAAGTGTCAAAGCTGCCTACTAAGTGAGGGAACGCTCCTGAGCTGCACAAAGTACTCTTCGTCCAAAATCCTGCGTTTCTGGAGGCGAAGAATTCAAAAGGGTAGAAACATATAAAAGTGTGTGCCGAGAACCAAGTGGCAGCCCTGCAAAATTGCTGAGGCACCATGCCAAGCTGCCATAGGAGGTCCCGACATACCTAGTAGAGTGGATGGCAACCAAATGAAGCACCAGAAAGTTAGCCAAAAGTATAAGCTTGACAGATGACCTCTCAAATCCATGAAGCAATTGTTTATTTGAAAGCAAGCCAACTCCTCTTGACAACCAAATATAGGACAAAGAGAGGGAAGTAGCCACATACATGTGGAGAGCTTGTACAACGTCCAAGGAACCGGAAGATATCTGTGAATCTCTGGCATCTGGAAAGGATGGAACCACAAGCTCTTGATTAATATGAAACCTGGGAGACCATTCTCGGAAAAAAAAAAAAAAAAACAGGGTTGTCTTGAGGCTGCCCAGTCCAGGTTCAAAATCAGAAACAGAGATCTATGCGACAAAGTACTAAATTCGGAGACCCGACAGGAAGCAGAAACCGCAAAAAAGGAAAACCATTTTCTACCTAGCCATTAAGATCTACTGACTCCAAGGGTTCAAATTAAGAAATTTTAAGAGCCTGGAAATGCAAAGATCAAATCACAGAGCTCGATTGGAGTCGGAGTAGCTAGAATAGTGGTCAAGTGTTTATGGAAATAAACTGAAAGAGCAAAAACCTGGACCTCGTTCTTCTGCTAATTTGCAGAGGGTTGCGATTGGATAGTTGCTGCCCAGACAGAGTGAAAATCCACCCCGAGCAAGTCTGTGTACGCCATGCAAAAAGCTTTGCAAACGCTGATCAGTTGCAAATCCGTTCGCAACTCACTCACCATTGAATGTTTTTTCCAGTCTGTGCGTAGCCCAGGACTTACTCCTACAGTGCATAAGAAACAGCCTGATCGGGCCAGAGCTGATGTCACACACCCTCCCTAAAACTGCTTGGGAATGCCTGCGTTTTAACTGACATTCCCAGAAAACGACCAGTTACCACCCCCAAATATCCGCTTCCTGTCAATCAACCTTGCATTTGCCTAGCACTAAAAAAAAAAAAGATGCCGATTTCTTTCGCAGTTTGGCCTCGCGCGTGCGCATTACGATCCATACGCATGCGCAGTCGTTCCATAATTGGCCGCCTTGTGCATTTTCACAACAGTGATCAGATCTGAATTAGGCCCTTTGTCCATTTGTAAGTGCCAAAGATGTACTAAGAATATTTTTCCGTATAACCTTATCAAGGGTAAAAAGGTGTAAGCCTTTATCTGGTGTACTACATAGGCTGCTATAGTATGCGCACATTGGCCCATTCCGAGTTGTTCGCTCGCTAGCTGCTTTTAGCAGCTTTGCACACGCTAAGCCGCCGCCTACTGGGAGTGAATCTTAGCTTTGCAGAATTGCGAACAGAAATTTCTTTGCAGTTTCTGAGTAGCTCGGGACTTACTCTGCCACTGCGATCAGTTCAGTCAGTTTCGTTCCTGGTTTGACGTCACAAACACACCCAGCGTTCGCCCAGACACTCCCCCATTTTTCCGCACACAACCATAAAACGGCCAGTTTCCGCCCAGAAACACCCACTTCCTGTCAATCACACTCCGATCACCAGAACGAAGAAATTTCTTCGTTAAGCCGTGAGTAAAATACCTAACTTTTTGGCAAATTTACTTGGCGCAGACGCACTGCGAACATTGCGCATGCGCAGTTTGCGACAAATCGCTCAGTTGCGAAAACCACTAACGAGCGAACAACTCGGAATGAGGGCCATTGGTTTTTACCAACTTTTGTTTCAAATGCTGAAAATTACCGCTCACCACCTAAGGGGAGGATAGTTGGGAGAAACAGTTGGAGGGTGGGTGAAACGGGGGAGGCCTCCTACCCCTCCCCCATGGCCAACAAGGCAGGGACTCTTCACAGTCATTAAAAATAGTGCCCCATTAGTTGTTATCCCTTGTGGTCTAGTGAGGTAGTGGAAAGCCGACTTAAAAGTTAACTCTTTAGTGCCCAGACTCCTCCAGCACCAGCTATACCACCATGGTTCTCCAGTGTCCCCCATGGCTGAAAGAGAAAAATGTTTTGATTTAAAAATAAAGAAATGCTAAGAAGTGGTGGAACTGGGGTCCTTTTCTAGACCTTAATGTGCTAAAAGTATAACAGGCAATTTATTTTCCCTAGCAAGGTTTCTACAAATACTGAATTTGGCATTTTTGCATTTTCCAGGGTGTAACTATACATGATTTGTACACATCCACTTGAACATATTTTTTGTTATTCACAAAAAAGTGAAGACAATATAAAACTAAACTATTGAATGTATTCACTTTGACTGTAACATGATTATATGGCCACTATTCCTGTCCCTCCTCCTTTACATTTTTGTATGCACTTTATTTATAGTTTGTAATGTAGAGGTGCAAAAAACAAATACCAAACCAAACAAAAAATAAATAAAATCAGTCTAATTATTTTAAAACATACCATTTGAAGAGACTTCTTTCTTAGGCAAGGATTGCCTTTTCTCACCATTTACCTACAGTATTAAAAAGTAAAATCATTTTGTTTCAAATTGTATTCCTTTTTTATACTCAATTACAATGAGATGTTTATTTATTTTTTTCATATTAAATACAGTAATTGCAATCGGAGATAACTTAACAACAATAGCAAGAAAGTTTTCATATTTACGGAAAGTTCTGCAAATGCTAGTAATGAATGCTGGGCAGTCGTGACCAGGATTGTTACCTCAGTGCTGGAGCCATGGCTTCAGTTCTGAGCAGGGCACTATCTTAGTTAGTTTGCATAGGTTTACTAAAGATAGTGCCGCAGTCAAAAACATAACAGCAGGTCAGCATTATGGTGTTTATGTACAGCGAAATTAGACTGTAAGCTCCACTAAGTCAGGGACTGACGTGAATGATTAGGATATTATCTGTAAAGCTCCCTGTACTATATTGGTGTTCTAGAACTAATAACAACAATACATGGTGTAAAGGACACAGTGTGATTCCTGATTAGTAAAAAAAAAAATATATATATATATATATATATATATATATATATATATATATATATATATATATATATATATATATATATATATATATATATATATATATATATATGTATCTTGGATAATCCGGCACTCCTGTGCTGGTACATTAAGTGTTGGGTGCTCGTGCTGTTTTGAATACAAGTCCTCTGTTGCTAAACAAGCAAGCTGCACGTCACTCCATGAGAAAAAAAGTGCTTTAATGAATGTTGGTTACATGAGAAAAAATCAGCCTATCAGTTTTATCAACGGCTCGTTTCGGGACTTTGCATTGTCCCTTCGTCAGGATAACATATGGCTGCTGTGTTCTGTAACAAAAAAGCGTGCTGAAAAGAAAAAGAAAGAAAAAGAAAGTGTGCACACTTTCTTTTTCTTTCTTTTTCTTTTCAGCACGCTTTTTTGTTACAGAACACAGCAGCCATATGTTATCCTGACGTAGGGACAATGCAAAGTCCCGAAACGAGCCGTTGATAAAACGGATAGGCTGATTTTTTCTCATGTAACCAACATTCATTAAAGCACTTTTTTTCTCATGGAGTGACGTGTAGCTTGCTTGTTTAGCAACAGAGGACTTATATATATATATATATATCAAACACTGAGCAACATCCCCAAACAGGTAATTTCAACTTTAAACTTGTCATTTATTGTGTACAGTCTGAACATGGCTACTAATAACAAATGCACAGACAAAATTCTTAAAGCTATGTGTGCAAATGCTAGGAGCTTAGGAGACAAAATTCCAGAGCTAATTGCGATAATGACAAGGGATAACCTGGATTTTGTGGCAATTATAGAGTCATGGTGCAATGAAAATCATGACTGGGACATAGCTATACCAGGATACAATTTATTTAGGAAGGATAGAATAGTAAGAATAGGAGGAGGGGTAGCAATGTATGTGAAAAAAAGCATAAATGCTACTTTAATACAAAATATTGAAGACAAAACTGAGGCCCTTTTGGTCACCATAGAAACCGGGGAGAAGGATGTTATTCACATTGGGGTGATCTATAGACCACCAGGCCAGGGGCAGGATTTGGACAGGAACCTATTGTTGGACATCACTAAAATGGCTTTAAAGGGAGAAGTCATAATCATGGGAGACTTTAATTTACCTGATGTAAATTGGAAGGGGTCTTTTGCAAGTTCAGCTACAAGTGGCAAATTTCTACATTCCTTACAGGGAGCATCTCTCAAGCAATTGGTGATGGAGCCCACTCGCAAAGATTCAATATTAGATTTAATTCTTACAAATGGTGATAGGATATCCGACATATATGTGGGTGAGCACCTGGGATCCAGTGATCATCAAGCAGTATGGTTTAGTATAATGACAGGATCCAACTCCTGTCACACAAAAACAAAGGTGTTGGATTTTAGAAATGCTGATTTTGCAAAAATGGGGAGATGTTTAAGTGATTCATTGGCGGACTGGTGGAAATTGGAAGGAGTGCAGGAGAGCTGGGAAAAACTGAAAAGTGCAATACTAAGTGCAACTGATCTTTGTATCAAAAGGGTTAGGAAAAGCACCAGGAAAAGGAAGCCAGTGTGGTTCACAAAATAAGTATCAACTAGTGTGAAAGCAAAAAAGATGGCTTTTAGGAAATACAAACAGACTCAAAAATAATAATGACAAAGAGGTGTATCTTGACAGACGGAAGGATGCTAAGAAAGTGATCAGACGGGCAAAGGCAGAAGCTGAGGAAAAAATGGCTAAGGGGTATATGCAATTGCGGTCGAATTCCCGAAATTGTCGAATTTCGGGTCATTTTCGCCAAAAAAAAAATAAAAAATAGTCAATGCAATTCAGTGCTTTCCGTCAAAAAAACGGACTTTCAAAATTCGACTTTTTGAAATTCGACTTTTTGCAAATTCGACTTTTCTGCAATGATACAAGTGCTGCAATTCGACAAAAGCATATTCAATTCAAGTTTGGAAATTCGACAGCAGTGCTTTTAGACAGTAAATTCGTCATTTTCAATCCGCCACACTTTGGAGGGTGAAAACAATAAAAAAAAATGTAAACATGTTTTTTTTGGTGTTTTTTTTTTGGGGGAATAGCATATCTATTTATATTAGAAGGGATTAGGTACTTTTTTTTTTTTTTTTTTTTTTTGGAGGCACAAGTATTATTTATATATTTAAAAAAAAATTTTTTTTTATTTTTATTATTTTTTGTTTAGTGCTGGAACGGTAAAATTAAAAAAAAAAAAATGGCGTGGGGTCCCCCCTCCAAAGCATAACCAGCCTCGGGCTCTTCGAGCTGGTCCTGGTTCTAAAAATGCGGGGGGAAATTGGGCAGGGATCCCCCGTATTTTTAAAACCAGCACCGGGCTCTGCGCCTGGTGCTGGTGCAAAAAATACGGGGGACAAAACGAGCAGGGGTCCCCCGTATTTTTCACACCAGCATTGGGCTCCACTAGCTGGACAGATAATGCCACAGCCGGGGGTCACTTTTATACAGTGCCCTGCGGCCGTGGCATTAAATATCCAACTAGTCACCCCTGGCCGGGGTACCCTGGGGGAGTGGGGACCCCTTCAATCAAGGGGTCCCCCCCCCCAGCCACCCAAGGGCCAGGGGTGAAGCCCGAGGCTGTCCCCCCCATCCAAGGGCTGCGGATGGGAGGCTGATAGCCTTGAGTAAAATGACAAGAATATTGTTTTTTCCAGTAGTACTACAAGTCCCAGCTAACCTACCCCGCAAGCTGGTACTTGGAGAACCACAAGTACCAGCATGCGGGAGAAAAACGGGCCCGCTGGTACCTGTAGTACTACTGGGAAAAAAATACCCAAATAAAAATAAGAATTTACTCACCGGTAATTCTATTTCTCGTAGTCCGTAGTGGATGCTGGGAACTCCGTAAGGACCATGGGGAATAGCGGGCTCCGAAGGAGGCTGGGCACTCTAGAAAGATTTATGACTACCTGGTGTGCACTGGCTCCTCCCACTATGACCCTCCTCCAAGCCTCAGTTAGGACACCGTGCCCGGACGAGCAGACATAATAAGGAAGGATTTAGAATCCCGGGTAAGACTCTTACCAGCCACACCGTACAACTCGTGATACTATATCCAGTTTGACAGTATGAAAACAACTGAGCCTCTCAACAGATGGCTCAACAATAACCCTTTAGTTAACAATAACTATTTACAAGTAATGCAGACAATCCGCACTTGGGATGGGCGCCCAGCATCCACTACGGACTACGAGAAATAGAATTACCGGTGAGTAAATTCTTATTTTCTCTAACGTCCTAGTGGATGCTGGGAACTCCGTAAGGACCATGGGGATTATACCAAAGCTCCCAAACGGGCAGGAGAGTGCGGATGACTCTGTAGCACCGAATGAGAGAACTCCAGGTCCTCCTCAGCCAGGGTATCAAATTTGTAGAATTTTGCAAACGTGTTTGCCCCTGACCAAGTAGCTGCTCGGCAAAGTTGTAAAGCCGAGACCCCTCGGGCAGCCGCCCAAGATGAGCCCACCTTCCTTGTGGAATGGGCCTTTACAGATTTTGGCTGTGGTATGCCTGCCACAGAATGTGCAAGCTGAATTGTACTACAAATCCAGCGAGCAATAGACTGCTTAGAAGCAGGAGCACCCAGCTTGTTGGGTGCATACAGGATAAACAGCGAGTCAGATTTTCTGACTCCAGCCGTCCTGGAAACATATTTTCAGGGCCCTGACAACGTCTAGCAACTTGGAGTCCTCCAATTCACTAGTAGCCACCGGCACCACAATAGGCTGGTTCAGGTGAAACGCTGACACCACCTTAGGGAGAAATTGGGGACGAGTCCTCAACTCTGCCCTATCCATATGGAAAATCAGATAAGGGCTTTTACATGATAAAGCCGCCAATTCTGACACTAGCCTGGCTGAAGCCAAGGCTAATAACATGACCACTTTCCACGTGAGATATTTCAGATCCACGGTTTTAAGTGGCTCAAACCAATGCGATTTTAAGAAACTCAACATCACGTTGAGATCCCAAGGTGCCACTGGAGGCACAAACGGGGGCTGAATATGCAGCACTTCTTTTGCAAAAGTCTGAACTTCAGGTACTGAAGCTAGTTCTTTTTGAAAGAAAATCGACAGAGCCGAGATCTGTACTTTAATGGAGCCTAGTTTTAGGCCCATATCCACTCCTGCTTGCAGGAAATGCAGAAATCGACCTAGTTGAAATTCCTCTGTTGGGGCCTTATTGGCCTCGCACCATGCAACATATTTTCGCCATATACGGTGATAATGCGTTGCCGTAACATCTTTCCTGGCCTTAATAAGCGTAGGAATGACTTCTTCCGGAATACCCTTTTCCTTTAGGATCCGGTGTTCAACCGCCATGCCGTCAAACGCAGCCGCGATAAGTCTTGGAACAGACAGGGCCCCTGCTGTAGCAGGTCCTGTCTGAGCGGTAGAGGCCACGGGTCCTCCGAGAGCATCTCTTGAAGTTCCGGGTACCACGCTCGTCTTGGCCAATCCGGAACCACGAGAATTGTGTTTACTCCTCGCTTTCTTATTATTCTCAATACCTTTGGTATGAGAGGCAGAGGAGGGAACACATAAACCGACTGGTACACCCACGGTGTCACTAGAGCGTCCACAGCTATCGCCTGAGGGTCCCTTGACCTGGCGCAATATCTTTTTAACTTTTTTGACTTAGGGCATTGTAGATGGCCCTTAGTTCCAGAATATTTATGTGAAGGGAAGTCTCCTGACTCGACCATAGTCCTTGGAAGTTTCTTCCCTGTGTGACTGCCCCCCAGCCTCGAAGGCTGGCATCCGTGGTCACCAGGACCCAGTCCTGTATGCCGAACCTGCGGCCCTCTAGAAGATGGGCACTCTGCAGCCACCACAGTGGAGACACCCTGGTTCTTGGAGACAGGGTTATTAAGCGATGCATCTGAAGATGCGATCCGGACCACTGGTCCAACAGGTCCCACTGAAAGATTCTGGCATGGAACCTGCCGAAGGGAATTGCTTCGTAAGAAGCCACCATCTTTCCCAGGACCCGCGTGCAGCGATGCACTGATACCTGTTTTGGTTTCAGGAGGTCTCTGACTAGAGATGACAACTCCCTGGCTTTCTCCTCCGGGAGAAACACTTTTTTCTGGACTGTATCCAGAATCATACCCAGGAACAGTAGCCGTGTCGTCGGAACCAGCTGTGACTTTGGGATATTCAGAATCCAGCCGTGCTGGTGCAGCACTTCCTGAGATAGTGCTACTTCCACCAACAACTGTTCCTTGGACCTCGCTTTTATTAGGAGATCGTCCAAGTATGGGATAATTAAAACTCCCTTTCTTCGAAGGAGTATCATCATTTCCGCCATAACCTTGGTAAATACCCTCGGTGCCGTGGACAGTCCAAACGGCAGCGTCTGGAATTGGTAATGGCAATCCTGTACCACAAATCTGAGGTACTCTTGGTGAGGATGGTAAATGGGGACATGCAAGTAAGCATCCTTGATGTCCAGGGATACCATGTAATCCCCCTCGTCCAGGCTTGCAATAACCGCCCCGAGCGATTCCATCTTGAACTTGAATTTCTTTATGTATGTGTTCAAGGATTTCAAATTTAGAATAGGTCTCACCGAACCGTCCGGTTTCGGTACCACAAATAGTGTGGAATAATAACCCCGGCCTTGTTGAAGTAGGGGGTACCTTGATTATCACCTGCTGGGAATACAGCTTGTGAATTGCCGCTAGCACCGCCTCCCTGTCTGAGGGAGCAATCGGCAAGGCAGATTTTAGGAACCGGTGGGGTGGGGACGCCTCGAATTCCAGCTTGTACCCCTGAGATACTATTTGCAGGATCCAGGGATCCACCTGTGAGCGAACCCACTGATCGCTGAAATTTTTGAGGCGACCCCCCACCGTACCTGGCTCCGCCTGTGGAGCCCCACCGTCATGCGGCGGACTTGGAAGAAGAAGCGGGGGAGGACTTTTGCTCCTGGGAACCTGCTGTTTGTTGCAGCCTTTTTCCCCTACCTCTGCCTCTGGACAGAAAAGACCCGCCTTTTCCACGCCTGTTTTTCTGGGTCCGAAAGGACTGAACCTGATAAAACGGCGCCTTCTTAGGCTGTGAGGGGACATGGGGTAAAAATGCTGACTTCCCAGACGTTGCTGTGGAAACTAGGTCCGAGAGACCATCCCCAAATAATTCCTCACCCTTATATGGTAACACTTCCTTCCATGTGCTTTTTTGAATCTGCATCTCCTGTCCACTGGCGAGTCCATAAGCCTCTCCTAGCAGAAATGGACAATGCACTTACTTTAGATGCCAGTCGGCAGATTTCCCTCTGTGCATCTCTCATATATAAGACTGAGTCTTTTATATGGTCTATGGTTAACAGGATCGTGTCTCTGTCTAATGTGTCAATATTTTCTGACAGTTTATCTGACCATGCAGCGGCAGCACTGCACATCCAAGCTGACGCAATAGCTGGCCTAAGTATAATGCCTGTGTGTGTATATACAGACTTCAGGATCGCCTCCTGCTTTCTATCAGCAGGTTCCTTGAGGGCGGCCGTATCCGGAGACGGTAGTGCCACCTTTTTAGACAAACGTGTGAGCGCTTTATCCACTCTAGGGGGTGTTTCCCAACGTGACCTATCCTCTGGCGGGAAAGGGAACGCCATTAGTACCTTCTTAGGAATTACCAATTTTTTATCAGGGAAAGCCCACGCTTCTTCACACACTTCATTTAATTCATCTGATGGGGGAAAAACTACGGGTAGTTTTTTCTCTCCAAACATAATACCCTTTTTAGTGGTACCTGTAGTTATATCAGAAATGTGTAACACCTCTTTCATTGCCTCAATCATGCAGTGAATGGCCTTAGTGGGCATCAGGTTAGACTCATCGTCGTCGACACTGGTGTCAGTATCAGTGTCGACATCTGGGTCTGCTTGAGGTAGTGGGCGTTTTAGAGCCCCTGACGACCCATGTGACGCCTGGGCAGGCACGAGCTGAGAAGTCGGCTGTCCCACATTTGGCATGTCGTCGATTTTCTTATATAAGGAGTCTATACGTGCACTCATTACTTTCCATAAGCCCATCCACTCAGGTGTCTGCCCCGCAGGGGGTGACATCCCTTCTAAAGGCATCTGCTCCGCCTCCACATCATTATCCTCAAACATGTCGACACAGCCGTACCGACACACCGCACACACACAAGGAATGCTCCGAATGAGGACAGGACCCACAAAAGCCCTTTGGGGGGACAGAGTGAGAGTATGCCAGCACACACCAGAGCGCTATATAATGCAGGGACTAACTGAGTTATGTCCCCTATAGCTGCTTTTTATATTATATATATATTGCGCCAAAATTTAGTGCCCCCTCTCTCTGTTTTTACCCTGTTCTGTAGTGTAGACTGCAGGGGAGAGCCAGGGAGCTTCCTTCCAGCGGATCTGTGAAGGAGAAATGGCGCCAGTGTGTCTGAGGGAGATAGCTCCGCCCCTTTTCCGCGGCCTATTCTCCCGCTTTTTTCTGGATTCTGGCAGGGGTATTTACCACATATATAGCCTCTGGGGCTATATATTGTGGTATTTTTGCCAGCCAAGGTGTTTTTATTGCTGCTCAGGGCGCCCCCCCCCCCCCCCCCAGGCGCCCTGCACCCTCAGTGACCGGAGTGTGAAGTGTGCATGAGGAGCAATGGCGCACAGCTGCAGTGCTGTGCGCTACCTTGGTGAAGACTGATGTCTTCTGCCGCCGTTTTTCCGGACCTCTTCTTGCTTCTGGCTCTGTAAGGGGGACGGCGGCGCGGCTCCGGGACCGAACACCAAGGACTGGGCCTGCGGTCGATCCCTCTGGAGCTAATGGTGTCCAGTAGCCTAAGAAGCCCAATCCGGCTGCAAGCAGGCGAGTTCGCTTCTTCTCCCCTTAGTCCCTCGCTGCAGTGAGCCTGTTGCCAGCCGGTCTCACTGAAAATAAAAAACCTAAAACTATACTTTCTTTCTAAGGGCTCAGGAGAGCCCCTAGTGTGCATCCAACCTCGGCCGGGCACGAAATCTAACCGAGGCTTGGAGGAGGGTCATAGTGGGAGGAGCCAGTGCACACCAGGTAGTCAAATCTTTCTAGAGTGCCCAGCCTCCTTCGGAGCCCGCTATTCCCCATGGTCCTTACGGAGTTCCCAGCATCCACTAGGACGTTAGAGAAAACAGGACACAGACACCGTGACAGTAAAACTTTATTACACACTGCCGACACACACATACTTACCTATGTTCACACGCCGACATCGGTCCTCTTCTCCATGTAGAATCCACGGATACCTGAAAAGAAAAGTTCAATATACTCACCTCAGCCAGGGTCCAGAGATAAATCCACGTACTTGGCAAAAAAAGAAAACGGACACACGGACCACCGGACTGAAAGGGGTCCCATGCTGACACGAGACCCCTTACCCCGAATGCTGGGACACCACGTGACTCCTGTCACTGAAGTCCCTTCAGCCAATCAGGAAGCGCTACTTCCGTGGCGCTCACCTGATTGGCTGTGCGCTGTCTGTGCTGTGACAGCGCATCGCACAGCTCAGTCCATTAGTTTCAATGGTGGGAACTTTGCCGTCAGCGGTGGGGTTACCCGCGGTCAGCCGCTGACCGGCGGGTGACCTCACCGCTAGCCGCAAAGTTCCCACCATTGAATATAATGGACGGAGCTGTGCGATGCGCTGTCACAGCACAGACAGCGCACAGCCAATCAGGTGAGCGCCACGGAAGTAGCGCTTCCTGATTGGCTGAAGGGACTTCAGTGACAGGAGTCACGTGGTGTCCCGGCATTCGGTGTAAGGGGTCTCATGTGTCAGCATGGGACCCCTTTCAGTCCGGTGGTCCGTGTATCCGTTTTCTTTTTTTGCCAAGTACGTGGATTTATCTCTGGACCCTGGCTGAGGTGAGTATATTGAACTTTTCTTTTCAGGTATCCGTGGATTCTACATGGAGAAGAGGACCGATGTCGGCGTGTGAACATAGGTAAGTATGTGTGTGTCGGCAGTGTGTAATAAAGTTTTACTGTCACGGTGTCTGTGTCCTGTTTTTATTTGGGTATTTTTTCCCCAGTAGTACTACAGGTACCAGCGGGCCCGTTTTTCTCCCGCATGCTGGTACTTGTGGTTCTCCAAGTACCAGCTTGCGGGGGAGGCTTGCTGGGACTTGTAGTACTACTGGAAAAACCAATATTCTTGTCATTTTACTCTAGGCTATCAGCCTCCCATCCGCAGCCATTGGATGGGGGGGGGGGGGGGGGACAGCCTCGGGCTTCACCCCTGGCCCTTGGGTGGCTGGGGGGGGGGGGACCCCTTGATTGAAGGGGTCCCCACTCCCCCAGGGTACCCCGGCCAGGGGTGACTAGTTGGATATTTAATGCCACGGCCGCAGGGCACTGCATAAAAGTGACCCCCGGCTGTGGCATTATCTGTCCAGCTAGTGGAGCCCGATGCTGGTGTAAAAAATACGGGGGACCCCTACTCTTTTTGTCCCCCGTATTTTTTGCACCAGGCGCAGAGCCCGGTGCTGGTTTTAAAAATACGGGGGATCCCTGCCCAATCTCCCCCCCGCATTTTTGGAACCAGGACCAGCTCGAAGAGCCCGAGGCTGGTTATGCTTTGGAGGGGGGACCCCACGCCATTTTTTTTTTTCGTGTTTTTCCCGTTTTTTCAAATCGCGGCAAAATCCGGCAAATCGGCCGTTTTTCGCCCGCGGGACTGTCGAATCCGTTTTTCATTGAATATGGTGAATTCCGGCAGCCACCTGCCGGAATTCACCTGTCGAATTGTGTCGAATTTAAAAACGGCGATAATTTGCCGCGATTCGCCGTGAATTGCATATAGCCCATAGTCAGTAGATAAAGGGGGCAAAACTTTTTTTAAGTATATAAGTGAAAGGAGAAAATCAAATGGAGGAATA
Organism: Pseudophryne corroboree; assembly: GCF_028390025.1. NCBI lineage: Eukaryota > Metazoa > Chordata > Amphibia > Anura > Myobatrachidae > Pseudophryne > Pseudophryne corroboree. Next base: position 266,562,124 of record NC_086449.1, on the reverse strand, counting down.
ATAAGACTTAAGACAGAGAGTGAGCATTTGGTGGAGGGTGACAAGGCAATAGCAGATCGCCTAAATAATTATTTTTGCTCAGTATTTACTACAGAAGAAGGGATGGGGCCACAGTTAAGTTGCAAGGACATTCATAAAAATAAGGTAGATGAAAGTACATTTACAGAGGAGAAGGTCCTAACAGAACTTTCACAACTAAAAGTGGATAAATGAATGGGACCAGATGGGATACACCCAAGGATACTCAAAGAGCTAAAAGATGTGCTGTTTACACCGTTAACAGAATTATTTAACCAGTCACTAAATACAGGTGCTATTCCAGAGGACTGGAAAAGAGCAAATGTAGTTCCACTGCACAAAAGTGGAAGCAAGGAAGAAGCAAGTAACTACAGACCAGTAAGCCTTACATCAGTAGTGGGGAAAGTAATGGAAAAACTATTAAAAGAAAGAGTTGTGGAATATCTTAAATCAAACCATTTACAGGATCCAAAACAGCATGGATTTACTGGTGGTAGATCATGCCAAACAAATCTTATTGACTTTTTTGACTCTGTGACAAAAATAATAGATCAAGGGGGAGCTGTAGATGTAACATATCTAGACTTTAGTAAGGCATTTGATACTGTCCCACATCGCAGACTGCTAAATAAACTTGAAAGCGTGGGGGTGGATTATAAAAGAGTTAAATGGATAAGAACCTGGTTGCAGGATAGGAAACAGACAGTTGTAGTTAATGGAGTGCAATCTATGGAGGGAAATTTTTACCAGAGGAGTACCCCAGGGATCTGTACTTGGTCCAGTTCTCTTTAATATCTTTGTTGGTGACATTGCAGATGGTATTGAAGGGAAGGTATGCCTTTTTGCAGATGATACAAAGATATGCAACAGGGTAGACACACAGGGAGGGGTAAAACAAATGATTGAGGACCTAGGTAGGCTTGAGAAATGGTCAAGAAAGTGGCAACTACAGTTTAATGCTAAAAAATGCAAAATCATGCACTTGGGTCTCAAAAACCCAAAGGCTAAATATAGTATCAAGGGTACTATAATGGAAACTACTGAGGAGGAAAGGGATTTAGGAGTCACTATTTCAAGTGACTTGAAGGCAGGAAAGCAATGCAACAAAGCAATGAGAAAGGCAAGTCAGATGCTTGGTTGCATAGGGAGAGGAATCAGTAGTAGGAAAAAAGAAGTGATAATGCAACTGTATAGGTCATTGGTGCGGCCCCATCTGGAATACTGTGTCCAGTTCTGGAGACCATATCTCCAGAAGGATATAAATACATTAGAAAATGCACAAAGAAAAGGGCAACTAAAATGGTGCATGGCCTACATCACAAAACGTACCCGGAAAGGCTAAAAGATCTTAACATGTATAGTTTGGAGGAGAGAAGGGAAAGGGGGGACATGATAGAAACTTTCAAATATATCAAGGGTCTTAAAGTTCAGGAGGGAAACATTCTTCAAAGAAAGAGAAATATTAGAACTCGAGGACATACACTGAAACTGGAGAGGGGGAGGTTCAGGGGAAATTTAAGGAAAAATTACTTCACAGAAAGGGTAGTGGATAAGTGGAATAGTCTCCCATCAGAGGTGGTAGAGGCTAAGACTGTAGAGCAATTTAAACATGCTTGGGATAGGCATATGAATATCCTTACAAAGAATTAAGGTTCAAAAAGGGTTGAGATTACCTAAAGGATAAAAAAAAAAAAGAGGCAGACTAGATGGGCCAAGTGGTTCTTATCTGCCGTCAAATTCTGTTTCTATGTAATAATAACATAGAAAAAAAGTTTTTCACCTTTAAATTAAGAAAGCTAAGTAACGCAGTGGTTAAATAACAGAAAAGCAACTTTGAGGAATCCATAGTTCCAATTTGGGCCCCAATTCAGATTTGATCGCAGCAGCAAAACAATTTTCTAATGGGCAAAACCATGCGCACTGCAGGTGGGGCAGGCGTAACATGTGCAAAGAGTGTTACATTTGGGTGGGTTATATTGTTTCTGTGCAGCGTAAATACTGGCTGCTTTATTTTTACACTGTGATTTAGGATTTAATTTTGAACACACCCAACCCAAATCTAACCCTCTCTGCACATGTTATATCTGTCCCCCCCACACACACACACACATGGTTTTGACTATTAGAGAAATATTTTGCTGCTAAAAATCAGGTCTGAATTAGGCCCTTAGAGCCTTAAAACTTTTCACAAGTAATTTTGTCTCTCTGTCCCAGGATTATATCAGCAGTGATGACCCTCTGAAAGGAGCCCGTCCCTGTGATGTGCTGTCAGGGCTCCCGCGCGGCCCTGCTGATACGCACGGTGGCCACTGACAGGAATGGTCCAGGGGAACCATCCACCAGCTAATTAGGAAATGTGCAGCCCATGGGTTATGGCGGTAACCAACCTCCTTTGCATTCCGAAGGTTGTTAAATCTGACAGCATTGCATCTCCCATAGAAACCTATGGGGGCTGCAGCTGCCGGCGAGAATCAGTCTCCTCTTGTGAAATGCAGACACCTCTCTTCTTATCTCATGGGCTGCACAGCCTTCTCTCGTGAAGTGCAAACACCTCTATTCAAGAATGTATATAATAGGATTTTGGTTACCTACCGGTAAATCCTTTTCACGTAGTCCGTAGAGGATGCTGGGGTCCACATTAGTACCATGGGGTATAGATGGGTCCACCAGGAGCCCTTGGCACTTTCAGAGCTTGAGAGTGTGGGCTGGCTCCTCCCTCTATGCTCCTCCTACCAGACTCAGTCTAGAAACTGTGCCCAAGGAGACGGACCTCTTCAAGAGAAGGATTAAAACACAGATAGTGGCGAGATTCATACCAGCTCACACATACAAGGCAAATCAAGCTAACTTAGCTTGAAAACTCAGCAACCGCTGAAACATTACTTACCAAGTAACAATGCAGTACTCAACTAAAACAAAGTTGTACTGAACCAAATAATGATAGCAGGAAAACGAAGCGCTGGGTGGGCGCCCAGCATCCTCTACGGACTACGAGAAAAAGATTTACCGGTGGGTAACCAAAATCCTATTTTCTCTTACGTCTTAGAGGATGCTGGGGTCCACATTAGTACCATGGGTTGTACCAAAGCTCCCAGAACGGGAGGGAGAGTGCGGAGGCTCCTGCAGAACTGATTGACTGAACTTCAGATCATCGGAGGCCAAAGTATCGAACTTGTAGAACTTTGCAAACGTGTTCGACCCAGACCAAGTTGCAGCTCGGCAAAGTTGTAAAGACGAGACACCCTGGGCAGCCGCCCAGGAAGACCCCACCTTACGAGTAGAGTGGGCTTTGACAGTCGTAGGACACGGCAATCCTGCTGTAGAATACGCATGCTGGATAGTGAACCTGATCCAGCGAGAGATCGTCTGCTTAGAAGCAGGACACCCAATTTTCTTGGGATCATACAGGACAAACAGAGTGTCCGATTTTCTGTCACGAGCAGTCCTATTCACACAGATTTTCAGAGCCCTTACAACATCCAAGGACTTTGATGAAATTGAGGAGTCAGTAGCCTCTGGCACCACAATAGGTTGGTTGATATGAAATGCCGACACAACCTTCGGAAGAAACTGCTGACGTGTCTGGAGCTCAGCTCCATCTTCGTGGAAGATCAAGTATGGGCTTTTACAGGACAATGGCCCCCAACTCCGACACACATCTAGCAGAAGCTAAGGCCAACAACGTGACAGCCTTCCATGTAAGAAATTTGACCTCAACCTCCTGTAGAGGCTCGAACCAGTCCGATTGAAGGAACTGCAACACCACGTTAAGGTCCCAAGGCGCCGTAGGCGGTACAAAGGGAGGTTGGATATGCAGAACTCCCTTCAAAAAGGTCTGAACCTCAGGGAGGGCAGCCAATTGTTTCTGGAAGAAAATAGAGAAGGCCAAAATCTGGACATTCACAGATCCTAACCTCAGGCCCATATCCACACCGGCTTGTAGGAAGAGGAGAAACCGTCCCAGTTGAAACTACACAGCAGAAAATTTCTTGGAGTCACACCAAGATACATATTTTTTCCAAATTCGATGGTAATGTTTAGACGTTACTCCTTTTCTAGCCTGTATCAGGGTAGGAATAACCTTGTTCGGAATGCCCTTTCGAGCTAGTATCAGGCGTTCAACCTCCATGCAGTCAAGCGTAGCCATGGTAAGTCTTGATAGGCGAAAGGCCCCCGCTGCAGCAGGTCCTCCTGAAGAGGAAGAGGCCTTGGCTCTTCTTGCAGTAGATTCAGAAGATCCGCGTACCAAGCCCTTCTTGGCCAGTCTGGAGCAATGAGGATCGATTGAACCCTTATTCTCCTTATGAGCTTTAGAACTCTTGGGATGAGTGGAAGTGGAGGAAACACGTACACTGACTGGAACACCTCCGGAGTCACTAAGGCATCCACCGCCACTGCTTGCGGGTCCCTCGACCTGTAACAATACCGCCGAAGCTTCTTGTTGAGACGAGAGGCCATCATGTCCATCTGGGGTACGCCCCAAAGATCTGTTACCTCCTTGAACACCTCCGGATAGAGACCACACTCCCCTGGATGGAGATCGTGTCTGCTGAGGAAGTCTGCTTCCCAGTTGTCTACTCCCGGAATGAAGATTGCGGACAGCGCCAACGCGTGTTTTTCTGCCCAGAGGATGATTCTTGTTACCTCTAACATTGCAGCTGTGCTCTTCGTTCCGCCCTGTCAGTTTATGTAAGCCACTGTTGTCACATTGTCCGACTGCACTTGAACAGCCCGATTTCTCAGAAGATGGGCCGCTTGGAGAAAACCGTTGTAGACGGCTATTAGTTCCAGAATGTTTATCGGCAGGCCGGCTTCCAGACTTGACCACCTTCCTTGGAAGGTTTCCCCTTGAGTGACTGCGCCCCAGCCCCGGAGACTTGCATCCGTGGTTAGAAGGATCCAGTCCTGAATCCCGATTCTGCGGCCCTCCAGAAGGTGAGGCAGTTGCAGCCACCAGAGGAGTGAAATCCTGGCCTTTGGTGACAGACGTATTCTCTGGTGCATGTGTAGATGGGATCCCGACTACTTGTCCAGGTGACCCAGTTGTAAGGACCGAGTGTGAAACCTCCCTTACTGCAGGGCCTCATAAGAGGCCACCATCTTTCCCAGAAGGCGAATGCACTGATGAACAGACATCCGGGTTGGCTTCAGGACATCCCGGACCATCGTTTGAAGCACGGACGCTTTTTCCCCTGGAAGAAACACACTCTGTACCTCCGTGTCGAGGATCATTCCCAGAAAGGACAACCTCCTGGTTGGTTCCAAAAGAGATTTTGGAAGATTCAGGATCCAACCATGCTCCCTGAGAAGCTGGGTTGTGAGAGCTATCGACCGTAACAGCTTCTCCTTGGACGATGCCTTTATCAACAGATCATCCAGATATGGAATTATGTTCATCCCCTGTCTGCGGAGGAGAATCATCATTTCCACCATCACCTTGGCGAATACCCTCGGTGCTGTGGAGAGGCCAATTGGTAGGGCCTGCACTGAAAATGACAGTCCAACAGTGCGAATCAAAGATAAGCTTGATGCGGCAGCCAAATCGGAATGTGGAGGTACGCATCCCTGATATCCAGGGATACCAGGTATTCCCCATCCTCCAGACCTGATATCACTACCCTTAGAGACTCCATTTTGAACTTGAACTTCATCAGAAAGGGCTTTAGTGGTTTTAAGTTTAGAATGGGCCTGACCGAACCATGCGGTTTCCGTACCACAAAAAGGTTCGAATAGTAACCTTTGTTTTGCACATGAGGTGGTACTGGCACAATGACCTGTGCCTCCACCAACTTCTGGACTGCTTCTTGCAGGACAGTCCTGTCTGCCAGCAAAGCTGGCAAGCCTGATTTGAAAAATTCAAGCCTGTACCCGAGACACAATATCTTGCACCCAGGGGTCCAGGCCGGATGACACCCAGACGTGACTGAAATGCCCGAGTCTCGCTCCAACCGGCCCCACCTCCGGTGCGTGCAGACCACAGTCATGCGGAGGACTTTGGTGTACCTGAATCAGGTTTCTGTTCCTGGGAACCTGCTGCCGCAGGTTTCTTGGACTTGGGCCGACCTCCCCGAAAGAAGGTGTTGGACGGCTTGACCTTTCTGGGCTTGGTAGACCAAAAGGGCTGTGATGTAGCTGAAGAAAAGGTTTTTTTCGGTGTAGGTGTAGCTGAGGGAAGAAAAGGTGACTTACCAGCCATAGCCGTGGAGATCCACGCATCTAACGCTTCCCCGAAGAGAGCCTGACCTGTGTAGGGTAGGTTTTCCACACTTCTCCTGGATTCCACGCCGGCAGACCACTGGCGCAACCACAGTCCTCGACGAGCTGATACAGACATGGAAGAAATTTCCGCAGCCATGGAACCAAGGTCTTTCATGGATTCTACCAGAAATCCTGCCGAATCCTGAATGTTACGTAAAAACAATTCAACGTCACATTTCTCCATAGTATCCAAGTCTTCAATCCAAGCACTGGCAATAGTGGGACGTAGTATTGCCCCAGAAGCCGTGTACATGGATTTGAGCGTATTATCAATTTTACGATCAGCCGGCTCCTTCAAGGCGGCATATCCTGGAACAGGTAAAACCAGCTTTTTTTAGAGTCTGGATACTGACGTGTCAACAATAGGTGGGTTTTCCCATTTTTTCCTATCCTCTACCGGGAAAGGAAATGCCACCAGAACCCTTTTAGCTAACTGGAATTTTTTATCCGGGTTTTCCCAAGCCTTTTCAAAATAGCATTTAATTCCTTTGACGCAGGGAAGGTTAGCGAGGCTTTATTATTTTCAGTGAGCCTCCTCAACCTGCTCGGGTGTTGTATCAGCAATATTCAACAACTATCATCAACTGCACCCCTTTAGCAAGAGATGCTGCACCCCGCAACACATCCCCATCACTGTCTGCAGTGTCAGAATCGGTATCCGTATCATCCTGCATGATCTGCACAAGAGCACGTTTATGTGAATATACAGCGGGGAGCCCTGAGGTACCAGAACTGGGCCAGACTGCAATAGAGTTCTGTAAAGCCTGAGTTGCAGATTCATTTTGTGCAACCCTATTTGAAATCTGAGAAATCATAGATTTGATAGAGGATAACCACTCAGGCTCCCTTGCTGGTATCTGTGCTAAACCAGTGCAATCCTGATTACATTGAATGGGATCATCCTGAGAGGACATATCCTCTGCAGCATATGACACAGAGTCCCTGGACATTGCTTAATGGAGACCACAGACACTCCACACACACACAGGGGAGGACAGACAGAGTTGCACCCCCCAAGAATGGCAAGAGACAGAGATTGGAGCCAACCCACACACAGCGCTTTTAATGTAAAGGGAGATCCCCACTAGCGCTGACTGTGCACCTTAATAGGTTACACAGTCTTAATGCAGCCTTCCACTCCCCCCCCCCCCCCCCCCTCCCCTCCCCTTCTACAACCCCCTGGTACCGTGAGAGATAGCTGGAGTTGCTGTGGAGGTACTTGCTCTTCCTGGACAGCACTGTGCAGGCAGGAAAATGGTGCTGAACGCTGCTGGGTCCGCTCTGAGGAGAAGCTCCACCCCCAAAATGGCGCTGTCATTCCGGTCTTCACAAGGATTATACTGGCCTGAGGTAAAATGCTGGCTGAGATCCACGGACCCCGACAAGCTTGCTGACCAGTGCAGGGTTCAGGCGCTGGCTCAGGGCGCCCCTCACAGCGCCGCACTATGTACCGCTGAGCCGCGGGAGCGCAGTTAGTACTGCGCTCCTACCCTGTTGCCGCCATCTTCACACCGGCCCCCCGCTTGCTAGGGGGAGTTGGTGACTCACTCGCCACTGATCTTCAGCTCTGTAAGGGAGTGGCGTGCGGCATGCTGCTGGGGTGAGCGATCCCCTGTGGCGGGGAACGATCTATCCCCTCAGGAGCTCAGTGTCCTATCAGCGGAGATAGTGGCTCAGCCCCCGCAGGGTGGACACTACTCCTCCCCTTAGTCCCACGAAGCAGGGAGGCTGTTGCCAGCAGCCTCCCTGTAAAACAGGGATGGGGAACCTACGGCCCTCCAGCTGTTGTTGAACTACACATACCAGCATGCCTTGCTACAGTTTTGCTATTTGGCCATGCTGGGATGTGTAGTTCAACAACAGCTGGAGGGCCGAAGGTTCCCCATCCCTGCTGTAAAATAATAAACTCTTTAGTAAAGTTTTTTTTTTTTTTTTTTTTTTTTTTTTAAAGAAGCTCTGTAGAGCTCCCCTAGCTGTAACCGGCTCCTCTGGGCACATTTTCTAAACTGAGTCTGGCAGGAGGGGCATAGAGGCAGGAGCCAGCCCACACTCTCAAACTCTTAAAGTGCCAATGGCTCCTGGTGGACCCGTCTATACCCCATGCTACTAATGTGGACCCCAGCATCCTCTAGGACGTAAGAGAAAATTTGTTAGTATTAGAGATGTTAGGGACCCATCTAATGAAGTTCACCTGGATGCGGTGGATGGTCCCACATACTTGGCCAAATGTGTGCTAAGAACTTCATTTACACTCCACGTTAATTTAAGATTTTATCAAAATTATTTTTACTATATACGTGTTCTTAGTGATTAGAGTGTGCATCAGCATTTTTTCTTTCACCTCTATTCATCTCCCCTGAAATAAGTACTCTCCCAAAACCCACCCCAAACCCCATCTCATTTCCCTTTTTATTCCAAAACAGGTGGTTTGTCTATACATTATTAGGAGGTAATACAAGAGCAGGTTAAAAGTAACTGATCTCCCTCAGCTGGGAAGTGGTGGACAGTTATTTCACACGCTGCATTCCGGTACATGAGAAACATTACCGTTAAGTTATCACTTTGTGCAGAAATATCTTCAGGTATTTCTTTTGGGATAGCTTTTTCTTCCCTTTTCTTCTGTTCTTCTTCCTTGTCTCTTTCTTCGAGTCTCTTTCTGACTTCAGCTTCCTCATATCTAATAAAATGAGAGAGTTTCTACATTATGTAATACATACACATTATCTCACTTACTAGTCAACACAAAAATCACACTTACCGGTTTTTCAGGCTATTTGAAAGTTTTTCAGCTTCTTCAATTGATTTTAATATTGTACTTGGCCCAAGTAAAGACTTGAAGTAATCCTAGAAGCAAACAAGGAAACTATGAGAACTAGAATAGGCATCAACAAATATATAGGAGCAGGCACCCGTGGCTCTCCAGCTGTTGTGCAACTACACATCCAAGCATGCCAGTATTCAGTATTCCCTAATAGCAAAACTGCAAAGCATGCTGGGATTTATAGTTTTACAACAGCTGAAAAGCCACAGGTTAGCCAGGCTATATATATATATATATATATATATATATATATATATATATATATATATATATATATAATAAGATTTCACTCACCGGTAAATCTATTTCTCGTAGTCCGTAGTGGATGCTGGGCACTCCGTAAGGACCATGGGGAATAGACGGGCTCCGCAGGAGACTGGGCACTCTGAAAGAAAGATTAGGTACTATCTGGTGTGCACTGGCTCCTCCCTCTATGCCCCTCCTCCAGACCTCAGTTAGGATACTGTGCCCGGAAGAGCTGACACAATAAGGAAGGATTTTGAATCCCGGGTAGGACTCATACCAGCCACACCAATCACACCGTATAACTCGTGATACTATACCCAGTTAACAGTATGAAATATAACTGAGCCTCTCAACAGATGGCTCAACAATAACCCTTTAGTTAGGCAATAACTATATACAAGTATTGCAGACAATCCGCACTTGGGATGGGCGCCCAGCATCCACTACGGACTACGAGAAATAGATTTACCGGTGAGTAAAATCTTATTTTCTCTGACGTCCTAGTGGATGCTGGGAACTCCGTAAGGACCATGGGGATTATACCAAAGCTCCCAAACGGGCGGGAGAGTGCGGATGACTCTGCAGTACCGAATGAGAGAACTCAAGGTCCTCCTCAGCCAGGGTATCAAATTTGTAGAATTTAGCAAACGTGTTTGCCCCTGACCAAGTTGCAGCTCGGCAAAGTTGTAAAGCCGAGACCCCTCGGGCAGCCACCCAAGATGAGCCCACTTTCCTCGTGGAATGGGCTGTTACTGATTTAGGATGCGGCAATCCAGCCGCAGAATGCTCCAGCTGAATTGTGCTACAAATTCAGCGAGCAATAGTCTGCTTAGAAGCAGGAGCACCTATTTTGTTGGGTGCCTACAGGATAAAAAAAAGAGTCCGTTTTCCTGACTCCAGCCGTCCTGGAAATATACATTTTTAAGGCCCTGACTACGTCCAGTAGCTTGGAATCTTCCAAGTCCCTAGTAGCCGCAGGCACTACAATAGGTTGGTTCAAGTGAAAAGCTGATACCACCTTAGGGAGAAACTGGGGACGAGTCCTCAATTCTGCCCTATCCATATGGAAAATCAGATAAGGGCTTTTACATAACAAAGCCGCCAATTCTGACACACGCCTGGCCGAAGCCAAGGCCAATAACATGACCACTTTCCACGTGAGATATTTCAAATCCACAGTTTTAAGTGGCTCAAACCAATGTGATTTCAGGAAACTCAACACCACGTTGAGATCCCACGGTGCCAAAGGAGGCACAAAAGGGGGCTGAATATGTAGCACTCCCTTTACAAAAGTCTGAACTTCAGGCAGTGAAGCCAGTTCTTTCTGGAAGAAAATCGACAGAGCCGAAATCTGGACCTTAATGAAACCCAATTTTAGGCCCATAGTCACTCCCGACTGTAGGAAGTGCAGAAAACGACCCAGCTGAAATTCCTCTGTTGGGGCCTTCCTGGCCTCACACCACGCAACATATTTTCGCCAAATGCGGTGATAATGGTTTGCGGTTACTTCTTTCCTGGCTTTTATCAGCGTAGGAATGACTTCCTCCGGAATGCCCTTTTGCTGTAGGATCTGGAATTCAACCGCCATGCCGTCCAACGCAGCCGCGGTAAGTCTTGGAACAGACAGGGCCCCTGCTGTAGCAGATCCTATCTGAGCGGTAGAGGCCATGGGTCCTCTGATATTATTTCTGTAAGTTCTGGGTACCAAGCTCTTCTTGGCCCATCCGGAACCACGAGTATCGTTCTTCCTCCTCGTTTTCTTATTATTCTCAGTACCTTTGGTATGAGAGGCAGAGGAGGGAATACATAACCGACTGGTACACCCACGGTGTCACTAGAGCGTCCACAGCTATTGCCTGAGGGTCCCTTGACCTGGCGCAATATCTAGTTTTTTGTTTAGGCGGGACGCCATCATGTCCACCTGTGGCCTTTCCCAACGGTTTACCAACAGTTGAAAGACTTCTGGATGAAGTCCCCACTCTCCCGGGTGTCGGTCGTGTCTGCTGAGGAAGTCTGCTTCCCAGTTGTCCACTCCCGGAATGAACACTGCTGACAGTGCTAAGACGTGATTTTCCGCCCATCGGAGAATCCTTGTGGCTTCTGCCATCGCCATCCTGCTTCTTGTGCCGCCCTGTCGGTTTACATGGGCGACTACCGTGATGTTGTCTGATTGGATCAGTACCGGCTGGTTTTGAAGCAGAGGCCTTGCCAGACTTAGGGCATTGTAAATGGCCCTCAGTTCCAGAATATTTATGTGTAGGGACGACTCCTGACTTGACCAAAGTCCTTGGAAGTTTCTTCCCTGTGTGACTGCCCCCCCAGCCTCGAAGGCTGGCATCCGTGGTTACCAGGACCCAGTCCTGTATGCCGAATCTGCGGCCCTCTTGAAGATGAGCACTCTGCAGCCACCACAGTAGAGATAACCCTGTCTCCAAGGACCAGGGTATCAGCCGATGCATCTGAAGATGCGATCCCGACCACTTGTTCAAGAGGTCCCACTAAAAGGTTCTTGTATGGAACCTGCCGAATGGAATTTTTCTTCGTAAGAAGCTACCATTTTTCCCAGGACTCGTGTGCAGTGATGCACAGATACCTGTTTTGGTTTCAGGAGGTCTCTGACTAGAGATGACAGCTCCTTGGCTTTTTCCTGCAGGAGAAATACTTTTTTCTGTTCTGTGTCCAGAACCATCCCCAGGAACAATAGGCATGTGGTAGGAACCAGCTGTGACATTGGAACGTATAGAATCCATCCGTGCTGATGTAGCACTTCCCGAGATAGTGCTACTCCGACCAACAACTGCTCCTTGGACCTCGCCTTTATAAGGAGATCGTCCAAGTACGGGATAATTAAAACTCCCTTTTTTCGAAGGAGTATCATCATTTCTGCCATTACCTTGGTAAAGACCCTCGGTGCCGTGGACAGTCCAAACGGCAGTGTTTGGAATTGGTAATGGCAATCCTGTACCACAAATCTGAGGTACTCCTGATGAGGATGGTAAATGGGGACATGTAGGTAAGCATCCTTGATGTCCAGGGATACCATGTAATCCCCCTCCTCCAGGCTTGCAATAACCGCCCTGAGCGATTCCATCTTGAACTTGAATTTTTTTAATGTATGTGTTCAAGGATTTCAAATTTAAATTGGGTCTCACCGAGCCGTCCGGTTTCGGTACCACAACCAGTGTGGAATATTAACCCCGTCCTTGTTGAAGTAGGGGCACCTTGACTATCACCTGCTGGGAATACAGCTTGTGAATTGCCTCTAGCACAGCCTCCCTGCCTGAGGGAGTTGTCGGCAAGGCAGATTTGAGGAAACGGCGGGGGGGAGACGCCTCGAATTCCAGCTTGTACCCCTGAGATACTACTTGAAGGATCCAGGGATCCACCTGTGAGCGAGCCCACTGATCGCTGAAATTTTTGAGGCGGCCCCCCACCGTACCTGGCTATGCCTGTGGAGCCCCCGCGTCATGCGGAGGACTCAGAGGAAGCGGGGGAAGAATTTTGATTCTGGGAACTGGCTGACTGGTGCAGCTTTTTCCTTTGACCCGCTTGCTTTTCTGAAGCCGAAAGGACTATACCTGATAATACAGTGCTTTTCTTAGGCTGTGAGGAAACCTGAGGTAAAAAATTTTCATCCCAGCTATTGCTGTGGATACGAGGTCCCAGAGACCATCCCCAAACAATTCCTCACCCTTATAAGGCTCTATGTGCCTTTTAAAGTCAGCATCACCTGTCCAGTGTCGGGTCTCTAATACCCTCCTGACAGAATGGACATTGCAATAATTCTGGATGCCAGCCGGTAAAATATCCCTCTGTGCATCCCTCATATATAAGACGACGTCTTATGTTCGCAAAATAGTATCCCTGTTTGAAAGGGTTACAGACCACGCTGCAGCAGCATTATCTGCAGGTCTCAGTCTAGAACCTGAGTGTGTAAATACAGACTTCAGGATAGCCTCCTGCTATTTATCAGCAGGTACCTTCAAAGTGGCCGTATCCTAAGACGGCAGTGCCACCTTTTTTGACAAACGTGTGAGCGCCTTATCCACCCTAGGGGATATCTCCCAGCGTAACTTATCCTCTGGCGGGAAAGGGTACGCCATCAGTAACTTTTTAGAAATTACCAGTTTCTTATCGGGGGAACCCACGCTTTTTCACACTTCATTCACTCATTTGATGGGGGAACAAAACACTGCCTGCTTTTTCTCCCCACACATAAAACCCTTTTTTAGTGGTACTTGGGTTAATGTCAGAAATGTGTAACACATTTTTTATTGCCGAGATCATGTAAAGGATGTTCCTAGTGGATTGTGTATATGTCTCAACCTCGTCGACACTGGAGTCAGACTCCGTGTCGACATCTGTGTCTGCCATCTGAGGGAGCGGGCGTTTTTGAGCCCCTGATGGCCTTTGAGACGCCTGGGCAGGCGCGGGCTGAGAAGCCGGCTGTCCCATAGCTGTTACGTCATCCAGCCTTTTATGTAAGGAGTTGACACTGTCGGTTAATACCTTCCACCTATCCATCCACTCTGGTGTCGGCCCACAGGGGGCGACATCCCATTTTCAGCATCTGCTCCGCCTCCACATAAGCCTCCTCATCAAACATGTCGACACAGCCGTACCGACACACCGCGCACACACACAGGGAATGCTCTGACTGAGGACAGGACCCCACACAGCCCTTTGGGGAGACAGAGAGAGAGTATGCCAGCACACACCAGAGCGCTATATACTGTAGGGATAAACACTATCACTGAGTGAGTTTTCCCCAATAGCTGCTTGTATATACAATATTGCGCCTAAATTTAGTGCCCCCCCTCTCTTTTTAACCCCTTGAGCCTGAAAACTACAGGGGAGAGCCTGGGGAGCTGTCTTCCAGCTACACTGTGAAGAGAAAATGGCGCCAGTGTGCCGAGGGAGATAGCTCCGCCCCTTTTTCGGCTGACTTTTCTCCCGCTTTTTTCTGTATTCTGGCAGGGGTAATTACCACATATATAGCCTCTGGGGCTATATATTGTAGTTATTTTGCCAGCCAAGGTGTTTTTATTGCTGCTCAGGTCGCCCCCCCCAGCGCCCTGCACCCTCAGTGACCGGAGTGTGAAGTGTGCATGAGGAGCAATGGCGCACAGCTGCAGTGCTGTGCGCTACCTTGGTGAAGACTGAAGTCTTCTGCTGCCGATTTTCCGGACCATCTTCATGCTTCTGGCTCTGTAAGGGGGACGGCGGCGCGGCTCCGGGAACGAACACCAAGGACGGGTCCTGCGGTCGATCCCTCTGGAGCTAATGGTGTCCAGTAGCCTAAGAAGCCCAAGCTAGCTGCAAGCAGATAGGTTCGCTTCTTCTCCCCTTAGTCCCTCGTTGCAGTGAGCCTGTTGCCAGCAGGTCTCACTGTAAAAATAAGAATTTACTTACCGATAATTCTATTTCTCATAGTCCGTAGTGGATGCTGGGACTCCGTCAGGACCATGGGGAATAGCGGGCTCCGCAGGAGACAGGGCACATCTAAAAAAGCTTTTAGGTCACATGGTGCGTACTGGCTCCTCCCCCTATGACCCTCCTCCAAGCCTCAGTTAGGTACTGTGCCCGGACGAGCGTACACAATAAGGAAGGATCTTGAATCCCGGGTAAGACTCATACCAGCCACACCAATCACACCGTACAACTTGTGATCTGAACCCAGTTAACAGTATGATAACACAAACGAAGTAGCCTCTGAACAGATGGCTCACAACAACAGTAATAACCCGATTTTTGTAACAATAACTATGTACAAGCATTGCAGACAATCCGCACTTGGGATGGGCGCCCAGCATCCACTACGGACTATGAGAAATAGAATTATCGGTAAGTAAATTCTTATTTTCTCTAACGTCCTAGTGGATGCTGGGACTCCGTCAGGACCATGGGGATTATACCAAAGCTCCCAAACGGGCGGGAGAGTGCGGATGACTCTGCAGCACCGAATGAGAGAACTCCAGGTCCTCTTTAGCAAGAGTATCAAATTTGTAAAATTTTACAAACGTGTTCTCCCCTGACCACGTAGCTGCTCGGCAAAGTTGTAATGCCGAGACTCCTCGGGCAGCCGCCCAGGATGAACCCACTTTCCTTGTGGAATGGGCCTTTACAGATTTAGGCTGTGGCAGGCCTGCCACAGAATGTGCAAGTTGGATTGTACTACATATCCAACGTGCAATCGTCTGTTTAGACGCAGGAGCACCCAACTTGTTGGGTGCATACAATGTAAACAACGAGTCAGATTTTCTGACTCCAGCTGTCCTTGAAATATATATTTTTAATGCTCTGACAACGTCCAGTAACTTGGAGTCCTCCAAGTCGCTAGTAGCCGCAGGCACCACAATAGGCTGGTTCAAGTGAAATGCCGAAACCACCTTAGGGAGAAATTGAGGACGTGTCCTCAATTCTGCCCTGTCCGAATGGAATATCAGATATGGGCTTTTGTATGACAAAGCTGCCAACTCCGAAACTCTCCTGGCTGAAGCCAGGGCCAACAGCATGGTTACCTTCCATGTAAGGTATTTTAAATCTACCGATTTTAAAGGCTCAAACCAATGAGATTTGAGAAAATTTAGAACCACGTTCAAATCCCACGGTGCCACTGGAGGCACTATTGGGGGTTGTATATGTAGTACACCTTTGACAAAAGTTTGTACTTCAGGCACTGACGCCAATTCCTTCTGGAAGAAAATTGATAAGGCCGAAATTTGAACTTTAATGGACCCCAATTTGAGGCCCATAGACAATCCTGCTTGCAGGAAATGTAAGAATCGACCCAATTGAAATTCTTCCGTTGGAGCCTTCTTGGCCTCACACCACGCAACATATTTTCTCCAAATGCGGTGATAATGTTGTGCGGTCACTTCTTTCCTGGCTTTAATTAAAGTAGGAATAACTTCCTCAGGAATGCCCTTCTCTTTTAGAATCCGGCGTTCAACCGCCATGCCGTCAAACGCAGCCGCGGTAAGTCTTGGAACATACAAGGTCCCTGCTGAAGCAGATCCCTTCTTAGAGGTAGAGGCCACGGATCCTCCGTGAGCATCTCTTGAAGTTCCGGATACCAAGTTCTTCTTGGCCAGTCCGGAGCTACCAGTATTGTTCTTACTCCTCTTTTCCATATAATTCTCAGTACCTTTGGTATGAGAGGCAGAGGAGGGAACACATACACTGACTGGTACACCCACGGTGTTACCAGAGCGCCCACAGCTATTGCCTGAGGGTCTCTTGACCTGGCGCAATACCTGTCCAATTTTTTGTTGAGGCGAGACGCCATCATGTCCACCTTTGGTTTTTCCCAACGGTTCACAATCATGTGGAAAACTTCTGGATGAAGTCCCCACTCTCCCGGGTGAAGGTCGTGTCTGCTGAGGAAATCTGCTTCCCAGTTGTCCACTCCCGGGATGAACACTGCTGACAGTGCTACGACATGATTCTCCGCCCAGCGCAGAATCCTTGCAGCTTCTGCCATTGCACTCCTGCTTCTCGTGCCGCCTTGTCGGTTTACGTGGGCGACTGCCGTGATGTTGTCGGACTGGATCAACACCGGCTGACCCTGAAGCAGCGATTTTGCCAGGCTTAGAGCATTGTAGATCGCTCTTAGCTCCAGTATATTTATGTGAAGAGACGTCTCCAGGTTTGACCACACGCCCTGGAAGTTTCTTCCCTTTGTGACTGCTCCCCAACCTCGTAGGCTGGCATCCGTAGTCACCAGGACCCAGTCCTGTATGCCGAATCTGCGGCCCACTAACAGATGGGCAGTCTGCAACCACCACAGGAGAGACAACCTTGTTCTCGGTGACAGTGTTATCCGCTGATGCATGTGCAGATGCGATCCGGACCATTTGTCCAGCAGATCCCACTGAAATGTTCGTGCATGGAATCTGCCGAATGGAATCGCTTCGTACGAAGCCACCATCTTTCCCAGGACTCTTGTGCATTGATGTACTGACACAGTTCCTGGTTTTAGGAGGTTCTTGACAAGTTCGGATAACTCCCTTGCATTCTCTTCCGGGAGAAATACCTTTTTCTGAACCGTGTCCAGAATCATGCCCAGGAACAGCAGATGTGTTGTCGGGGTCAATTGAGATTTTGGAAGATTTAGAATCCACCCGTGTTGCTGAAGCACTACTTGTGTTAGCGCTACACCGACTTCCAGCTGTTCTCTGGACTTTGCCCTTATCAGGAGATCGTCCAAGTAAGGGATAATTAATACGCCTTTTCTTCGTAGAAGAACCATCATTTCGGTCATTACTTTGGTAAAGACCCGAGGGGCCGTGGACAACCCAAACGGCAGCGTTTGAAACCGATAATGACAGTCTTGTATCACGAACCTGAGATACCCTTGGTGTGAGGGGTAAATCGGGACATGTAGATAAGCATCTTTTATGTCCAAGGACACCATGAAGTCTCCTTCTTCCAGATTCGCTATCACTGCTCTGAGTGACTCCATCTTGAACTTGAATTTCTTTATGTACAGGTTCAAGGATTTCAGATTTAGAATAGGCCTTACCGAACCGTCCGGTTTCGGTACCACAAATAGTGTGGAATAATACCCCTTTCCCTGTTGTAGGAGGGGTACCTTGACTATCACCTGCTGAGAATACAGCTTGTGAATGGCTTCCAAAACCGACGTCCTTTCTGAGGGAGACGTTGGTAAAGCAGACTTTAGGAACCGGCGAGGGGGAGACCTTTCGAACTCCAGCATGTAACCCTGAGATACTATCTGCAGGACCCACGGGTCCACTTGTGAGTGAACCCATTGATTGCTGAAAATCTTGAGTCGACCCCCCACCGTTCCTGAGTCCGCTTGTAAAGCCCCAGCGTCATGCTGATGGCTTTGTAGAAGCCGGGGCGGGCTTCTGTTCCTGGGCAGGGGCTGCTTGCTGCCCTTTCTTACCCTTTCCTCTGCCTCGCGGCAGATAAGATTGTCCTTTTGGTCGCTTTTTATAGGAGCGAAAGGACTGCGGCTGAAAAGACGGTGTCTTTTTCTGTTGGGAGGGGGTCTGAGGTAAAAAAGTGGATTTGCCGGCAGTTGCCGTGGCCACCAGGTCCGAAAGACCGACCCCAAACAATTCCTCTCCTTTATATGGCAATACTTCCATATGCCTCTTGGAATTCGCATCACCTGACCACTGTCGCGTCCATAAACTTCTTCTGGCAGATATGGACATCGCGCTTACTCTTGATGCTAGAGTACAAACATCCCTCTGAGCATCTCGCATATAAAGGAAAGCATCCTTTAATTGCTCTAGAGTCAATAAAATACTGTCCCTATCCAGGGTATCAATATTTTCAGTCAGAGAATCCAACCACACTACCCCAGCACTGCACATCCAGGCTGAGGCTATTGCCGGTCGCAGTATAACACCAGTATGTGTGTATATACTCTTCAGTGTAGTTTCCAGCCTCCTATCTGCTGGATCCTTGAGGGCGGCCGTATCAGGAGACGGCAACGCCACTTGCTTTGATAAACGTGTGAGCGCCTTATCCACCCTAGGGGGTGTTTCCCAGCGCGCCCTAACCTCTGGTGGGAAAGGGTATAATGCCAATAACTTCTTGGAAATTAGCAGTTTTCTATCGGGGTTAACCCACGCTTCATCACACACGTCATTCAATTCCTCTGATTCTGGAAAAAATACAGGTAGTTTTTTCACCCCCCACATAATACCCCTTTTAGAGGTACCAGCAGTATCAGAGATCTGCAAAGCCTCCTTCATTGCCGTGATCATATAACGTGTGGCCCTATTGGAAAATACGTTTGTTTCTTCACCGTCGACACTAGATTCATCTGTGTCGGTACCCGTGTCGACTGACTGAGGTAAAGGACGTTTTACAGCCCCTGACGGTGTCTGAGACGCCTGAACCGGTACTAACTGGTTTGCCGGGCGTCTTATTTCGTCAACTGACTTTTGTAATGTGCTGACATTATCACGTAATTCCATAACTAAAGCCATCCATTCCGGTGTCGACTCCCTAGGGGGTGACATTACCATCATCGGCAATTGCTCTGCCTCCACACCAACATCGTCCTCATACATGTCGACACACACGTACCGACACACAGCAGCCACACAGGGAATGCTCTAATCGAAGACAGGACCCCCTAGCCCTTTGGGGAGACAGAGGGAGAGTTTGCCAGCACACACCAAAAGCGCTATAAATGTATATAAACAACCCTAGAAGGTGTTGTTTACTATATATGCGCTCTTAATATATAAATATCGCCAATTTATGCCCCCCTTCTCTTTGTTACCCTGTTTCTGTAGTGCAGTGCAGGGGAGAGACCTGGGAGCCTTCCTCACCAGCGGAGCTGAGCAGGAAAATGGCGCTGAGTGCTGAGGAGAATAAGCTCCGCCCCTTTTTCGGCGGGCTTTTCCCCGGTTTTTAAGAAACTGGCCTGGGTTAAAATACATACATATAGCCTTAATGGCTATATGTGATGTATTTATTTTGCCACTAAAGGTAATTATATTGCTGCCCAGGGCGCCCCCAGCAGCGCCCTGCACCCTCCGTGACTGAGTCAGTGAGCCGTGTGACAACAATGGCGCACAGCTGCCGTGCTGTGCGCTACCTTCAAGAAGACTGAGGAGTCTTCTGCCGCCTGCTTTCCGGACCTCCGTTCTGCCGTCTCTTCAGCGTCTGTAAGGGGGATCGGCGGCGCGGCTCCGGGACGAACCCCAGGCTGACCTGTGTTCCGACTCCCTCTGGAGCTAAGTGTCCAGTAGCCTAAGACTCCAATCCATCCTGCACGCAGGTGAGTTGGAAATCTCTCCCCTAAGTCCCTCGATGCAGTGATCCTGTTGCCAGCAGGAATCACTGAGATTGAAACCTAAAAAAAAAAACTTTTCTAAACAGCTCTTTATGAGAGCCACCTAGATTGCACCCTCTCGGACGGGCACAAAAACCTAACTGAGGCTTGGAGGAGGGTCATAGGGGGAGGAGCCAGTACGCACCATGTGACCTAAAAGCTTTTTTAGATGTGCCCTGTCTCCTGCGGAGCCCGCTATTCCCCATGGTCCTGACGGAGTCCCAGCATCCACTAGGACGTTAGAGAAATAAAAAACCTAATTTTAAACTTTCTTTCTAGAAGCTCAGGAGAGCCCCTAGTGTGCATCCAGCTCGGGCCGGGCACAGAAATCTAACTGAGGTCTGGAGGAGGGGCATAGAGGGAGGAGCCAGTGCACACCAGATAGTACCTAATCTTTCTTTTAGAGTGCCCAGTCTCCTGCGGAGCCCGTCTATTCCCCATGGTCCTTACGGAGTTCCCAGCATCCACTAGGACGTCAGAGAAATATATATATATATATATATATATATATATATATATATATATATATATACACACACATACATATACACATACATATACACACACACACCTTATATCTTTTTACTGAATTTTTAACTGGGTCTTTGGCTACTGAATACACTTGTTATAAGGAAGTGATAAACCAGTGATAAGTGCAAGGTGATAAACGCACCAGCCAATCAGCTCCTAACTGTTAAATTACATATTGGAGCTGATTGGCTGGTGCATTTAACAGTTAGGAGTAGATGGGCTGGTGCGTTTATCACCTTGCACTTACCACTGGTTTATCACTTCCTTATGCCATCTCCAGACTTAATACATCTGCCCCTATGGCCCAGTGAAGACTTCAGCTCCTAATGAAGTGATAACCTGCATTGTCAACAATATTTAGCAACAACCAATAACTTTGATTATTTTACATTCACTGTCATATAACCTTTTCAGGTAATTTGTTTGTAATGCTTTCCACATGATACAAAAGTAATAAAGATAACACATAAAGCCATCTAAAACAAATGTGAGATTCACTAAACTAAGACTCCACGACGATATAAATCATTTACCAAGAACTATTAATCTTACATGTTCAACTGTAACTGAAACTGTACCTGGTTTTGCTTGTAGTCTGGTCTTTTTTTAACAAGTTCAAAAACTGATAAAAATTTCATGTACAAGACATAAGCTTTTTCCTCATCGCCATCGAGTCTGCACTCTTCTGCTTTCTTAAAGATCTTGGAAGCACTGATAACATAGCTTAGTAATAAAAAAAAAAGGAGGTGTAAATCTTTTATACGTTTAAAACAGTATAGAAGTATGTTTTTGTGAAAACAGGATTTTAATACCTATCGGTAAATCCTTTTCTCCTAGTCCGTAGAGGATGCTGGGGTCCACTTCGGTACCATGGGGTATAAACTGTTCCGCAGGAGCCATGGGCACTTTAAGACTTTTTCAGAGTGTGAACTGGCTCCTCCCTTTATGCTCCTCCTCCAGACCACAGTATAGGAACTGTGCCGAAGGCGACGGACATTTCGAGGAAAGGATTTACTTTTAATTTAACGGTGAGAGATTCAAACCAGCTCACACATCAACCATGCCGCACAACATGACATTCAACATAACCTAAGCCAACGTGCATGAAGAATTGCAGCAACATGCTGAAAATAATTGTAACACAACACTTGTGTAACTACAAAACTAACCACTGCAGGTAAAGTACGCACTGGGTCGGGTGCCCAGCATCCTCTACGGACTAGGAGAAAAGGATTTACCGGTAGGTAGTAAAATCCTGTTTTCTCATACGTCCTAGAGGATGCTGGGGTCCACTTCAGTACCATGGGGTTATACCAAAGCTCCAGTACGGGCGGATGACCCGGCAGCACCGATTGACCAAACTTGAGGTCCTCATCGGCCAAGGTGTCAAACTTGTAAAACTTTGTAAACATGTTTGCCCCTGACCTAGTAGCTGCTTGGCAATGTTGTAATGCCGAGACCCCGCGGGCAGCCGCCCAAAATGAGCCCACCTTTCTAGTAGAATGGGCATTTACCGAATTTGGTATCAGCAATCCTGCCGTGGAATGAGCGTGCTGAATTGTCCCTCTGATCCAGCGCGCAATGGTCTGCTTAGAAGCAGGACACCCAATCTTGTTGGGAGCATACAGGACAAACAGAGCCTCTGTTTTCCGTATCCGAGCTATTCTAGCGACATCAATTTTCAAAGCTCTGACCACATCAAGAGACTTTGATGCAGTGAAGGTGTCAGTAGCCACTGGCACCACAATAGGTTGGTTTATATGGAAAGACAAAACCACCTTCGGAAGAAATTGCTGACGAGTTCTTATCTCTGCCCTATCTTCATGGAAGATCAGGTAAGGGCTCTTGTGAAACAAGGCCCCCAACTTAGACACCCGCCTTGCGGATGCCAAGGCCAACAGCATGACCACTTTCCAAGTGAGAAACTTCAATTCTATCTCCTATAGAGGTTCAAACAAATCCGATTGAAGGAACTGCAACACCACATTAAAGGTCCCATGGTGCCACCGGAGGCACAAATGGAGGTTGGATGTGCAGCACCCCTTTCACGAACGTCTGAACTTCTGGAAGGGAGGCCAATTGTTTTTGAAAGAAAACAGATAAGGCCGAAATCTGGACCTCGACTGAACTGAATTGTAGGCCCGCATCCACACCCGCCTGCAGAAAATGGAGAAAACGTCCCAACTGAAACTCTTCCGTAGGAGCCTTCTTGGATTCACACCAAGACACATACTTTCTCCAACTACGGTGGTAATGTCTAGACGTTACTCCTTTCCTGGCCTGAATAAGAGTGGGGATGACTTCTTTGGGAATACCCTTTCGGGCTAGGATCCGGCGCTCAACAGCCATGCCGTCAAACGTAGCCGCGGTAAGTCTTGATACACGCACGGCCCCTGCTGCAGCAGGTCCTCACGAAGAGGAAGAGGATCTTCTATGAGCAACTCCTGAAGATCTGGATACCAAGCCCTCCTTGACCAGTCTGGGACAATGAGGATCGCTCGAACCCTTGTTCTTCTTATGAGCTTGAGAACTTTTGGTATTAGTGGAAGTGGAGGGAAGACATACACCGACCGAAACACCCACTGTGACACCAGTGCATCCACTGCTATTGCTTGAGGGTCTCTCGACCTGGAACAATATCTCTGAAGCTTCTTGTTGAGACGAGACGCCATCATGTCTACTTGAGGAACTCTCCAAAGACTTGTCCCCTCTGTGAAGACTTCTTGGTGGAGGCCCCACTCTCCTGGATGGAGATCGTGTCTGCTGAGGAAGTCTGCTTCCCAGTTGTTCACTCCCGGAATGAAAATTGCAGACAGAGCTTTTGCATGTCTTTCTGCCCAGAGGAGGATCTTTGTCACCTCTGCCATTGCCGCTCTGCTTTTCGTTCCGCCCTGACGGTTTATGTACGCGACTGCTGTTACATTGGCTGACTGGATCTGCACGGGTTGTTCTTGAAGAAGATGCACCGCTTGTAGAAGGCCGTTGTAAATGGCTCTCAATTCCAGAACGTTTATGTGAAGACAGGTTTCCCGACTTGACCATTTTCCTTGGAAGCTTTTTCCCTGTGTGACTGCTCCAGAGCCTCAGAGACTTGCATCCGTGGTTACTAGGACCCAGTCTTGAATCCAGAATCTGCGTCCCTCGAGTAGGTGATGGATCGACACTCGTTGGTTTCAAAATTTGTTTGACCATTCTCTGGATTTCCAGAGCCTTTTCTACTGGAAGAAATACCCTCTGTACTTCTGTGTCAAGTATCATCCCCAGAAAGGACAATCTTGTCGTCGGTTCCAACTGCAACTTTGGAAAATTCATGATCCAACCGTGTTGTTGGAGTATAAACAGGGAGAGTGCAATGTTCTGCACCAACCGTTCCCTGGATCTCGCTTTTATCAGGAGATCATCCAGGTAAGGGATTATATTGACTCCCTGCTGTCGAAGCCATCACCTTGGTGAATACCCTCGGTGCCGTGGAGAGTCCGAACGGCAACGTCTGGAACTGGTAATGGCAATCCTGAACTGCAAATCTCAGATAAGCTTCATGAGGAGGATAAATGGGAACATGTAAGTAGGCATCTTTTATGTCCACTGATACCATGAAGTGCCCTTCCTCCAGACTGTTAATCACTGCCCTCAGAGATTCCATTTTGAACTTGAGCCTTTTCAGGTAGAGATTCAGAGATTTCAGGTTTAAAATTGGTCTGACCGAGCCGTCCGGCTTCGGAACTACGAAGAGGCTTGAATAAAACCCTTCTCCCTGTTGTGACAAGGGAACCAGGACAATGACTTGATCCTGACATAATTTTTGAATTGCAGCTGTTACTACTTCTCTCTCCGGGAGAGAAGCTGGCAAGGTCAATTTGAAATTCAGCATGGGGGGACGTCTTGAAACTCCAGTTTGAATCCATGGGACACTATTCGCAAGACCCATGGGTCCAGGCCAGATTGAACCCAGAGCTGACTGAAAAGTTTCAGACGTGCTCCCACCCGAGCGGACTCCCGCAAGGGAACCCCAGCGTCATGCTGCAGATTTGGCAGAAGCAGGGGTTGATTTCTGCTCCTGTGATCCTGGGGACGCTGTGGACTTTTTTCCTCTTCCCCTCCCTCTACCTGCAAAGAAAGGGGAACCTTTACCCTTTTTTGTATCTGTTGGGCCGAAAGGACTGCATCTGAGAGTGATGTGTCTTTTTCGCCGGCGCAGGAGCATAAGGCAAGAATGTCGACTTACCAGCGGTAGCCGCAGAGACTAAAGCATCCAGCCCATCTCCAAACAAGGCCTCACCTTTATACAGGAGAGCCTCCATATTTCTTTTGGAATCTGCATCAGCATTCCATTTGCGAATCCACAACGCCCTCCGAGCTGAGACTGCCATGGTAGCGGCATTTGAACCCAAGAGCCCAATATCTTTCATGGCTTCTAGCATGTATGCCGCAGCGTCTTTTATATGACCTAACGTTAGGAGTATCTTGTCTCTATCTATCATGTCAATTTCAGATGATAAGTTGTCTGACCATTTTTTGATAGCATTACTCACCCATGCACAAGCAATGGTGGGTCTGAGTAGCGTACCATTGGCCACATAAATAGATTTTAACGTAGTCTCCAACTTGCGGTCTGCCGGCTCCTTTAGTGAAGCCGTCCCAGGCGCAGGGAGAATCACCTTTTTAGTTAATCGTGACAGGGCACTGTCTAAAACGGGGGGGGGGTGACTCCCACCATTTCCTGTCCTCTGCCAGGAAAGGATAAGCAACCTTTATTATTTTGGGAATCTGAAATTTCTTTTCAGAGTTTGCCAAAACTCCCTCAAAGAGTATTTAGCTCATGAGAAGGAGGGAAAAAGTTACATTCATTTTCTTTTCCTTATAAAAATAAGCCTTCTCCTGAGGTAAAGGAGGGGCTTCCGTAACTTCTAAGACCTCCTTTATAGCAACAATCATATATTGAATGCTTTTTGCCAATTTAGGATCTATTCCCCTGGAATCACTAGTGTCGACACAGGAATCAGAGTCCGTGTCGGTATCAGTTTGTACTATTTGTGCAAATGGGCTCTTATCTGACCCAGCAGTCCCCTGTGGGTGAAAAGGCAGAACTATGAAAAATCACATCTTCAACTGATTTTCTCCAGTTTTCTGCATGAGACTCAGATTTATCCACTCTCTTACTGATATGATTCACACTATCACGTAATTCTTTCACCCATTCAGGCTCGTGGTGTGCCGGCAGCGCCACCACATTACAACTCTGTGTCCCTAAAATGGCTCCCTCAGGGGAAGAGCTCCCTGCCTCAGACATGTCACACACGTGCACAACCACACCACAGACACTCCGGGACTTATAGGGGACAGAGCCACAGTAAAATCTGTCAGAAGGACACAGAAAGGATTCTGCCAGTTCACAACTCAGCGCTAGTGATATAATCCCTGTGTAACACAAAATGCCCACAGACCTGTAGCGCTTTTATAATGACAAATTCACCATACAGCACCAATTTATACTGTGCCCCCCCCCCCCTGTTTTGCACCCTGATACTTAGTTCAGAAGTGGAGGAGGGCCAGCGTTCTTCTCTGCAGCTTGCTAGGAGAAAAAATGGCGCTGAGCAGTGTGCTGGCTGACTGAGGAGGAAGCCTCGCCCCCGTAATAGCGCGTTTCCCCTCAGACTTTTCAATACTATTTTTTATACTGGTGGGGGTAGGACTGTGCCTCAGCATCTTATGTCCCCTTGTTAGCCAGTTTTGAGTAGGTTCATGCTGCCCAGGGTGCCCCCCCCCTGCTCCCTGCTGTACCCGTGTTGATGGGTAGCATGGCGCGCAACGTTCCCGCCAGCTGCGCGGTACCTTTTAGCTGTCATGATGACTGAAGATCCTCTTCTGTACACTCACCTGTCTTCTGACTTCTGGCTCTGTAAGGGGGGTGATGGCGGGCTGTGGGAGTGAGCGCATAGCCGCAGCTAGTGTTCAGTTCCCTTCAGGATCTAATGGTGTCCTGTCAGCCAGAAGCAGAGCCATGAAACTATTCAGGAAGTTAGTTCCTACTTCTGCCCCCTAAGTCCCACGAAGCAAGGAGACTGTTGCCAGCAGTCCTCGCTGAAAATAAAAAAACCTAACAAAGTCTTTCAGAGAAACTCAGCAGAGCTCCCCTGGAGTGCATCCAGTCTGACTGGGCACATTTTCTAAACTGAGGTCTGGAGGAGGGGCATAGAGGGATGAGCCAGTTCACACTCTGAAAAAGTCTTAAAGTGCCCATGGCTCCTGCGGAACTGTCTATACACCCATGGTACTGAAGTGGACCCCAGCATCCTCTAGGACGTATGAGAAAATAAGAATTTACTTACCGATAATTCTATTTCTCATAGTCCGTAGTGGATGCTGGGGACTCCGAAAGGACCATGGGGAATAGCGGCTCCGCAGGAGACTGGGCACAAAGTAAAAGCTTTAGGACTAGCTAGTGTGCACTGGCTCCTCCCCCTATGACTCTCCTCCAAGCCTCAGTTAGGATACTGTGCCCGGACGAGCGTACACAATAAGGAAGGATTTTGAATCCCGGGTAAGACTCATACCAGCCACACCAATCACACCGTACAACTTGTGATCTGAACCCAGTTAACAGCATGATAACAGAAGGAGCCTCTGAAAAGATGGCTCACAACAACAATAACCCGATTTTTGTAACAATAACCATGTACAAGTAATGCAGACAATCCGCACTTGGGATGGGCGCCCAGCATCCACTACGGACTATGAGAAATAGAATTATCGGTAAGTAAATTCTTATTTTCTCTAACGTCCTAGTGGATGCTGGGGACTCCGAAAGGACCATGGGGATTATACCAAAGCTCCCAAACGGGCGGGAGAGTGCGGATGACTCTGCAGCACCGAATGAGAGAACTCCAGGTCCTCCTCAGCCAGGGTATCAAATTTGTAGAATTTAGCAAACGTGTTTGCCCCTGACCAAGTAGCTGCTCGGCAAAGTTGTAAAGCCGAGACCCCTCGGGCAGCCGCCCAAGATGAGCCCACTTTCCGTGTGGAATGGGCTTTTACAGATTTTGGCTGTGGCAGGCCTGCCACAGAATGTGCAAGCTGAATTGTACTACAAATCCAACGAGCAATCGTCTGCTTAGAAGCAGGAGCACCCAGCTTGTTGGGTGCATACAGGATAAACAGCGAGTCAGATTTTCTGACTCCAGCCGTCCTGGAAACATATTTTCAGGGCCCTGACTACGTCCAGCAACTTGGAATCCTCCAAGTCCCTAGTAGCCGCAGGCACCACAATAGGTTGGTTTAAGTGAAATGCTGAAACCACCTTAGGGAGAAATTGAGGACGAGTCCTCAATTCTGCCCTTTCCGAATGAAAAATTAGGTAAGGGCTTTTATAGGATAAAGCCGCCAATTCTGATACACGCCTGGCTGAAGCCAGGGCTAACAGCATTACCACTTTCCATGTGAGATATTTCAAGTCCACAGTGGTGAGTGGTTCAAACCAATGTGATTTTAGGAATCCCAACACTACATTGAGATCCCAAGGTGCTACTGGAGGCACAAAAGGAGGCTGTATATGCAGTACTCCCTTGACAAACGTCTGAACTTCAGGAACAGAAGCTAGTTCTTTTTGGAAGAATATCGACAGGGCCGAAATTTGAACCTTAATGGACCCTAATTTGAGGCCCATAGACAGTCCTGTTTGCAGGAAATGCAGGAATCGACCCAGTTGAAATTCCTCCGTAGGGGCCTTCCTGGCCTCGCACCACGCAACATATTTACGCCAAATACGGTGATAATGTTGTACGGTTACATCCTTCCTGGCTTTGATCAGGGTAGGGATGACTTCATCCGGAATGCCTTTTTGCTTCAGGATCCGGCGTTCAACCGCCATGCCGTCAAACGCAGCCGCGGTAAGTCTTGGAACAGACATGGTCCCTGCTGGAGCAGGTCCTGTCTTAGAGGTAGAGGCCACGGGTCTTCCGTGAGCATCTCTTGAATTTCCGGGTACCAAGTCCTTCTTGGCCAATCCGGAGCCACGAGTATAGTCTTTACTCCTCTCCTTCTTATGATTCTCAGTACTTTTGGTATGAGAGGAAGAGGAGAGAACACATACACTGACCGGTACACCCACGGTGTTACCAGAGCGTCCACAGCTATTGCCTGAGGGTCCCTTGACCTGGAGCAATATCTGTCCAGTTTTTTGTTGAGGCGAGACGCCATCATGTCCACCTTTGGTTTTTCCCAACGGTTTACAATCATGTGGAAGACTTCTGGGTGAAGTCCCCACTCCCCCAGGTGAAGATCGTGTCTGCTGAGGAAGTCTGCTTCCCAGTTGTCCACTCCCGGAATGAACACTGCTGACAGTGCTATCACATGATTTTCCGCCCAGCGAAGAATCCTTGCCACTTCCGTCATTGCCCTCCTGCTTCTTGTGCCGCCCTGTCTGTTTACGTGGGCGACTGCCGTGATGTTGTCCGACTGGATCAATACAGGCTGACCCTGAAGCAGAGGCCTTGCCTGACTTAGGGCATTGTAAATGGCCCTTAGTTCCAGGATATTTATGTGAAGTGACGTTTCCATGCTTGACCACAAGCCCTGGAAATTTTTTCCCTGTGTGACTGCTCCCCAGCCTCTCAGGCTGGCATCCGTGGTCACCAGGACCCAATCCTGAATGCCGAATCTGCGGGCCTCTAGGAGATGAGCACTCTGTAACCACCACAGGAGAGACACCCTTGTCCTTGGAGACAGGGTTATCCGCTGATGCATTTGAAGATGCGATCCGGACCATTTGTCTAGCAGATCCAACTGAAAAGTTCTTGCGTGGAATCTGCCGAATGGAATCGCTTCGTAAGAAGCCACCATCTTTCCCAGGACCCTTGTGCACTGATGCACTGACACCTGGCCTGGTCTTAGGAGTTTCCTGACTAGGTCGGATAACTCCCTGGCTTTCTCTTCCGGGAGAAACACCTTTTTCTGTACTGTGTCCAGAATCATCCCTAGGAACAGCAGACGTGTCGTCGGAATCAGCTGCGATTTTGGAATATTTAGAATCCATCCGTGCTGTCGTAGTACTATTTGAGATAGTGCTACTCCGACCTCTAACTGTTCTCTGGACCGTGCCCTTATCAGGAGATCGTCCAAGTAAGGGATAATTAAGACGCCTTTTCTTCGAAGAAGAATCATCATTTCGGCCATTACCTTGGTAAAGACCCGGGGTGCCGTGGACAATCCAAACGGCAGCGTCTGAAACTGATAGTGACAGTTCTGTACCACAAACCTGAGGTACCCTTGGTGAGAAGGGCAAATTGGGACATGGAGGTAAGCATCCTTGATGTCCAGAGACACCATGTAGTCCCCTTCTTCCAGGTTCGCTATCACTGCTCTGAGTGACTCCATCTTGAACTTGAACCTTTTTATGTAAGTGTTCAAGGCTTTCAGATTTAAAATGGGTCTCACCGAGCCGTCCGGCTTCGGTACCACAAACAGCGTGGAGTAATACCCCTTTCCCTGTTGTAGGAGGGGTACCTTGATTATCACTTGCTGGGAATACAGCTTGTGAATGGCTTCCAATACCGCCTCCCTGTCGGGGGTAGACGTTGGTAAAGCAGACTTCAGGAACCGGCGAGGGGGAGACGTCTCGAATTCCAATTTGTACCCCTGAGATACTACCTGCAGGATCCAGGGGTCCACTTGCGAGTGAGCCCACTGCGCGCTGAAATTCTTGAGACGGGCCCCCACCGTGCCTGAGTCCGCTTGTAAGGCCCCAGCGTCATGCTGAGGACTTGGCAGAAGCGGGGGAAGGCTTCTGTTCGTGGGAAGAAGCTGTCTGTTGCAGTCTTTTTCCCCTTCCTCTGCCCCGGGGCAGATATGAGTGGCCTTTTGCCCGCTTGCCCTTATGGGGACGAAAGGACTGAGCCTGAAAAGACGGTATCTTTTTCTGCTGCGAGGTGACTTGGGGTAAAAAGGTGGATTTCCCAGCCGTTGCCACCAGGTCCGATAGACCTCCCCCAAATAACTCCTCCCCTTTATACGGCAATACTTCCATATGCCGTTTGGAATCCGCATCCCCTGACCACTGTCGCGTCCATAATCCTCTTTTGGCAGAAATGGACATCGCACTTACTCTTGATGCCAGAGTGCAAATGTCTCTCTGTGCATCTCGCATATATAGGAATGCATCCTTTAAATGCTCTATAGTCAATAATATATTGTCCCTGTCCAGGGTATCAATATTTTCAGTCAGGGAATCCGACCAAGCCACCCCAGCACTGCACATCCAGGCTGAGGCGATTGCTGGTCGCAGTATAACACCAGTATGTGTGTATATACTTTTAAGGATATTTTCCAGCCTCCTATCTGCTGGCTCCTTAAGGGCGGCCGTTTCTGGAGACGGTAACGCCACTTGTTTTGATAAGCGTGTGAGCGCCTTATCCACCCTAGGGGGTGTTTCCCAACGAGCCCTAACCTCTGGTGGGAAGGGATATAGTGCCAATAATTTTTTAGAAATTAGCAGTTTTTTGTCGGGGGTAACCCACGCTTCATCACACACTTCATTCAATTCATCTGATTCAGGAAAAACTACGGGTAGTTTTTTCACACCCCACATAATACCCCTTTTTGTGGTACTTGCAGTATCAGAGATGTGCAAAACCTCCTTCATTGCCGTGATCATGTAACGTGTGGCCCTACTGGAAAATACGTTTGTTTCTTCACCGTCGACACTGGAGTCAGTGTCTGTGTCTGGGTCCGTGTCGACCCACTGAGGTAACGGGCGTTTAATAGCCCCTGACGGTGTTTGAGACGCCTGGACAGGCACTAACTGAGCTGCCGGCTGTCTCATGTCGTCAACAGTTTTCTGTAACGTGCCGACACGGTCACGTAATTCCTTAATTACGGCCATCCATTCAGGTGTCGACTCCCTAGGGGGTGACATCACCATTATAGGCAATTGCTCCGCCTCCACATCATTTTCCTCCTCATACATGTCGACACACACGTACCGACACCCAGCACACACACAGGGAATGCTCTGATAGAGGACAGGACCCACTTAGCCCCTTGGGGAGACAGAGGGAGAGTTTGCCAGCACACACCAGAGCGCTATATATGTATAGGGACAACCTTACAATAAGTGTCTATCCCTTATAGCTGCTTATATCTGTTATTTTGCCAAATAAGTGCCCCCCTCTCTTTTTTACCCTGTTTCTGTAGTTGCAGGATGCAGGGGAGATTCTGGGAGCCTTCCTACCAGCGGAGCTGTGTGGGAAAAATGGCGCTGTGTGCTGAGGAGATAGGCCCCGCCCCCTTCACGGCGGGCTCTTCTCCCGCTTTTTTCTGGAAAACTGGCAGGGGTTAAATACATCCATATAGCCCAGGAGCTATATGTGATGTATTTTTTGCCAAATAAGGTAAATTCATTGCTTCCGAGGGCGCCCCCCCCCAGCGCCCTGCACCCTCAGTGACCGAAGTGTGAAGTGTGCTGAGAGCAATGGCGCACAGCTGCAGTGCTGTGCGCTACCTTATGAAGACAGGAAAGTCTTCTGCCGCCGATTTATGGACCTCTTCTTGCTTCAGCATCTGTAAGGGGGCCGGCGGCGCGGCTCCGGGACCCATCCATGGCTGGGCCTGTGATCGTCCCTCTGGAGCTAATGTCCAGTAGCCTAAGAAGCCCAATCCACTCTGCACGCAGGTGAGTTCGCTTCTTCTCCCCTTAGTCCCTCGATGCAGTGAGCCTGTTGCCAGCAGGTCTCACTGAAAATAAAAAACCTATTTAAACTTTTACTCTAAGCAGCTCAGGAGAGCCACCTAGATTGCACCCTTCTCGTTCGGGCACAAAGATCTAACTGAGGCTTGGAGGAGGGTCATAGGAGGAGGAGCCAGTGCACACCAGCTAGTCCTAAAGCTTTTACTTTGTGCCCAGTCTCCTGCGGAGCCGCTATTCCCCATGGTCCTTTCGGAGTCCCCAGCATCCACTAGGACGTTAGAGAAATATAATTTAAAAAAAACTACAGAGGTTTAGAAAATAAGATTTTACTCACCGGTAAATCTATTTCTCGTAGTCCGTAGTGGATGCTGGGACTCCGTAGTGGATGCTGGGACTCCGTAAGGACCATGGGGATTAGCGGCTCTGCAGGAGACTGGGCACAACTAAAGAAAGCTTTAGGACTACCTGGTGTGCACTGGCTCCTCCCACTAAGACCCTCCTCCAGACCTCAGTTAGGATACTGTGCCCGGAAGAGCTGACACAATAAGGAAGGATTTTGAATCCCGGGTAAGACTCATACCAGCCACACCAATCACACCGTATAACTCGTGATACTAAACCCAGTTAACAGTATGAAATATAACTGAGCCTCTCAACCTATGGCTCAACAATAACCCTTTAGTTAGGCAATAACTATAAACAAGTATTGCAGACAATCCGCACTTGGGACGGGCGCCCAGCATCCACTACGGACTACGAGAAATAGATTTACCGGTGAGTAAAATCTTATTTTCTCGGACATCCTAAGTGGATGCTGGGACTCCGTAAGGACCATGGGGATTATACCAAAGCTCCCAAACGGGCGGGAGAGTGCGGATGACTCTGCAGCACCGAATGAGCAAACTCTAGGTCCTCCTCAGCCAGGGTATCAAACTTGTAGACTTACAAAAATGTTTTAACCCGACCAAGTAACAGCTCGGCAAAGTTGTAAAGCCGAGACCCCTCGGGCAGCCGCCCAAGAAGAGCCCACTTTCCTCGTGGAAAGGGCTTTTACAGATTTAGGGTGCGGCAGTCCAGCCGCAGAATGTGCAAGTTGAATCGTGCTACAGATCCAGCGAGCAATCGTCTGCTTAGAAGCAGGAGCACCCAGCTTGTTGGGTGCATACAGGAGAAATAGCGAGTCAGTCTTCCCGACTCCAGCTGTCCTGGAAACATATACTTTTCAGGGCCCTGACTACGTCCAGTAACTTGGAATCCTCCAAGTCCCAAGTAGCCGCAGGCACCACAATAGGTTAGTTCACATAAAAAACTGATACCACCTTAGGAAGGAATTGGGAACGAGTCCTCAATTCCGCCTTATCCATATAAAATACAGATAAGGGCTTTTGTATGACAAAGCCGCCAATTCTGATACACGCCTGGCCGACGCCAAGGCCCACAGAATGACCACTTTCCACGTGAGGTATTATAGCTCCACGGATTTAAGTGGCTCAACCCAATGCGACTTCAGGAAATCCAACACCACGTTGAGATCCCACGGTGCTACTGGAGGCACAAACGGGGGCTGACTATGCAGCACTCCCTTAACAAAAGTCTGAACTTCAGGCAGTGAAGCCAGTTCAATTTTGGAAGAAAATCGACAGAGCCGAAATCTGGACCTTAATGGAACCCAATTTTAGGCCCATAGTCACCTCTGACTGTAGGAAGTGCAGAAATCGACCAAGCTGAAATTTCTCCTTTGGGGCCTTCCTGGCCTCACAGTACACAACATATTTCCGCCATATGCGGTGATAATGGTTTGCGTTCACTTCTTTCCTAGCTTTAAATAGCGTAGGGATAACTTCCTCCGGAATTCCCTTTTCCTTCAGGATCCGGCGTTCAACCGCCATGCCGTCCAATGCAGCCGCGGTACGTCTTAGAACAGACAGGCCCCCTGCTGCAGCAGGTCCTGTCTGAGCGGCAGTGGCCATGGGTCCTCTGAGATCATTTCTTGGAGTTCTGGGTACCAAGCTCTTCTTGGCCAACCCGGAACAATGAGTATAGTTCTTACTCCTCTCCTTCTTATTATTCTCATTACCCTGGGTAAGAGAGACAGAGAAGGGAACACATACACCGACTGGTACACCTACGGTGTTACCAGAGCGTCCACAGCTATCGCCTTAGGGTCCTTGACCTGGCGCAATATCTTTGTAACGTTTAGTTGAGGCGGGACGCCATCATGTCCACCTGTGGCCTTTCCCAACGGTGTACAATCATTTGGAAGACTTCTGGATGAAGTCCCCACTCTCCCGGGTGGAGGTCGTGTCTTCTGAGAAAGTCTGCTTCTCAGTTGTCCACTCCGGGAATGAACACTGCTGACCGTGCTAACACATGATTTTCCGCCCATCGGAGAATCCTTGTGGCTTCTGCCATCGCCATCCTGCTTCTTGTGCCGCCCTGTCGGTTTACATGAGCGATCGCCGTGATGTTGTCGGACTGGATCAGCAGATTTCACCTGCTGGAAGTACAGCTTGTGAATTGCCGCCAGTACTACCTTTCTCCGAGGGCAGCAGGCAAGGCTGATGTGAGGTAACGGCGAGGGGGAGTCGCCTCGAACTCCAGCCTGTATCCCTGTGATACTATTTGCAGAACCTAGGGATCCACCTGTGGGCAAGCCCACTGGTCCCTGAAGTTCCCGAGACGCGCCCCTACCGCACCTGTCTCCACCTGTGTAGCCCCAGCGTCATGCGGTGGACTCAGAGGAAGCGGGGGAAGATTTTTGATCCTGGGAACTGGCTGCTGGTGCAGCTTTTTCCTTCTTCCCTTGTCTCTGTGCAGAAAGGAAGCGCCTTTGACCCGCTTGCTTTTCTGAAGCCGAAAGGACTGTACCTGAAAATACGGTGCTTTCTTAGGCTGTGAGGAAACCGGAGGTAAAAAAATTTATTCCCAGCTGTTGCTGTGGATACGAGGTCCCAGAGAACATCCCCAAACAATTCCTCACCCTTATAAGGCAGAATCTCCATGTGCCTTTTACAGGCAGCATCACCTGTCCACTGCCGGGTTTCTAATACCCTCCTGGCAGAATGGACATTGCAGTAATTCTGGATGCCAGACGGCAAATATCCCTCTGTGCATCCTTTATATATAAGACGACGTCTTTAATATGCTCTATGTTAGCAAACTATTATCCCTGTCCTAGAGTATTAATATTATCTGACAGGGTATCAGACCACGCTGCAGCAGCACTATTTATGCTGAGGCAATTGCAGGTCTCAGTATATAACCTGAGTGTGTATATACAGACTTCAGGATAGCATCCTGCTTTTTATCAGCAGGCTCCTTCAAGGTGGCCGTATCCTAAGACGGCAGTGCCACCTTTTTTGACAAACGTGTGAGCGCCTAATCCACCCTTAGGGATATCTCCCCAACGTGACCTATCCTCTGGCGGGAAAGGGTACGCCATCAGTAACTTTTTAGAAATTACCAGTTTCTTATCGGGGGAACCCACGCTACTTTACACACTTCATTCATTCATCTGATGGGGGAACAAAACACTGGCTGCTTTTTCTCCCCAAAAATAAAACCCCTTTTATGTGGTACTTGGGTTCATGTCAGAAATGCGTAACACATTTTTCATTGCCGAGATCATGTAACGGATGTTCCTAGTGGATTGTGTATATGTCTCAACCTCGTCGACACTGGAGTCAGACTCCGTGTCGACATCTGTGTCTGCCATCTGAGGTAACGGGCGTTTTTTGAGCCCCTGATGGCCTTTGAGACGCCTGGGCAGGCGCGGGCTGAGAAGCCGGCTGTCCCACAGCTGTTACGTCATCCAGCCTTTTATGTAAGGAGTTGACATTGTCGGTTAATACCTTCCACCTATCCATCCACTCTGGTGTCGGCCCCACAGGGGGCGACATCCCATTTATCGGCCTCTGCTCCACCTCCACGTAACCTTCCTCATCCAACATGTCGACACAGCCGTACCGACACACCGCACACACACAGGGAATGCTCTGACTGAGGACAGGACCCCACAAAGTCCTTTGGGGAGACAGAGAGAGAGAGTATGCCAGCACACACCAGAGCGCTATATAATGCAGGGATTAACACTATAACTGAGTGATTTTTCCCCCAATAGCTGCTTGTATACATATATTGCGCCTAAATTTAGTGCCCCCCCTCTCTTTTTAACCCTTTGAGCCTGAAAACTACAGGGGAGAGCCTGAGGAGCTGTCTTCCAGCTGCACTGTGAAGAAAAAATGGCGCCAGTGTGCTGAGGGAGAAGCCCCGCCCCTTTTTCGGCGGACTTTTCTCCCGCTTTTTTATGGATTCTGGCAGGGGTAATTTATCACATATATAGCCCTGGGACTATATATTGTGATGATTTGCCAGCCAAGGTGTCTTATATTGCCCTCAGGGCGCCCCCCCCCAGCGCCCTGCACCCATCAGTGACCGGAGTGTGAGGTGTACATGAGGAGCAATGGCGCACAGCTGCAGTGCTGTGCGCTACCTTGGTGAAGACCGAAGTCTTCTGCCGCCGATTTTCCGGACTCTTCATGCTTCTGGCTCTGTAAGGGGGACGGCGGCGCGGCTCCGGGAACGAACACCAAGGTCGGGTCCTGCGGTCGATCCCTCTGGAGCTAATGGTGTCCAGTAGCCTAAGAAGCCCAAACTACCACCTGTTAGGTAGGTTCGCTTCTTCTCCCCTTAGTCCCTCGCTGCAGTGAGTCTGTTGCCAGCAAATCTCACTGTAAAATAAAAAACCTAAATATACTTTTTTTCTAGGAGCTCAGGAGAGCCCCTAGTGTGCATCCAGCTCAGCCGGGCACAAGAATCTAACTGAGGTCTGGAGGAGGGTCTTAGTGGGAGGAGCCAGTGCACACCAGGTAGTCCTAAAGCTTTCTTTAGTTGTGCCCAGTCTCCTGCGGAGCCGCTAATCCCCATGGTCCTTACGGAGTCCCAGCATCCACTTAGGACGTCAGAGAAACATTATATCCAAGTTCTGAACAACATTTTATGCAATGCAATAGACTACAGACTACAGATAAATATTGCACTTGCTACCATTGGAAATATTTTGCTGCATGTGATAGCTCCAAGTTATGAATTTTACTTTTGCTCTCCATGACTAAGTCAATAAAAAATAATTAACCAGCTACTCAATATTCAAAAGTCAAACATTGACATTTCTATACAACATTTTTCTCTTTGAACGATACTAACTTTGTTTTCAACATATAAAGCTCGATTCAATTCAGTGCGAATAGAATAGCGCCGGGAAGGAGCTATTCAATTCAGCGCCATGTTATGCCTGACTAGAGTATTTGTTTTCGTACCCCTCCCGGAATGCAAGCTCCTTTCTGGCGCTATTCAATTTGCGCTGACTTGAATTGAGCCCATTGTTTGCATATATTGCACCAATGCTAACATGATTGGTATGCAATTTAGAATGTTTAGGATCCCGCACTGGTATGAAATCATTAGTGTATAATTAGGTGTAAAGACCAAAATAGACAATGAAGGGTGAGAAAATTCCCTATTAAATTCAGGTTGGTGGTGCAACCAGAGTCAGTGTAAATGGCTATATTACATGGAAAGAGAAAAGAAGGCTCTTGTGGGTGCACTCTTATGTTTAATCTGAAAGAATTGATAAGGAGTAAATATAACTTTAAATTTTATTGAGTCTATTTAAAATGGATAAATACATCCAAACACACAACACTAAAGACAAACAATAATTTAAAAAGACTTTAAAATTACTCTGAAAAATTACATAAAATTTGATAAGACTAAACATTGGTTAATTATAAAATGGATCACCAATGTATTCCTCCAGGCTATTCAGGAGCTTGGTGCCCTATGGACAAATGGACCAATGGATGAAATGAGCGGGCCCCCGAGTCCCTCCCCCTCGCTCAGCACACATTGCGCTGAGTGGTGAGCGGTGGAAGAGATGTGTGCTGAGTGGTCTGTGCTAGATCGCTCAGCACACATCTCCCCCGTGTGTACGGGGCTTAAGAGTATCAGGACACTCCGTGTCTAACATTGACAGCAGATTCACCACTTGGATTTCTTCTCAGATTCATCTCTAATCTACTAAATGTTATCATCAGTACTTACATAATTAAACTTTGTTGATAATTCACATATACTTCAATCAGCTCCATTTGTCCATAGGGCACCTAGCCTCTGAATAGCCTGGAGGAATACATTGGTGATCCATTTTATAATTAACCAATGTTTGGTCTTATCAAATGAATGTCATTTTTCAGGATAATTTAAAGTCTTTTTCAATTATTGTTTGTCTTTAGCGTTGTGTGTGTTTGCATATATTTATCCATTTCAAATAGACTCAAAAAATTTTAAAGTTTTATTTACTCCTTATCAATTCGTTTGGATTAAACATAAGAGTGCACCCACAGAAGAGTATTCTTTTCTCTTTCCATGTAATATATGATTGGTATGCAGCAAGACATAAGACATAAACATGTTATTACTAGTGGCCAGTGTGCTGAACCGGTCTTTACAATCTCTAAAAAGATTCCCATTGCCTCTACTGAATTTATTTATATTATAGTTTGGAAGCACATCTAGTATTCCTTGTAACCTGCTGTAATTATAAAACTATTCAAGTCGCATCGTGACCGCAATTTACCCTCCATGGTGTCAATGCGCATGCGTAGGTTCCATCCTGCGCGAGAGCCAAATACAATCGGTTCGCAATGGGTGCGAACGCCTCTACTTGATTGACAGGCAGAGGCTTTCACGGGGTGGGCAGGAAACCATGTCGGACCATTGCGGGGGCAGCGCAGGGAAAACGGGGGCGGATCAACAGTGTTCGTAGGGCGACTGCGTGACGTCACATGCTGCCGCTCTGATGTACAAAATGGGAGTGGTCCTCCTGCATACGCAGCCTAGCAGCAACTGCAGGTGGGCATCCGTAATTTCTGTATGGGCAATGTGACTGCAATTGTTTTACGAATGCTGGACGGCCTTGCCCTGCGATGGGCGGTCCCCAGCATGCTACAGAAGGAACTGCAGATTCTGCTTTAACAGAATCTGCAATCCGTGCTGAATAACCCTCTAAAAGCTGCTAGAAATATGAGAAAGCGAAACACCATAAACAATGAGCAGTTTGATTATTTTTTTCAAAAACACACATAAGTTAAAAGAAGAAACTCAAGTTTTAGCCCATAAGTATATGTTGAAGATAAAAAAAAATTATCTACCTCTTTGTACTAGTTGCATCTGCTTTAACTTCAGCTTTCTTATTAAGCTCCAACAGGGAAGTGGAAAGATACAACTCTTTGGGTAATGCAGATGCTGTAGGCATATTGGAATAAGTTTCCGTTTCTTACATCAGAGGGTGTATGTTAATCCTAGTGATAATGTATTCCTTTGTAAAATAAAGAAGTATGATGAAATCAGTAAGCCAAAAAAAAAAAAAAAAAAAAAAGAATACATACAGAGTACTATTAGATGTCTAAACAGTAGGTGGTGCAACAAAGGCAGTCTATGTCCATAGTAATCTATTATGCATCCTGACAGATATGTACTAATAGATTGCCCTGTATTTTCCTGTTCTCTTGAACATAACATGATGACATTATGTACTGTGACAGAACCACATAGATGGAGTACAGTCCAACTCACTTTATTTCCATCTGAGGCAGTTTTACACAGTACATGCAGGTTTTGCAGGCAGTCTTTAAACAGAAGTACAACATTCCAAGTTCTAATAAGCACAAGTAGTTCAGATTCTAAATGGCTCCTACAGTAACCCCAGACCCCCAACCTATCGCATGGCCACTTCCTGGCATCAGGAACCAAGACTACTGAACAAACACAGTTTTAAAGGTAGCAGACAAGTTGTAGTGATTAGCCCAGCTGTGGCTTACAACAGACTCAGCTAAAAACCGGTCTGGAATCCATCAGACCTATTGCTCCCGATCCAATCCTGCCATTTCTTAGTATTTTCATGTGAATCATGCTGTCCCTGCCACAGTAAGCAATTCCAGGAATTGGAGAAGAAATGGAAAGCCAAGGTACAATACATACAGATGATCAAAATATTCTTTTTTTTTTCTCTAAGATGTTGCTTAAATCTTATTATTGATTTAGAGAACATATTTTTGTTTTAAACATGTAAGATATTGTAACCAAATATCAGCACAGGAAAATAAGATTTTAAACCTACCGGTAAATCTTTTTCTCGTAGTCCGTAGAGGATGCTGGGGACTCCGTAAGGACCATGGGGATGGACGGGCTCCGCAGGAGACATGGGCACTTTAAAAAAGACTTTAGGTCTGGGTGTGCACTGGCCCCTTCCTCTATGCCCCTCCTCTAGACCTCAATTAGAGAAACTGTGCCCAGAGGAGATGGACAGTACGAGGAAAGGATTTTTGTTAATCCAAGGGCAAGATTCATACCAGCTACACCAATCACACTGTATAACTTGTGTATCTATTAAACAGTTAACAGTATGAAAAAACAACATAGCATCAGTCCAATCTGATGAAACTATAACATAACCCTTATGTAAGCAAAACTATATACAAGTCTCGCAGAAGTAGTCCGCACTTGGGACGGGCGCCCAGCATCCTCTACGGACTACGAGAAAAAGATTTACCGGTAGGTTTAAAATCTTATTTTCTCTAACGTCCTAGAGGATGCTGGGGACTCCGTAAGGACCATGGGGATTATACCAAAGCTCCCAAACGGGCGGGAGAGTGCGGATGACTCTGCAGCACCAAATGAGCAAACCTTAGGTCCTCCTCAGCCAGGGTATCAAACTTATAGAACTTTGCAAAGGCGTTTGAACCCGACCAAGTAGCAGCTCGGCACAGTTGTAGTGCCGAGACCCCTCGGGCAGCCGCCCAAGACGAGCCCACCTTCCTAGTGGAATGGGCCTTGACCGATTTTGGTAACGGCAATCCAGCCATAGAATGTGCCTGCTGAATCGTATTACAGATCCAGCAAGCAATAGTCTGCTTCGAAGCAGGGGCGCCAACCTTGTTGGCTGCATATAGGACAAACAGTGCTTCTGTTTTCCTGACTCTAGCCGTTCTGGCCACATAAATATTCAAAACCCTGACTACATCAAGGGACTCGGAATCCTCCAAATCTTGTGTAGCCACAGGCACCACAATTGGTTGGTTCATATGAAAAGATGACACCACCTTAGGCAAGAATGGAGGACGGGTCCGCAATTCCGCCCTATCCATATGGAAAACCAGATAGGGGCTTTTATGAGACAAAGCCGCCAATTCCGACACTCGCCTAGCCGAAGCCAAGGCTAATAACATGACCACCTTCCAAGTGAGATATTTTAACTCCACCGTTTGAAGTGGTTCAAACCAGAGCGACTTAAGGAAACTCAACACCACGTTAAGGTCCCAAGGCGCCACCGGAGGTATAAAAAGGAGGCTGAATATGCAGCACTCCCTTCACAAAAGTCTGTGCTTCTGGGAGAGAAGCCAATTCTTTTTGAAAGAAAATGTTTAAGGCCGAAATCTGAACCTTAATGGAGCCTAATTTTAGGCCCAAATTCACTTCAGTCTGTAGGAAGTGAAGGAAACGGCCCAGATGGGATTCTTCCATAGGAGAATTCCTGGCCTCACACCAAGAAACATATTTTCGCCAGATACGGTGATAATGTTTAGACGTCACTTCCTTCCTGGCCTTTATCAGAGTAGGAATGACCTCATCCGGAATTCTCTTTTCCGCTAGGATCCGGCGTTCAACCGCCATGCCGTCAAACGCAGCCGCGGTAAGTCTTGGAACAGACATGGCCCTTGTTGTAACAGGTCCTGTCGTAAAGGAAGAGGCCACGGATCTTCTGTGAGCATTTCCAGCAGATCCGGATACCAGGTCCTTCGTGGCCAATCTGGAACAATGAGAATTGTTCTCACTCCTCTTTTTCTTATTATTCTCAACACCTTGGGTATGAGAGGAAGAGGAGGAAACACATAGACCGACTGGAACACCCACGGTGTCACTGCTACCGCCTGAGGGTCTTTTGATTTGGCGCAATACCTCTGTAGCTTTTTGTTGAGGCAGGATGCCATCATGT
Organism: Pseudophryne corroboree; assembly: GCF_028390025.1. Classification (NCBI taxonomy): domain Eukaryota; kingdom Metazoa; phylum Chordata; class Amphibia; order Anura; family Myobatrachidae; genus Pseudophryne; species Pseudophryne corroboree. The sequence continues at coordinate 266,519,694 of NC_086449.1, read as the reverse complement.
CTATCTGGGGCAGTCCCCACTGACTTGCAATCTGTGCGAAGACTTCCCGATGAAGTCCCCACTCCCCTGGATGCAGGTCGTGTCTGCTGAGGAAGTCTGCTTCCCAGTTGTCCACTCCCGGAATGAACACTGCTGATAGTGCACTTACATGATTTTCCGCCCAGCGAAGAATCTTGGTGGCTTTCGCCATTGCCACTCTGGTCCTTGTGCCGCCTTGGCGGTTTACATGAGCCACTGTGGTGATGTTGTCTGACTGGATCAGAACTGGTTGGTCGCGAAGCAAGTTCTCTGCTTGACGTAGGGCGTTGTATATGGCCCTCAGTTCCAGGATGTTGATGTGAAGACAAGTCTCTTGACTTGTCCAAAGTCCTTGGAAGTTTCTTCCCTGTGTGACTGCTCCCCACCCTCTGAGGCTCGCGTCCGTGGTCACCAGGATCCAATCCTGAATGCCGAACCTGCGTCCTTTCAAAAGGTGAGCACTCTGCAGCCACCACAGGAGAGATACCCTGGCCATGAGGGACAGGGTGATCCGCTGATGAATTTGTAGATGTGACCCGGACCACTTGTCCAATAGGTCCCATTGGAAAGTCCTCGCATGGAACCTACCGAAGGGAATGGCTTCGTATGTTGCCACCATATTTCCCAGGACTTGAGTGCAATGATGCACAGACACCTGTTTTGGCTTCAATAGGTTCTTGACTAGAGTCATGAGTTCCTGAGCTTTTTCTATCGGGAGAAAAACCCTTTTCTGGTCTGTGTCTAGAATCATGCCCAAGAAGGTCAGACAAGTCGTAGGAACCAGCTGTGACTTCGGGATATTGAGAATCCAGCCGTGTTGCTGTAACACCTTCAATGAAAGTGACACGCTGTTCAGTAACTTCTCTCGTGATCTCGCTTTTATGAGGAGATCGTCCAAGTATGTGATAATTGTGACACCCTGCTTGCGCAGGAGCACCATCATTTCCGCCATTATCTTGGTGACAATCCTTGGGGCCGTGGAAAGCCCAAACGGCAACGTCTGAAATTGGTAATGACAATCCTGTACCGCAAATCTCAGGTATGCCTGGTGAGGTGGATAAATGGGGACATGAAGGTATGCATCCTTTATGTCCAGAGATACCATAAAATCCCCCCCTTCCAGGCTGGCGATGACCGCTCTGAGCGATTCCATCTTGAACTTGAACCGTTTTAAGTATAGGTTCAGGGATTTTAAATTCAATATGGGTCTGACCGAACCGTCCGGTTTCGGAACTACAAACAGGGTTGAGTAGTATCCCTTCCCTCTCTGAAGCAGGGGAACTTCGACCACCACTTGTTGAAGACACAATTTTTGAATAGCATTTAACACTATCTTTCTAGGGGAGAAGTCGGTAGAGCCGATTTGAAAAACCGGCGAGGAGGCACCTCTTCGAATTCCAGCTTTTATCCCTGAGAAACAATTTCTATTGCCCAGGGATCCACCTGTGAGTGAACCCAGATGTGGCTGAAAAGTTGAAGACGTGCCCCCACTGGGGCGGACTCCCCCAGCGGAGCCCAAGCGTCATGCGGCGGATTTTGCAGAGGCCGGGGAGGATTTCTGTTCCTGGGAACTAGCTGAGCTGTGCAGCTTTTTACCTCTGCCCTTACCTCTGGCAAGAAAGGACGATCCACGCACTCTTTTGCTTTTATTTGAACGAAAGGACTGCATTTGATAATGTGGCGCTTTCTTAGGTTGTGAGGGAACATAAAGCAAAAAAATTCGATTTACCTGCCGTAGCTGTGGAGACCAGGTCCGAGAGACCTTCCCCAAACAATTCCTCCCCCTTGTAAGGTAAAACCTCCATATGTCTTTTTGAGTCGGCATCACCTGTCCACTGCCGGGTTCAGAGGACTCATCTAGCAGAGATTAACATAGCGTTTATTCTGGAACCCAGTAAACTAATGTCTCTTTGAGCATCTCTCATATATAAGACCGCATCCTTTATATGGCCTAGGGTCAATAAAATGGTATCCTTATCTAGGGTTTCAATCTACGCCGATAAGGAATCTGTCCATGCTGCAACCGCGCTACAAACCCAGGCCGACGCAATTGCCGGTCTGAGTAATGTACCAGAATGTGTGTAAATGGATTTCAAGGTAATCTCCTGCTTGTGGTCTGCAGGATCCCTGAGGGTAGCCGTATCTTGGGAAGGCAGCGCTATCTTTTATGACAAGCGTGTCAACGCTTTGTCCACCTTAGGGGATGATTCCCACCGTACCCTGTCAGTTGGCGGGAAAGGATACGCCATAAGAATCCCTTTGGGAATCTGCAATTTTTTGTCTGGAGATTCCCAAGCTTTTTCACATAAGTCGTTCAACTCATGTGAGGAGGGAAAAGTTACCTCTGGCTTTTTTCCCTTATACATGTGTATCCTCGTGTCAGGGACAGGGGGTTCCTCTTTGATATGCAACACTTCTTTTATTGCAATAATCATATATCGAATACATTTAGCAACTTTCAGCTGTAACTTTACATCATCGTAGTCGACACTGGAGTCCGAATCCGTGTCGGTATCAGTGTCTGCTATTTGGGATAGTGGGCGCTTCTGAGACCCTGAAGGTCCCGGTGACATAGGAACAGACACGGGTTCACTCCCTGACTGTTCCTTAGCCTCAGCTATGTCTAATCTCTTGTGCAATAAGTTCACACTAGCACTTAAAACATTCCACATATCCACCCAGTCAGGTGTCGGCACCGCCGACGGAGACCTCACATTCATACGCTCCCCCTCCTCTCTAGGTGAGCCTTCTACCTCAGACATGTCGACACACGCGTGCCTACACACCACACACACAGGGAACCTCTTATCTGAAGACAGTTTCCCCACCAGGCCCTTTGGAGAGACAGAGAGAGTATGCCAGCACACACCCCAGCGCTGTATGACCCAGGACAAAAACACAATAATATTATGTTTACCCAGATAGCGCTATTTACATATACAATATGCGCCAATTTTGTGCCCCCCCCTCCTCTATAAAACCCTCTGTCTACCGTGGTATAAGCAGGGGAGAGTCCGGGGAGCTTCCTCTCAGCGGTGCTGTGGAGAAAAAATGGCGCTGTGAGTACTGAGGGAGAAGCCCCACCCCCTCGGCGGCGGGCTTCTGTCCCGCTGAAAATGTCAAAATTTGGCGGGGGCTCTTATACATGTACAGTGCCCAGCTGTACATATACTTATTTTTGCCTAAAGAGGTCTATATGCTGCCCAGGGTGCCCCCCCTGCGCCCTGCACCCTTACAGTGACTGCCGTGTGTGAGGTGTACGGGAGCAATGGCGCACAGCTGCAGTGCTGTGCGTTACCTCAGTGAAGATCATGAAGTCTTCTGCCGCCTCTGAAGTCTTCTTTTCTTCTCATACTCACCCGGCTTCTATCTTCCAGCTCTGCGAGGGGGACGGCGGCGCAGCACTGGGACGGACAGCGAGGGTGAGACCTGCGTACCAATCCCTCTGGAGCTAATGTACAAATATACTTTCTGTCAGGAAGCTCAGGAGAGCTCCCTGAAGTGCACCCATCTCCTCTGGGCACAGTATCAAACTGAGGTCTAGAGGAGAGGCATAGAGGGAGGAGCCAGTGCACACCCAGACCTAAAGTCTTTCTTAAAGTGCCCATGTCTCCTGCGGAGCCAGTCTATCCCCATGGTCCTTACGGAGTCCCCAGCATCCTCTAGGACGTTAGAGAAAATAAGAATTTACTCACCGGTAATTCTATTTCTCGTAGTCCGTAGTGGATGCTGGGACTCCGTAAGGACCATGGGAAATAGCGGCTCCGCAGGAGACTGGGCACAACTATAAAGAAAGCTTTAGGTCTAACTGGTGTGCACTGGCTCCTCCCACTATGACCCTCCTCCAGACTTCAGTTAGGATACTGTGCCCGGAAGAGCCGACACAAGAAGGAAGGATTTTGAATCCCGGGTAAGACTCATACCAGCCACACCAATCACACCGTATAACTCGTGATACAATACCCAGTTAACAGTATGATAACAACTGAGCCTCTCAACAGATGGCTCAACAATAACCCTTTAGTTAAGCAATAACTATATACAAGTATTGCAGACAATCCGCACTTGGGATGGGCGCCCAGCATCCACTACGGACTACGAGAAATAGAATTACCGGTGAGTAAATTCTTATTTTCTCCGACGTCCTAAGTGGATGCTGGGACTCCGTAAGGACCATGGGGATTATACCAAAGCTCCCAAACGGGCGGGAGAGTGCGGATGACTCTGCAGCACCGAATGGGCAAACTCTAGGTCATCCTCAGCCAGGGTGTCAAACTTGTAGAATTTAGCAAACGTGTTTGACCCCGACCAAGTAGCTGCTCGGCAAAGTTGAAGAGCCGAGACCCTTCGGGCAGCCGCCCAAGAAGAGCCCACCTTCCTCGTGGAATGGGCTTTCACTGATTTAGGATGCGGCAGTCGAGCCGCAGAATGTGCAAGCTGAATTGTACTACAGATCCAGCGAGCAATAGTCTGCTTTGAAGCAGGTGCACTCAACTTGTTGGGCGCATACAGGATAAATAGCGAGTCAGTCTTTCTGACTCCAGCTGTCCTGGAAACATATATTTTCAGGGCCCTGACTACGTCCAACAACTTGGAAGCCTCCAAGTCTTTTGTAGCCGCAGGCACCACAATAGGTTGGTTCAGATGAAACGCTAATACCACTTTAGGGAGTAACTGGGGAAGAGTCCTCAATTCTGCCCTATCCATATGGAAAATCAGATAAGGGCTTTTATGTGACAAAGCCGCCAATTCTGATACACGCCTGGCCGAAGCCAATGCCAACAACATGACCATTTTCCACGTGAGATATTTCAAATCCACGGTTTTCAGTGGCTCAAACCAATGTGACTTTAGGAAATCTAACACCACGTTGAGATCCCAAGGTGCCACTGGAGGCACAAAAGGGGGCTGAATATGCAGCACTTCCTTAACAAAGGTCTGAACTTCAGGTAGTGAAGCCAGTTCTCTCTGGAAGAAAATCGATAGAGCCGAAATCTGGACCTTAATGGAACCCAATTTAAGGCCCATAGTCACCCCTGACTGTAGGAAGTGCAGGAAACGGCCCAGCTGAAATTCCTCCGTTGGGGCCTTCCTGGCCTTACACCACGCAACATATTTTCGCCATATGCGGTGATAATGGTTTGCGGTTACTTCTTTCCTAGCCTTAATCAGCGTAGGAATGACTTCCTCCGGAATGCCCTTTTCCTTCAGGATCCGGTGTTCAACCGCCATGCCATCAAACGCAGCCGCGGTAAGTCTTGGAACAGACAGGGCCCCTGCAGCAGCAGGTCTTGTCTGAGCGGTAGAGGCCATGGGTCCTCTGAGATCATTTCTTGAAGTTCCGGGTACCAAGCTCTTCTTGGCCAATCCGGAACAATGAGTATAGTTCTTACTCCTCTTCTCCGTATAATCCTCAGTACCTTTGGTATGAGAGGAAGAAACACATAAACCGACCGGTACACCCACGGTGTCACTAGAGCGTCCACAGCTATCGCCTGCGGGTCTCTTGACCTGGCGCAATACTTTTCTAGTTTTTTGTTTAGGCGGGACGCCATCATGTCCACCTGTGGCCTTTCCCAACGGTTTACAATCATTTGGAAGACTTCTGGATGAAGTCCCCACTCTCCCGGGTGGAGGTCGTGCCTGCTGAGGAAGTCTGCTTCCCAGTTGTCCACTCCCGGAATGAACACTGCTGACAGTGCTAACACGTGATTTTCCGCCCATCGGAGAATCCTTGTGGCTTCTGCCATCGCTGTCCTGCTTCTCGTGCCGCCCTGTCGGTTTACATGGGCGACCGCCGTGATGTTGTCTGACTGGATCAGCACCGGCTGGTTTTGAAGCAGGGTTTTTGCCTGACTAAGGGCATTGTAAATGGCCCTTAGTTCCAGAACATTTATGTGCAGGGAAGTCTCCTGACTCGACCATAGTTCTTGGAAGTTTCTTCCCTGTGTGACTGCCCCCCAGCCTCGAAGGCTGGCATCCGTGGTCACCAGGACCCAGTCCTGTATGCCGAATCTGCGGCCCTCTTGAAGATGAGCACTCTGCAGCCACCACAGCAGAGACACCCTTGTCCTTGGAGACAGGGTTATCAATCGATGCATCTGAAGATGCGATCCGGACCACTTGTCCAACAGGTCCCACTGAAAGGTTCTTGCATGAAACCTGCCGAATGGAATCGCTTCGTAGGAAGCTACCATTTTTCCCAGGATCCGCGTGCAGTGATGCACAGACACCTGTTTTGGTTTTAGGAGGCCTCTGACTAGAGATGACAGCTCCTTGGCCTTCTGCTCCGGGAGAAACACTTTTTTCTGTTCTGTGTCCAGAACCATCCCCAGGAACAGTAGACGTGTCGTAGGGACCAGCTGTGACTTTGGAATATTTAGAATCCAGCCGTGCTGTTGTAGCACTTCCCGAGATAGTGCTACCCCGACCAACAACTGCTCTCTGGACCTCGCCTTTATCAGGAGATCGTCCAAGTACGGGATAATTAAAACTCCCTTCTTTCGAAGGAGTATCATCATTTCGGCCATTACCTTGGTAAAGACCCCCGGAGCCGTGGATAGACCGAACGGCAACGTCTGGAATTGGTAATGACAATCCTGTACCACAAATCTGAGGTACTCCTGGTGAGGATGGTAAATGGGGACATGCAGGTAAGCATCCTTGATGTCCAGCGATACCATGTAATCCCCCTCGTCCAAGCTTGCAATAACCGCCCTGAGCGATTCCATCTTGAACTTGAATTTTTTTATATATGTGTTCAAGGATTTCAAATTTAAAATGGGTCTCACCGAACCGTCCGGTTTCGGTACCACAAACATTGTGGAATAGTAACCCCTTCCTTGTTGAAGTAGGGGTACCTTTACTATCACCTGTTGTGAATACAGCTTGTGAATTGCCTGTAACACTGCCTCCCTGCCTGAGGGAGTGGTTGGCAAGGCAGATTTGAGGAAACAGCGGGGAGGAGACGTCTCGAATTCCAGCTTGTACCCCTGAGATACTATCTGAAAAATCCAGGGATCCACCCGTGAGCGAGCCCACTGATTGCTGAAATATTTGAGACGGGCCCCCACCGTACCTGGCTCCGCCTGTGGAGCCCCAGCGTCATGCTGTGGACTTAGAGGAAGCGGGGGAGGACTTTTGCTCCTGGGAACTGGCTGTATGCTGCAGCTTCTTTCCCCTACCTCTGCCTCTGGGCAGAAAGGACGAGCCTTTAACCCGCTTGCCCCTATTGGGCCGAAAGGACTGTACCTGATAATACGGTGCTTTCTTTGGTTGTGAGGGAACATGGGGTAAAAATGTAGACTTCCCAGCTGTTGCTGTGGAAACGAGGTCCGAGAGACCATCCCCGAACAACTCCTCACCCTTATAAGGCAGAACTTCCATGTGTCTTTTGGAATCTGCATGTCCTGTCCACTGCCGAGTCCATAACCCTCTCCTGGCAGAAATGGACATTGCACTAATTTTGAATGCCAGCCGGCAAATATCCCTCTGTGCATCCCTCATGTATAAAAGTGCGTCTTTTATATGCTCTACGGTTAGCAATATAGTGTCCCTGTCTAGGGTATCTATATTTTCTGACAGGGAATCTGACCACGCAGCAGCAGCACTGCACATCCAGGCTGAAGCAATAGCCGGTCTCAGTATAACAGCTGTGTGTGTATATATAGATTTCAGGATAGCCTCCTGCTTTCTATCAGCAGATTCCTTCAGGGCGGCCGTATCCGGAGACGGTAGTGCCACCTTCTTTGACAAGCGTGTGAGCGCTTTATCCACCCTAGGGGATGTTTCCCAGCGTGACCTATCCTCTGGTGGGAAAGGGTACGCCATTAGTAACCTCTTAGAAATTACCAGCTTTTTATCAGGGGAAGCCCACGCTTCTTCACACACTTCATTTAACTCCTCAGATGGAGGAAAAGCTACTGGTAGTTTTTTCTCTCCAAACATAATACCCTTTTTTGTGGTACCGGGGGTAACATCGGAAATGTGCAACACATTTTTCATTGCCTCAATCATGTAACATGTGGCCCTACTGGAAGTTACATTAGTCTCATCGTTGTCGACACTGGAGTCAGTATCCGTGTCGACATCTGTGTGTCATCTGAGGTAGCGGGCGTTTTAGAGCCCCTGATGACTTTTGAGACGCCTGGGCAGGCACAGGCTGAGAAGCCGGCTGTCCCACATTAGGTATGTCGTCAAACCTTTAATGCAAGGAGTCGACACTGTCGCGTAATTCCTTCCACAGCACCATCCACTCAGGTGTCGACCCCGCAGGGGGTGACATCACGTTTACAGGCATTTGCTCCGCCTCCACATAAGCCTCCTCATCAAACATGTCGACACAGCCGTACCGACACACCACAAACACACAGGGAATGCTCTGACAGAGGACAGGACCCCACAAAGCCCTTTGGGGAGACAGAGAGAGAGTATGCCAGCACACACCAGAGCGCTATATAACACAGGGATCCCACTACAAATGAGTGTTTTCCCTTATAGCTGCTTTTTTATAATATATATATATATATATATATATATATATATATATATATATATATATATATATATACACACTGCGCCTAAATTTAGTGCCCCCCCCTCTCTTTTTTACCCTTCTGTAGTGTTCAGACTGCAGGGGAGAGCCAGGGAGCTTCCTTCCAGCGGAGCTGTGAGGGAAAAATGGCGCCAGTGTGCTGAGGGAGATGGCCCCGCCCCTTTTTCGGCTGACTTTCTCCCGCTTTTTCTGGAATACTGGCAGGGGTAATTTTACATCTATATAGCCTCTAGGACTATATATGATGTAGATTTGCCAGCCAAGGTGTCATATATTGCCCTCAGGGCGCCCCCCCCCCCCCCAGCGCCCTGCACCCATCAGTGACCGGAGTGTGAGGTGTACATGAGGAGCAATGGCGCACAGCTGCAGTGCTGTGCGCTACCTTGGTGAAGACCGAAGTCTTCTGCCGCCGATTTTCCGGACCTCTTCGTGCTTCTGGCTCTGTAAGGGGGACGGCGGCGCGGCTCCGGGAACGAACACCAAGGTTGGGTCCTGCGGTCGATCCCTCTGGAGCTAATGGTGTCCAGTAGCCTAAGAAGCCCAAGCTACCACCAGTTAGGTAGGTTCGCTTCTTCTCCCCTTAGTCCCTTGCTGCAGTGAGTCTGTTGCCAGCAGATCTCACTGTAAAATAAAAAAATAAGAATTTACTTACCGATAATTCTATTTCTCGGAGTCCGTAGTGGATGCTGGGGTTCCTGAAAGGACCATGGGGAATAGCGGCTCCGCAGGAGACAGGGCACAAAAGTAAAGCTTTCCGATCAGGTGGTGTGCACTGGCTCCTCCCCCTATGACCCTCCTCCAAGCCAGTTAGGTACTGTGCCCGGACGAGCGTACACAATAAGGGAGGAATTTTGAATCCCGGGTAAGACTCATACCAGCCACACCAATCACACCGTACAACTTGTGATCTAAACCCAGTTAACAGTATGATAACAGCGGAGCCTCTGAAAAGATGGCTCACAACAATAATAACCCGATTTTTGTAACTATGTACAAGTATTGCAGATAATCCGCACTTGGGATGGGCGCCCAGCATCCACTACGGACTCCGAGAAATAGAATTATCGGTAAGTAAATTCTTATTTTCACTATCGTCCTAGTGGATGCTGGGGTTCCTGAAAGGACCATGGGGATTATACCAAAGCTCCCAAACGGGCGGGAGAGTGCGGATGACTCTGCAGCACCGAATGAGAGAACTCCAGGTCCTCCTTAGCCAGGGTATCAAATTTGTAGGATTTTACAAACGTGTTTGCCCCTGACTAAATAGCCGCTCGGCAAAGTTGTAAAGCCGAGACCCCTCGGGCAGCCGCCCAAGATGAGCCCACCTTCCTTGTGGAATGGGCATTTACATATTTTGGCTGTGGCAGGCCTGCCACAGAATGTGCAAGCTGAATTGTATTACACATCCAACTAGCAATAGTCTGCTTAAAAGCAAGAGCACCCAGTTTGTTGGGTGCATACAGGATAACAGCAAGTCAGTTTTCCTGACTCCAGCCGTCCTGGAACCTATATTTTCAGGGCCCTGACAACATCTAGCAACTTGGAGTCCTCCAAGTCCCTAGTAGGTGCAAGGCACCACAATAAGCTGGTTCAGGTGAAACACTGACACCACCTTAGGGAGAGAACTGGGGACGAGTCCGCAGCTCTGCCCTGTCCGAATGGACAAACAAATATGGGCTTTTTTGAGAAAAAAACCACCAATTTGACACTCGCCTGGTCCAGGCCAGGGCCAAGAACATGGTCACTTTTCATGTGAGATGCTTCAAATCCACAGATTTGACTGGTTTTAAACCAATGTGATTTGAAGAATCCCAGAACTACGTTGAGATCCCACAGTGCCACTGGAGGCACAAAAGAGGGTTGTATATGCAATACTCCCTTGACAAAGTTCTGGACTTCAGGAACTGAAGCCAATTCTTTCTGGAAGAAAATTGACAGGGCCGAAATTTGAACCTTAATGGACCCCAATTTGAGGCCCATAGACACTCCTGTTTGCAGGAAATGCAGGAATCGACCGAGTTGAAATTTCTTTGTGGGGCCTTCCTGGCCTCACACCACGCAACATATTTTCGCCACATGTGGTGATAATGTTGTGCGGTCACCTCCTTTCTGGCTTTGACCAGGGTAGGAATGACCTCTTCCGGAATGCCTTTTTCCCTTAGGATCCGGCGTTCCACCGCCATGCCAACAAACGCAGCTGCGGTAAGTCTTGGAACAGACATGGTACTTGCTGAAGCAAGTCCCTTCTTAGCGGCAGAGGCCATAAGACCTCTGTAAACATCTCTTGAAGTTCCGGGTACCAAGTCCTTCTTGGCCAATCCGGAGCCATGAGTATAGTTCTTATTCCTCTACGTCTTATAATTCTCAGCACCTTAGGTATGAGAAGCAGAGGAGGGAACACATACACCGACTGGTACACCCACGGTGTTACCAGAACGTCCACAGCTATTGCCTGAGGGTCTCTTGACCTGGCGCAATACCTGTCCCGTTTTTTGTTCAGACGGGACGCCATCATGTCCACCTTTGGTATTTCCCAACGGTTTACAATCATGTGGAAAAAACTTCCCGATGAAGTTTCCACTCTCCCGGGTGGAGGTCGTGCCTGCTGAGGAAGTCTGCTTCCCAGTTTCCATTCCCGGGATGAAACACTGCTGACAGTGCTATCACATGATTTTCCGCCCAGCGAAAAATCCTTGCAGTTTTTGCCATTGCCCTCGTGCTTCTTGTGTCGCCCTGTCTGTTTACGTGGGCGACTGCCGTGATGTTTTTCCCACTGGATCAATACCGGCTGACCTTGAAGCAGAGGTCTTGCTAAGCTTAGAGCATTATAAATTTACCCTTAGCTCCAGTATATTTATGTGGAGAAAAGTCTCCAGACTTGATCACACTCCCTGGAAATTTTTTCCTTGTGTGACTGCTCCCCAGCCTCTCGGGCTGGGCTCCGTGGTCACCAGCATCCAATCCTGAATGCCGAATCTGCGGCCCTCTAGAAGATGAGCACTCTATAACCACCACAGGAGAGACACCCTTGTCCTTGGATATAGGGTTATCCGCTGATGCATCTGAAGATGCGATCCGGACCATTTGTCCAGCAGATCCCACTGAAAAGTTCTTGCGTGAAATCTGCCGAATGGAATTGCTTCGTAGGAAGCCACCATTTTCTACCAGGACCCTTGTGCAATGATGCACTGTTTTTAGGAGGTTCCTGACTAGCTCGGATAACTCCCTGGCTTTCTCTTTCGGGAGAAACACCTTTTTCTGGACTGTGTCCAGAATCATCCCTAGGCACAGCAGACGTGTCGTCGGGATCAGCTGCGATTTTGGAATATTTAGAATCCACCCGTGCTGTTGTAGCAGTATCCGAGATAGTGCTACTCCTACCTCCAACTGTTCCCTGGACTATGCCCTTATCAGGAGATCGTCCAAGTAAGGGATAATTAAGACGCCTTTTCTTCGAAGAAGAATCATCATTTCGGCCATTACCTTAGTAAAGACCCGGGGTGCCGTGGACAATCCAAACGGCAGCGTCTAAAACTGATAGTGACAGTTCTGCACCACGAACCTGAGGTACCCTTAGTGAGAAGGGCAAATTTGGGACATAGAGGTAAGCATCCCTGATGTCCCGGGACACTATATAGTCCCCTTCTTCCTGTTCGTTATCACTGCTCTGAGTGACTCCATCTTGATTTGAACCTTTGTAAGTGTTCAAAAAATTTTTAGATTTAGAATAAGTCTCACCTAGCCTTCTGGCTTCAGTACCACAATATAGTGTGGAATAATACCCCTTTTCTTGTAGTAGGAGGGGTAATTTAATTATCACCTGCTGGGAATACAGCTTGTGAATTTTTTCCCATACTGCCTCCTTGTCGGAGGGAGACCTTGGTAAAGCAGACTTCAGGAGCCTGCGAAGGGGAAACGTCTCGACATTCCAATCTGTACCCCTGGGATACTACTTGTAGGATCCAGGGGTCCTGTACGGTCTCAGCGCCATGCTGAGAACTTGTCAGAAGCGGTGGAACGCTTCTGTTCCTGGGAATGGGCTGCCTGCTGCAGTCTTCTTCCCTTTCCTTTATCCCTGGGCAGATATGATCTTATAGGGACGAAAGGACTGAGGCTGAAAAGACGGTGTCTTTTTCTGCAGAGATGTGACTTAGGGTAAAAACGGTGGATTTTCCAGCAGTTGCCGTGGCCACCAGGTCCGATGGACCGACCCCAAATAACTCCTCTTCCTTTATACGGCAATACACCTTTGTGCCGTTTGGAATCTGCATCACCTGACCCCTGTCGTGTCCATAACATCTTCTGGCAGTTATGGACATCGCATTTACTCTTGATGCCAGAGTGCAAATATCCCTCTGTGCATCTCGCATATATAGAAATGCATCCTTTAAATGCTCTATAGTCAATAAAATACTGTCCCTGTCAAGGGTATCAATATTTTTAGTCAGGGAATCCGACCAAGCCACCCCAGCTCTGCACATCCCGGCTGAGGCGATCGCTGGTCGCAGTATAACACCAGTATGTGTGTATATACTTTTTATGATATTTTCCAGCCTCCTGTCAGCTGGTCCTTGAGGACGGCCCTATCTATAGACGGTACCGCCACTTGTTTTGATAAGCGTGTGAGCGCCTTATCCACCCTAAGGGGTGTTTCCCAACGCGCCCTAACTTCTGGCGGGAAAGGGTATACCGCCCATAATTTTCTATCGGGGGGAACCCACGCATCATCACACACTTTATTTAATTTATCTGATTCAGGAAAAACTATGGTAGTTTTTTCACATCCCACATAATACCCTCTTTTGTGGTACTTGTAGTATCAGAAATATGTATCACCTCCTTCATTGCCTTTAACGTGTGGCCCTAATAAGGAATACGTTTGTTTATTCACCGTCGACACTGGATTCAGTGTCCCTGTCTGTGTCGACCGACTAAAGTAAACGGGCGTTTTAAAACCGATGACGGTGTTTTTGAGACGTCTGGACCGGTACTAATTGTTTGTCGGCCGTCTCATGTCGTCAACCGACCTTGCTGCGTGTTGACATTATCACGTAATTCCCTAAGCTAAACTTTTCTAAGCAGCTCTTTAGGAGAGCCACCTAGATTGCACCCTTCTCGGCCGGGCACAAAAATCTAACTGGCTTGGAGGAGGGTCATAGGGGGAGGAGCCAGTGCACACCACCTGATCGGAAAGCTTTACTTTTGTGCCCTGTCTCCTGCGGAGCCGCTATTCCCCATGGTCCTTTCAGGAACCCCAGCATCCACTAGGACGATAGAGAAACCTAAATATACTTTCTTTCTAGGAGCTCAGGAGAGCCCCTAGTGTGCATCCAGCTCAGCCGGGCACAAGATTCAAACTGAAGTCTGGAGGAGGGTCATAGTGGGAGGAGCCAGTGCACACCAGTTAGACCTAAAGCTTTCTTTATAGTTGTGCCCAGTCTCCTGCGGAGCCGCTATTCACCATGGTCCTTACGGAGTCCCAGCATCCACTTAGGACGTCAGAGAAATAAATAGTATATATCTAGGGGTGGTTTGCACCTACCCCCGTGTGCACAGGCACCCATTATAAAATAAATCCCCCACCCCCCATGGGCAATAGACCCCCCACTGGTCTCAAATCATAATAATAGTAGCCCTACACCCCTTTAGTAGCGAAGCAAAAACAAACTAAATTTGTAAACCTCCCCATTTAAAAGCAGTCATGTCGGCAGGACCGCCTCGTCACTGCTGGGTCTGGGGCGCAACGGCAGCAGCAGACACTAGGAGCTCTGGGGTAGCCGCACATCGGGGGTTGCGCGTTGCATGTGATCGACCTGGCCGGGTAACATACACCTGTCTCCGGTCACATTACATGCGACCAAGCCAGTTAAGTGGTTAATGGATTAAGGGGCCTATTTATTAATCAACTATGCCCTCAAAACTTATAGAAACGGATGTTTCCACATGTTTAAGGGCAGAATTTAGTATCCCTTAAATGTACCAATACAGAAAGAAGCAGCTAACAGGCCAATCCTATGTTTTTTTTACGGGGACGTTGCTTAACAAGATCAATAACTATAATGGGCCTGCCCATGAAATAACTATGGTGGGCTGCAGGAGGCCCTGTTGTGCATCACAGCTTTTTCCACATTGCAAACGCGTAGCTTGAAAGCAGCGCAAGCTCAGTAGCCCATAAGTGGAAGCAAAGCGATTACGGATGCGATCACTTAACTTTTTCCCGACTGCTGGAACAAGCTCTCATAGCAGTCTGTGGCGCTTCATATCTCGGCGAAAACAAGAGCTAATTGTTGCAATATGTTGTGAAAAGGCTGCCACATATTTTATTTAAAAAAAAATATGCCTCTAAAACAGGGTTAAATGCACCCTACAGCAAAGGAGATATCAGTGCAAACGAAACAGTTTATTTAATAAACCATTTAATTAAAAAAATAATGCGCAAACAGTTGTTTCTCCATGCATAACTCGCATTTAGGTACTGGGAGCTTCCAGTACAGGAACAATTGTAAATATATTATACTGTGTCTATAGTTGTGTATAAGTATGACAGTCTACTCCAATTTAACAAGCTCTATAAACTCAGCTTTTTGAAGTTCGTCTCCGATGAGCTTATTCAGATGTAGCTAGTACCTCTTACGTAAAGGTGTGTACACATGGAGCGATATGGCTCAGCGATTTTGACTATATAGAAAGTTAGTGCATATCGCTCCGTGTGTACACAGCGAGCGATATCGATGCACATCCCCGCCAGGTCGCTATCGCTAGGAACAATAGACTGTGCAGGCAAGTCAATTTTGACTATGTCGCTGGAAAAGTAAACGCATCCCCATATTTAAATGAGATAGTCAAAAATCGCCCAGTTAAAATCGCTCCGTGTGCACGGACCTTAACACTGGGATATAGCCTGGCAGGGCAATCTTTTGCTGCAATAATTATGCAGAGAAATGGTTTTCCTGTTTGATAGGCTACCCCAAAACTACGGAGACAATTCAGTTCGACGCAAGCTGCCTCACCGTCTGGCCGATATGTCTGTCCAACAAGCCAGTTTGAAAATTCCTACACACTTGTGATGTCATATTAAATGGATTCTGCAGCCAATTTATAGGTCGATTAAACACCCGTACACACAGGCCGATGTGCCGACATAGCTGCATCGGCCAAGTTGCAGGGCCGACCTAATATGCCTGTGAAAGACGTTTGTTCACAGACATATTGGCTGCACACATGGACAGAAGCACTTACAGATATACATCGTTCATCAGCGGTATATTTGCATAGCGAACCTAATTCATGTGTGTACGCACATGCCTACGCAGCTGCTATTTTTCAGGCTACAGACTTGGTAATAACTGCAAGTGAAGCTTCCGCTCAGAAAACAATATATATGTCCACCAAAGCCATCACTAAAGCAAAGTACAGTGTGTCAGGTTTTTTTGGTCGGCCCAACAATCTGCCGATTTTTCTGAAAATTGTAGGCACCAATGTCTAATGGTGTGTACACACGGCGAGATATTTTCTTACGATCCCGATTCGATGCCGATGCGCGGTCGGCATCGCAAGAATAGATAGACTGTGCAGGCAAGTCAATTTTGACTCTCTCTATAGAAGAGAGAGTCAAAATTGATACTTAGCCAAAATCACCCAGTCAGTATCGCAAGCACACTCATTACGTGCTTGCGATGCCGACCTAGCCCCTGTCGCATAGTGAGAATCCGTGTGTATGGGCCTTAAGCTACACACTAACAGATTTTGTTTTTCAAGTTGCTGATTTTCTATAACATCACACTGCATTTGCATATGCCCGCCCACAAGGAGGATGACATAGTGACAGGAAAACATAGGAAATATGGGCAGATTATTGAGAATGCACACACACTGCTCGATATCAGGAGATTGTGGTCGAGATTTTTGGTTTGGGACAGCAGATTGCAAAATCGTATGTGTGTGGGCAATATTTTCCAAAGTTGTCGTCGAAAAGATCGTTCGTACACACTATATGATAACTCAGGTCGATGTCCCAATTTTTGGCAAATCAGCCCAATAATTGTATACATAGCTTTAGTCTCAGCAACTGCGTACAGTTACAGCACTGACGCAGAAATGAGAAACATTGACTCATCGTGTGAGTCTATAAGCACGCACACTGGCTGCAGATGTTACGACACTGCCGCCATGTTTCTTTACGTACATGATAGCAGCTGAAAGCAGATACACATCTCGAAAATGGCCTATTGTAATACTGCCATTCCCCGTTACCTCTACCAAATTGTCCCTTCCTGTCAATCACCCTTTTAGAAACTTGAACACTTTAAAACTTTTTACTATTATTTACCAATTCTCTATAAACATCATCGTGCTCTCCCAAATATATATTTTTAAGGTAATAACAATGTACTTGTTAACTTAGCAAAAGGTACATTAACATTAAAAATACACCACATATTTCATATACTTTGGATTTTAAACAAGCACAGTAAAACAGATTTTAAAGTATCAACATTTAATGAATTTGCTTTTATAACATTTTAAACACACATACGTGCAAGGGCTATAACATACAGATGGTATGTTTCCTAACTACATGCAGAAGATGAATAAACACCAGCATATGGCTGTAGTTACATGTCCATGTTTTAACTATTTCAAAATCCAATGTGAGCCCATTAATAGGCATCCTCCTGTATGAATCGCGACATGCGACAGGCAGCACTCCCAGTGACAGATAAGTCACATGACAGCTACCATGAAGCCCTTGTGTGTTATTAAGTCATGAGGGGTGGGGGCAGCAGACCCTCCCAGGACAAGGACACCGCTATAATACAGCATGTTCGACACACACTCACCGAGCTCATCATCATAGTCCCTTCTCCCCCGCCCCAGGCGTCGGTCACCACACGCTGCAAGGGCAGCACAGGGCAGAACTTCTGCAGCAGCTACAGCCTGCCTGATGCCGCACCAAAATGGCCACGGATTGTTTTCCTTGCGGCGAGAGAGCGGCCAGCGCGGTGACGTCACCGGAGGCTGCTGTAGTAGCGTACCGGCCCGGGGGAAGCGTGCATAGCGCCGGCACATTCAAAAATCGTTACCATCATTCGGTCAGCTGAGTCAGAGATGTGACGCTACTTGTCTTTGCAGCGGACTGGTCATTGCTGTGAAGAGAAGCTGTTTAATGCAGCGTTATCCTATCTATCTATACAAACTCTCTTCTAGATTGTACGGTGCCTATAAACATACCTCCCAACATGACCCTCTCCAGGAGGGACACAATGCTCTGCTTCTGGACTTTTCCCTTTCTCTATGATTGCTGGCACCTGTGTTGAACAGGTTAATGGATGAGAAAGGTGTTTCAGCACAGGTGATTGCAATCAGTGGCGGTTCTTGCCACGGGCAAGCAGGACTTTTGCCCGGGGCGCCGCCTTCCGGAGGGCGCTGGCGCCATCCGGAGGGCGCCGCACCGTGGCAAGATCCGCCACTGCTGCCCGCTGTGTCCCCCGTCCGCTGCCCGCTGCCGTCCCCGTCCTCTGCGCCTCCTGTGAAGGGAACTAGACGCTATGCGTCGTTTCCCTTCGTGGAGAGTAACTGCTGAGCGGTGCGCGATGACGTCATCGCGCACCGCACAGCAAAGGTCCTCTCCACGAAGGGAACTAGACGCATAGCGTCTAGTTTCTCTTCGTGGAGAGGACCTTTTGCTGTGCGGTGCGCAATGACGTCATCGCGCACCGCTCAGCATTCAAGCGGCGCTTTCAATGTACAGGGGGCGTGACTCACCACGCCCCCTGTATTAGACCACGCCCCTTTCCTGCCCGGGGCGCTCTGCGCCCTTGAACCGGCCCTGATTGCAATCACAAATTAAGAGGGAAGTCCAGAAGCAGAGCATTCTGTCCCTCCTGGAGACAACAAACTCAGCAAAGTGTTTCAGGCAGCAGGGTTAAGTGATGGGTACTTGCAGGGCAGGCTTGTTCTCCCTACCAGTGTGCTTTTGAATGGAAGAGATTAGGCTGTTTCAAGTACTTACAGTAAACTGCTCTAACTGTCGCTATGTGATTTCAGGAGACACCTTTTTCACCCATATATAGGAAAGAAATATAAGATATTACATAGTGTGCCATGCTTTTCCAAGTATGTCATTAATACCCCATTCAGACATGCAGCTAAATCCCGGGTTTATGCACGTGAACACGAATCAACCTGGGATTTCTGCATGTGTGATTCCTCTTTCAGACATCAGACTTGAGAAATTGCCAGGTCTAGCACGCGGGCAAATTCCCCTGTCTGAGCTCCACGATCTCCTCATAAAGGCGAGGTCCAGAGAGCAGTTATTGGTCAGCGTAGCGCACTCTCAGGAAGTGTTGCTACGGCACGGCTGGATTCTGAATATTCCAAAGTCGCAGCTGATTCCTACGACGCGTCTGCCCTTCCTGGGCATGATTCTGGACACAGAACAGAAGAAGGTATTTCTCCCGGAGGAGAAGGCTCAGGAGTTAGTGACCATGGTCAGGGATCTCCTGAAACCAAAGCAGGTGTCGGTGCATCACTGCACGCGAGTCCTGGGAAAGATGGTAGCGTCATACGAAGCCATTCCTTTCGGCAGGTTCCATGCCAGGATCTTTCAGTGGGATCTGTTGGACAAGTGGTCCGGATCGCATCTTCAGATGCATCGGCTGATCGCCCTGTCCCCGTGGGCCAGGGTGTCTCTTCTGTGGTGGCTGCAGAGTGCTCATCTTCTCGAGGGCCACAGGTTCGGCATACAGGACTGGGTCCTGGTGACCACGGATGCAAGCCTCCGCGGATGGGGGGCAGTCACTCAGGGAAGAAACTTCCAGGGGCTGTGGTCAAGTCAGGAGACTCGTCTGCACATAAACATACTGGAATTAAGGGCCATATACAACGCCCTGAGTCAAGCGGAGCCCCTGCTTCGAGACCAACCAGTGCTGATTCAGTCAGACAACATCACGGCAGTCGCCCATGTAAACCGTCAGGGCGGCACAAGAAGCAGGGTGGCGATGGCGGAAGCCACAAGGATTCTTCGTTGGGCGGAGAATCACGTACAAGCACTGTCAGCAGTGTTCATTCCGGGAGTGGACAACTGGGAAGCAGACTTCCTCAGGAGGCACGACCTCCACCCGGGAGGGTGGGGACTTCATCGAGAAGTCTTCGAGCAGATTGCAAATCGGTGGGAACGGCCACAGGTGGACATGATGGCGTCCCGCCTAAACAAAAAGCTAAAAAAATATTGCGCCAGGTCAAGGGACCCTCAGGCGATAGCTGTGGACGCACTGGTTACTCCGTGGGTGTTCCAGTCGGTATATGTGTTTCCTCCTCTTCCCTCATACACAAGGTACTGAGAATAGTAAGAAAAAGAGGAGTGAGAACGATACTCATTGTTCCGGATTGGCCAAGAAGGACTTGGTACCCAGAACTTCAAGAGATGGTCACAGAGGACCCATGGCCTCTGCCTCTCAGACAGGACCTGTTGCAGCAGGGGCCCTGTCTGTTCCAAGACTTACCGCGGCTGCGTTTGACGGCATGGCGGTTGAACGCCGGATCCTAGCGGAAAAGGGTATACCGGATGAAGTAATTCCTACGCTGATAAGAGCTAGGAAGGATGTGACAGCAAAGCATTATCACCGCATATGGCGGAAATATGTTGCTTGGTGTGAGGCCAGGAAGGCCCCTACAGAGGACTTCCAGTTGGGTCGTTTTCTGCATTTCCTACAGTCAGGTGTGACTATGGGCCTCAAATTAGGGTCCATAAAGGTTCAGATCTCGGCCCTATCCATTTTCTTTCAAAAAGAACTGGCTTCACTGCCTGAGGTTCAGACGTTTGTAAAGGGAGTGCTGCATATTCAGCCTCCTTTTGTGCCACCAGTGGCACCTTGGGATCTTAACGTTGTGTTGGATTTCCTGAAATCCCACTGGTTTGAGCCACTTAAGACCGTGGAGCTAAAATATCTCACGTGGAAAGTGGTCATGCTATTGGCCTTAGCTTCGGCTAGGCGTGTGTCAGAATTGGCGGCTTTGTCATGTAAAAGCCCCTATCTGATCTTCCATATGGACAGGGCAGAATTGAGGACTCATCCCCAATTTCTCCCTAAGGTGGTATCATCGTTTCATTTGAACCAACCTATTGTGGTGCCTGCGGCTACTAGGGACTTGGAGGATTCCAAGTTGCTGGACGTAGTCCGGGCTTTGAAAATTTATGTTTCTAGAACGGCGGGAGTCAGAAAGTCTGACTCGCTGTTTATTCTGTATGCAGCCAACAAGGTTGGCGCTCCTGCTTCGAAGCAGACTATTGCTCGCTGGATCTGTAGCACGATTCAGCTGGCTCACTCTGCGGCTGGATTGCCGCATCCAAAATCAGTAAAAGCCCATTCCACAAGGAAGGTGGGCTCTTCTTGGGCGGCTGCCCGAGGGGTCTCGGCTTTACAGCTTTGCCGAGCTGCTACTTGGTCGGGTTCAAACACATTTGCTAAGTTCTACAAGTTTGATACCCTGGCTGAGGAGGACCTTGAGTTTGCTCATTCGGTGCTGCAGAGTCGTCCGCACTCTCCCGCCCGTTTGGGAGCTTTGGTATAATCCCCATGGTCCTTATGGAGTCCCCAGCATCCACTAGGACGTCAGAGAAAATAAGAATTTACTCACCGGTAATTCTATTTCTCGTAGTCCGTAGTGGATGCTGGGCGCCCGTCCCAAGTGCGGACTTCTTCTGCAATACTTGTATATAGTTATTGCTTACTAAAGGGTTATTGTTATGAGCCATCTGTTGATTGAGGCTCAGTTGTCGTTCATACTGTTAACTGGGTATGGTTATCACAAGTTATACGGTGTGATTGGTGTGGCTGGTATGAGTCTTACCCTGGATTCCAAATCCTTTCCTTGTAGTGTCAGCTCTTCCGGGCACAGTTTCCCTAACTGAGGTCTGGAGGAGGGGCATAGAGGGAGGAGCCAGTGCACACCAGATAGTACCTAATCTTTCTTTTAGAGTGCCCAGTCTCCTGCGGAGCCCGTCTATTCCCCATGGTCCTTACGGAGTCCCCAGCATCCACTACGGACTACGAGAAATAGAATTACCGGTGAGTAAATTCTTATTTTCGACTGCAATTAAATATACCCCATAGTCTTTCTACCTTATGCTACCATACAATAGACCATGTTCCTGTGATGGCGAGAGGATGGGATCAGGCGTAAAAAATGGAATGTAGGTGTATCCATAGGCTTGTGACTTTGGCATCAAAGGATACTTAACTGAGCTACACATATATGACTAGACTTTTGTACCCACATCTATATTATATGTAGGTTCATTTGCATGTTGATGTCATTTGATACATTTTATCCTAGAATGTGTTCCTTCCACAGGCTTTGTTTGAAAAATGACAGGAGCTGATTGGTTAGTGCTTTATCTCTTTTTCCCTTTCTCTCTGTACTTGCTTTTATAAATACCCTCCGTAGTAATTTTAGTGTCAGGGTACGTACACACTATGCAATATTGCATACAATCTGGCTGATATCGGCCGGTTCGTTGTATAGTGTGTACGCTCGATACAGGATACGATGCACGCTCCCGTGGGTCGTATCCTACATTGCATGTCGGACCTGCAGGTACTGTTTAATGGGTCCAACCGGGTGGTGAGTGTCCAGTATATTAAGCACTTAACACATTTCCCCGCCTCCTTATGGTGCCAGCGGCTTCCTCAGGCGGGGAAACGCATGAAATATTTAATGTACTGGACACCCACCACCTGGTTGGACGCATTATACAGTACTTGTTCAGCAGTTCTCACCTTCAGAACATATGGCTCACAACCTTTTCATATCCAACTCCCTGCACCTCCTGGCCATTACTGAAACCTGGATTACTTCCTATGACACCGCTTCTCCTGCTACCATCACTAAGCGTAACATTGAGGCTATTGACACCTCATCCCTATCCTCCCTGTTTGACTCACTTCTCTCTCCTCTTCTTTCTCTCACATGCCCTGAACAAGCCACATCTCTATACAATGCATATCTTACTTCAGCCCTTGACTCTGTTGCTCCGCCAACCACTATTCACCCTCGCAGATCAACACCTCAACCCTGGCACACCAAATGCACCAGATATCTACAAAAATGCTCATGTACTGCCGAGCGACAGTGGAGGAAATCACGCTCTCAAGCAGACTTCCTCCATTTCAAATTCATGCTCTCATCCTTCAGTGCTGCCCTTTCCCTCGCTAAACAATCATACTTCAAAATCCTAATCTCTAACCAGTCTTCCAACCCCCGGCGCCTCTTTGCCACTGTTAACTCCCTCCTCTGCCCACCACCTCCTCTCCCTTCCTCATTGTCTGCTCTTGACTTTGCCACTTATTTCACATCCAAGATTGACTCCATACGTCAGTACATCACATCCCACCAGTCCAGCAACCAGCCACCACCCATCCTTTGCCACCCCTCCCCTACCCTCTTACCAACTCTGACATCTTTCTCCCATGTATCTGGCGAGGAAGTCATGGCCCTCATACATTCCTCCCCCCTCCCCCCCACAACCTCCCCACTCGACCCTATCTCCTCCCACCTCCTCCGCTACCTCTCTCCTTCTGCCTGTTCCCATCTTGCCCACCTTCTCAATCTCTCCCTCTTATCAGGCACTGTCCCCTCTTCCTTCAAGCATGCTCTTGTCTCCCCTATTCTTAAAAAAACTACCCTTGATCCTAACACTCTCTCCAACTATCGACCCATCTCTCTCCTCCCCTTTGCCTCCAAACTTCTTGAGCGTATTGTCTATAATCGCCTCACTGCCTTTCTTTCCTCTCACTCACTGCTTGACCCATTCCAGTCTGGTTTCCGCTCTCTCCACTCCACTGAAACTGCCCTCACAAAAGTCTGCAATGACCTCCATGCCGCCAAATCTAAAGGCCACTACTCTCTGCTTATTCTTCTTGACCTCTCTGCTGCTTTTGACACTGTGGACCACCCTCTCCTTCTGCAAATCCTTCACTCTCTTGGTCTACGCGATACTGCCCTCTCCTGGCTGTCCTCCTACCTCTCTGATCATTCCTTCTCTGTCTCCTCTCATGATGCTACCTCGCCCCCACTTCCACTAACTGTTGGTGTCCCCCAAGGTTCTGTTCTTGGTCCTCTCCTTTTCTCTCTCTATACGTCCTCTTTAGGTAAACTCATTAGTTCTTTTAATTTCCAGTATCACCTTTATGCTGATGACACTCAAATCTACCTCTCCTCCCCTGATCTCTCCACGGCTCTCTTCACTCGTGCCTCTAACTGTCTTTCTGCTATCTCTTCCTGTATGTCCCAGCGCTTTCTTAAACTCAACATGTCTAAGACTGAGCTGATCATCTTCCCACCCTCCCGCTCAACCTCACCTCCCACAATCTCATTATCCATTGATGGCACGACTATCTCCTCTAGCCCCCAAGTACGCTGTCTTGGTGTAATCCTTGACTCCTCCCTCTCCTTCAAACCACACATTCAGCACCTCTCACAAACCTGTCATTTTCATCTCAAAAACATTTCCAGGATCAGACCTTTTCTCACCCAGGATGCCACTAAGATCATTATTCACTCACTGATTATTTCCAGACTGGACTACTGTAATCTCCTCCTAACTGGCCTCCCTGACAATTACCTCTCTCCACTCCAATCTATCCTCAATGCTGCTGCCCGGCTCATCTTCCTCACCAAACGCACTACATCCACCTCCCCTCTCCTACAAGCCCTTCACTGCTAATGCACGCCGGCTGTCCTGTCTTCTGATTACTTCCTCCCACTCCTATCTCCAAGATTTCTCTGACGTCCTAGTGGATGCTGGGAACTCCGTAAGGACCATGGGGAATAGACGGGCTCCGCAGGAGACTGGGCACTCTAAAAGAAAGATTAGGTACTATCTGGTGTGCACTGGCTCCTCCCTCTATGCCCCTCCTCCAGACCTCAGTTAGAATCTGTGCCCGACCAGAGCTGGATGCACCTAGTGGGCTCTCCTGAGCTTGCTAGAAAGAAAGTATTAGGTTTTTTATTTTCAGTGAGATCTGCTGGCAACAGACTCACTGCTACGTGGGACTGAGGGGAGAGAAGCAAACCTACCTGCGTGCAGCTAGCTTGTGCTTCTTAGGCTACTGGACACCATTAGCTCCAGAGGGTTCGAACACAGGGCCTGACCTCGATCGTCCGTTCCCGGAGCCGCGCCGCCGTCCCCCTTGCAGAGCCAGAAGACAGAAGAAGGAGATAAAATCGGCGGCAGAAGACTCCGGTCTTCATTAAGGTAGCGCACAGCACTGCAGCTGTGCGCCATTGCTCCCACTGCACACCACACACTCCGGTCACTGTAGGGTGCAGGGCGCTGGGGGGGGGGGGCGCCCTGGGCAGCAATAAGTATACCTTTTGGCAATATATACACATAATACAGTCTGGAAAACTGTATATGTGTAAAACCCCCGCCATTTTTAGTCAGAAACAGGACAGAAGCCCGCCGCTGAGGGGGCCGGGCCTTCTTCCTCAGCACACCAGCGCCATTTTCTCTTCACAGCTCCGCTGGAAGGAAGCTCCCCAGGCTCTCCCCGGCAGTATACTGGTACACAAAGGGTAAAAAGAGAGGGGGGGGCACATAAATTTAGGCGCAAAAATTTGTATATACAGCAGCTACTGGGTGAACACTGAGTTGTAGTGTAATCCCTGGGTTATATAGCGCTGGGGTGTGTGCTGGCATACTCTCTCTCTCTGTCTCTCCAAAGGGCCTTGTGGGGGAACTGTCCTCAAATAGAGCATCCCCTGTGTGTGTGGTGTGTCGGTACGCGTGTGTCGACATGTCTGAGGTAAAAGGCTCCTCTAAGGAGGTGATAGAGCGGATATGTGTGTGAGAGGGTGTCTCCGTCGACAACGCCGACACCTGTTTGGATATGTGTAAGTGCTAAGGTGAATTTATTGCACAAAAGGTTAGGGAACAGACAGGAAATCTACCCATGTCTGTCCCTATGTCACAGAGACTTTCAGAGTCTCTCAATGCTCACTATCCATAATAACAAACACTAGTATCGACATGGAGTTTAACTCCACTGTCGACTACGAAAATGCAAAGTTACAGCCAAGATGGCTATAAGGTATTCAATATATGATTATTGAAATAATAGATGATTTGCATATCACTGATGACTCATCTGTCCCTGACACGAGAGTACACATGTTTAAGGGGAAGAATGCTGAGGTAAATTTCCCTCCTCTCATGAGGAAAAAGAGCGGGAATCTCCAGACAAGAGACGGCAGCTTTCCACAAGAGAATTCTCAGGCTGTATCCTTTCCCCACTAGGGCCAGGATGTGTTGAGAATCTTCCCCTGGGGTGTCCTGTTTGCACAGATGGTAGCACTTTCTATTCTCAGGGATCCTGCAGATAGCGTGCACATTCTAGTATACTACCCAGACCGGCGATTGTGTCGGCATGGGTTTATAGCGCTGTGGCAGCGTGGACAGGTACCTTATCAGCAGAGATGAGACCCTAGTATGCAATATAAATATATTAAAGATGCTGTCTTAAGTGATAGATAGATATATAGGGGGTCATTCCGAGTTGTTCGCTCAGTAAAAATCTTCGCATCGCAGCGATTTTCCGCTTAATGCGCATGCGCAATGTCCGCACTGCGACTGCGCCAAGTAAATTTGCTATGCAGTTAGGATTTTTACTCACGGCTTTTTCATCGTTCTGGCGATCGTAATGTGATTGACAGGAAATGGGTGTTACTGGGCGGAAACAGGCCGTTTTATGGGCGTGTGGGAAAAAACGCTACCGTTTCCGGAAAAAACGCAGGAGTGGCCGGAGAAACGGAGGAGTGTCTGGGCGAACGCTGGGTGTGTTTGTGACGTCAAACCAGGAACGACAAGCACTGAACTGATCGCAGATGCCGAGTAAGTCTGGAGCTACTCAGAAACTGCTACGAGGTGTGTAATCGCATTATTGCGAATACTTCGTTCGCAATTTTAAGATGCTAAGATTCACTCCCAGTAGGCGGCGGCTTAGCATGAGCAAATCTGCTAAAATCCGCTTGCGAGCGAACAACTCGGAATGACCCCCATAGTTATAAAGCATGCCCAAAGAGACTGGGTTCTACAGTCAAAGCTATGTCGATCTCTGCTTGACGTGTCCTGTAGAATATGCATTGGACAGATGATGCCGACTTAAGAGGCATATGGAAGGCTGTGGATTGTGTGGAGAAGGGTTCTCGGGCCTGGTCTCCACAGCTATAGCTGGTAATTCTGCTAGTTTGCCTTATATTCCTGCACAGCCTAAGAAAGCACGACATTATTAAATGCAGCCTTTCGTATAAAGAAACAAGAAAGTCTGAGGGGCGTCCTTTCTTGTCAGAGCCGGGCAGCTAGTTCCCAGGAACAGAAGTCCTCCCCGGCCCCTACAAAAATCCACCAATGTCGCTGGGGCTCCACAGGCGGACCTAGGCCCGGTGGGGACACGCCTTCGTAAGTTCAGCCACAAGTGGGTTCACTCCCTGTTCGATCCCTGGGCAATAGATATTGTGTCTCAGGGATACAAGCTGGACTGTGAGAAGATGCCCCCTCACCGACGGCCCTGCGGGCTTCCCCCCAAGAGAGGGAGCCAGTGTTATCTGCAATTCACAAATTGTATCTTTAACAGGTGGTGGTCAAGGGTCCCCTCCTTCAACAAGAGGGTGTTATTATTAGACCATGTTGTAATCCCGAAACCAGACGGTTCGGTCAGACCCATATTGAATTAAAAATCCCTGAACATATACCTGAGAAGGTTCAAGTTCAAGATGGAATCGCTAAGAGCGGTCATTGCAAGCCTGAAAGGGGGAGATTTTATGGTGACTCGGGACATAAAGGATGCATACCTTCATGTCCCCATTTATCCACCTCATTAGGCGTACCTCAGAATTGCGGTACGGGATTGTCATTACCAATTTCAGATGTTGCCGTTTGGTCTCTCCACGGCCCCCGAGAATATTCACCATGGTAATGGCGGATATGATTGTGCTCCTGCGGAAGCAAGGTGTCACTATTATCACGTACTTGGACGATCTCCTCATAAAAGCGAGATCAAGAGAGCAGTTGCTGAACAGCGTATCACTTTCTCTGGAAGTGTAACGGCAACACGGCTGGATTCTATATATTCCAAAATCGCAGTTGTTTCCTACAGCTCATCTGCCTCTCCTAGGCACGATCCTAGACACAGACCAGAAAAGGGTTATCTCCCGATAGAGAGAGCTCAGGAGCTCATGACACTGGTCAGGAATCTATTAAACCAAAACAGGTGTCAGTGCATCACTGCACTCGAGTCCTGGGAAGGATGGTGGCATCATACGAGGCCATCCCCTTAGGCAGGTTCCATGCGAGGACCTTCCAATGGGACTTACTGGACAAGTGGTCCGGATCACCTCTTCAGAGGCATCGGTTAATCACCCTATCCCCCAGGGCCAGGGTGTCTCTCCTGTGGTGGCTGCAGAGTGCTCACCTTCTCGAGGGCCGCAGATTCGGCATTCAGGACTGGATCCTGGTGACCACGGATGCAAGCCTCCGAGGGTGGGGGGCAGTTACACAGGAAAGAAATTTCCAAGGTCTGTGGTCAAGTCAAATGACTTGCCTTCACATCAATATCCTGGAACTAAGGGCCATATACAACGCCCTTAGTCAAGCGGAGATCCTGCTTCGCGGCCAACCGGTTCTGATCCAGTCAGACCGCAGGGGTTCATGTAAACCGCCAAGGCGGCACAAGGAGCAGGGTGGCGAGGGTAGAAGCCACCAGAATTCTTCGCTGGGCGGAGAATCAAGTAAGCGCACTGTCAGCAGTGTTCGTTCCGGGAGTGGACATCTGGGAAGCAGACTTCCTCAGCAGGCACGACCTCCACCCGGGAAAGTGGGGACTTCATCAGGAAGTCTTCACGCAGTTTGCAAATTGATGGGAACTGCCTTAGGTGGACTAGATGGCGTCCCACCTCAATAAAAAGCTAAAAAAGGTTTTACGCCGGGTCAAGGGACCCTCAGGTGATAGCTGTGGTCGCACTAGTAACACCGTGGGTGTTCCAGTCGGTCTCTGTATTCCCTCCTCTTCCTCTCATACCCAAGGGCTGAGAATTGTAATAAAAGGAGGAGTGAAAACAATATTCTTTGCTCCGAATTGGCCAAGAAGGACTCGGTACCCGGAGCTGCAGGAAATGCTCTCAGAGGACTCAGGGCTTCTGCCTCTCAGACAGGACATGTTGCAACAAGGGCCCTGTCTGTTCCAAAATTTACCGCGGCTGCATTTGACAGCATGGCGGTTGAACGCCGGATCCTAGCGGAAAAGGGCATTCCGGATGCAGTTATTCCTACGCTGATAAAGGCTAGGAGAGACGTGACAGCAAGACTTTATCACTGTATATGGCGAAAATAGGTTGCTTGGTGTGAGGCCGGGAAGGCCCTACAGAGGAATTCCAGCGGGGTCGATTCCTGCACTTCCTACAGTCAGGAGTGACTATGGGCCTAAAATTAGGATCCATAAAGGTCAAGATTTCGGCCCTATACATTTTCTCTAAAAATGTACTGGCTTCACTGCCTGAAGTTCAGACGTTGTTCCGGGGGTGCTGCATATTCAGCCTCCTTTTGTGCCACCGGTGGCACCTTGGGATCTTAAAGTTGTGTTGGATTTCCTGAAATCCCACTGGTTTGAGCCACTTAAGACCATGGAGCTAAAATATCTTACGTGGAAAGTGGTCATGCTATTGGCCTTAGCTTCGGCTAGGCGTGTGTCAGTATTGGCGGTTTTGTCATGTAAAAACCCTTACCTGATCTTCCATATGGACAGGGCAGAATTGAGGACTAGTCCCCAATTTCTTCCTAGGGTGGTATCATCGTTTCATTTGAACCAGCCTATTGTGGTGCCTGCGGCTACTAGGGACTTGGAGGATTCCAAGTTGCTGGACGTAGTCCGGGCTTTGAAAATTTATGTTTCCAGAAAGGCGGGAGTCAGAAAGTCTGACTCGCTGTTTATTCTGTATGCAGCCAACAAGGTTGGCGCTCCTGCTTCGAAGCAGACTATTGTTCGCTGGATCTATAGCACGATTCAGCTGGTTCACTCTGCGGCTGGATTGCCGCATCCAAAATGGTGAAAGCCCATTCCACAAGGAAGGTGGGCTCTTCTTGGGCAGCTACCCGAAGGGTCTCGGCTTTACAGCTTTGCCGAGCTGCTACTTGGTCGGGGTCAAACAAGTTTGCTAAGTTCTACAAGTTTGATACCCTGGCTGAGGAGGACCTTGAGTTTGCTCATGCGGTGCTGCAGAGTCATGCGCACTCTCCCGCCCGTTTGGGAGCTTTGGTATAATCCCCATGGTCCTTACGGAGTTCCCAGCATCCACTAGGACGTCAGAGAAAATAAGAATTTACTCACTGGTAATTCTATTTCTCGTAGTCCGTAGTGGATGCTGGGTGCCCATCCCAAGTGCGGACTCTCTGCAATACATGTATATAGTTATTGCTTAACTAAAGGGTTATTGTTATGAGCCATCTGTTACTGAGGCTCAGTTGTTGTTCATACTGTTAACTGGGTATGGTTATCACAAGTTGTACGGTGTGATTGGTGTGGCTGGTATGAGTCTTACCCTGGATTCCAAATCCTTTCCTTGTTGTGTCAGCTCTTCCGGGCACAGTTTCCTTAACTGAGGTCTGGAGGAGGGGCATAGAGGGAGGAGCCAGTGCACACCAGATAGTACCTAATCTTTCTTTTAGAGTGCCCAGTCTCCTGCGGAGCCTGTCTATTCCCCATGGTCCTTACGGAGTTCCCAGCATCCACTACGGACTATGAGAAATAGAATTACCGGTGAGTAAATTCTTATTTTTTCACGTGCTGCTCCCTTCCTCTGGAATTCTTTACCTCTCCCCCTCAGACTCTCCACCTCTCTACAAAACTTCAAATGGGCTCTTAAGACCTATTTCTTTACCAAACCCAGCCAAATCTCATCCTAACCCTCTTTTCCACGCTCTCTATGTACCCCATCTGTGTCACCCCTGTCTGTCTACCCCTCCCCTTAGAATGTAAGCTCTCACGAGTAGGGCCCTCTTCCCTCATGTGCTTATCCTTTTCTCACTTTAATAATCCTCAACTGCCCAAATCACGCAGTTTTTTGGCCACCTGGAACTTATCTCTGTCATTTACTGGTGTAGTTATGCTTAGTTACCCTGTACTTGTCCTAAATTGTCTTCAACTGTAAGTCACTGTTTTCCTGTTTTGATTATGTGCATATGTACTCTGTAATTGGGCGCTGCGGAACCCTTGTGGCGCCATATAAATAAAGGATAATAATAATAATAATGGCTGTTTGTCTCCTAGAGATGGCTGTAATGAATGGATAAGCACCAACAGCCGGGGAGGACTGATTTTCTTAAAACTTAATTTACTTCAGTAGAATAAACAAACCAGGAGTATTATTAATATGGCACAGGCAGGTACTTTATGCATAAGAGACATTTGTGTATACTGGATGTTATTCTCCTTTCTGTCTCTGCGTATCTGTATGTGTTTCCCATGTGTCTTTTTGTGGGTGACCCAAATCTATAATAATATACATGGCAGCCAACTTTTTAAAATTATTGGGAGAGCTGACATAACATACACTATTACTCAGTAATGCTATGCACAGACAATGGGGGTGCTTGAGTAGGATGCAGTTAATTTACCGGCGGTCGGGATCCCTAAGGCCAGGAGACCAATGTTGGAATCCCGACAGTAGGCAATATTGCCGCCAGTCGGAATCCTGACCGAAACTCCAAGTTCCCCCTCAGCTGGTGGTCCACTCCACTACCCAAAGGGGAATATGATAGTGTGGCCGAAGCATGGCGAGCGCAGCGAGCACACGTGTGGACTTGCGCTCGTCGCCGGGATTCCGGTGTCGGTCTCCTGACCACCAGTATTACATATCAGACCCGCTTGAGTACCTACAGCACTTACGGAGCTGGCTCCAATGATTTTCAATGCTACTAAAACCATATAGTAAAATACACATTAAGTACTGTAACTTTGTATTTTTATCTTCTTAAATAGTCTTAAAAAAAACATCTAAAATGAAGGCTAAAAATAATTTAAACCTACGGTAGGGGGCCCCTAACCAGTCAGGTACATTTACAGAAGTTTGCAGTTAGATGTCAGTACTCAGGAAGTGATCACATTCTCATTTGGTAGCAGCACATATCTGTTAAAATACCACATGCACCGTTAATTATTTTGAGACCCTTTACCACCATACTGCCACTTCTAAATCCCCACTTTGATCACCTGCTTGTATAGTTGAAAACTGTTGCATGTGATAGGATAGGTGTAGCCCCCATCCAAATAAAAGCTGCGCTTGCATGAAGATGTCAGTCCTCGCAACTACAATAGTTCCAGTATTTCAGAAAGAACAAAAGCAGCACCATACTAAAACTTTTACATTTATTTTTAGCACCCCAATGCTTACAATGTTTTGATCAAATATCTATTGCCAACATGAGTGAAAACTGTTCTGAAGTTGCTCACGGTATCAAGCCCAGATTTCCCACAAGGCAACCAAGGCGCCAGCCTAGGGCCCAGTGTGTCCCAAGAGGCCCTTGGAGGGACTCCACAAGGGAATCCGACCTGTCCAAAACGTTCCCAGGGTTGCACTGCATGACTACCGCATCACGACAATGCGGGATACGGTCATTAGGTCAACACGACTTAGGTCGACAGTCATTAGGTCGACCACTATTGGTCGATATGCATTAGGTCGACAGGTCAAAAAGTTGACATAAGTTTTTCACTTTTTTCTCAATACAGGTATTTGGACTTTTTCATACTTTACGATCCACGTGGTCTACGATTGGGAATAGTAACCTGTGCTGAGCGCAGAGGCAGCAGAGTGAGGCACCTTCCCCGAAGCATGCGAGTGGACACGGTGCACTAATTGGGGTTCCCCATCACTTTACGAAGAAAACGACACAAAAAAAGTTTAACAAACTAATGTAAACCTTTTGACCTAGTACATGTCGACCTAGTGACCCTATCGACCTAATGCATGATGACCAATAGTGGTCGACCTAATGACTGGCGACCTAAGCTGTGTCGACCCCACGACCCATACCCCGACATGACAACACGCGGAGTCACTTGTACCCCAGAGTCCCGTAGTCTGCACATGTTAGGTACTTGTAATATACGTGTACAGTAATATAAGGCAGTCAGTCCACCCCCCACCTACCATAAAAAATAAATCCTATAGTTTACTTCAAGAAAAAAAAAAAAAATTGGGGGCCTGTATTATATCATGGTACTATGCTTATACCAACTTCTATCACTTGCAGGGTTATATAGATATGTAGTCAGTGTCTAGCTTGTGAAATTACCCTGGCACCCTAGTAATGTCACTGTTATATTAGGCATGCACCCAGTGCTTGCAGTGGGAAAATACAAACAAAAGCCTTTTGCCATACAGTAGTCTGTGGTGATAACTTATCACCATCGTTACATGTCATAGGCACTAAGCAGGGCACAGACACAGACATTACTGTGCATGTACCCTAACCCAATACTCCACCAGCTCTTTGTGTCCACACCACTGCCCCCACTGCAGATGCCACCTCGCAGCGGGCTTCTAATCCCTAGCACTCTTTCAGATCAGAATTGTGTGTTGTATGTAAGGAGCAATGGGGAGGGGGCCATCCACCTTTATAGTACCAAGGTAGAAAACTAAGGGTTAGGATTAATTTAGGGGATTGGGTTAGGTCATTATGGGTATTAGAGTTGGTGTTGTGGTTTGGTTTAAGATATTATGGTTAGTTTAGGGATTTGGGTTAGGAGTAGGGCATTAGGGCTGTGTAAAATTTAGCGGATTGGGTTCGGGATTAGGGTTATGGTTAGGGATTAGTTAGGGTGGAGGAGGTGCCGGAGTGCCATGGTGGGGGTGCTGCTTGTGGTGGGGGGTCGGGTGCGGTGGGGGATCCGATGGGGGTGGTGCGGGTGGGGGAGAGGCAGGTGCATGGGTCAGGACAGAAATAGACGCAGCAGCGTGTGGACAGGCAGGGAGCGCAACCTCTGCGTCTTAGGTGCGTCTGCTTGTCATCAACGATATTTCTCTATCGTCCTAAGTGGATGCTGGGGTTCCTGAAAGGACCATGGGGAATAGCGGCTCCGCAGGAGACAGGGCACAAAAGTAAAGCTTTTACAGGTCAGGTGGTGTGTACTGGCTCCTCCCCCTATGACCCCCCTCCAGACTCCAGTTAGATTTTTGTGCCCGGCCGAGAAGGGTGCAATTCTAGGTGGCTCTCATAAAGAGCTGCTTAGAGAGTTTAGCTTAGGTTTTTTTTATTTTACAGTGATTCCTGCTGGCAACAGGATCACTGCAACGAGGGACAGAGGGGAGAAGAAGTGAACTCACCTGCGTGCAGGATGGATTGGCTTCTTGGCTACTGGACATGAAGCTCCAGAGGGACGATCACAGGTACAGCCTGGATGGTCACCGGAGCCACGCCGCCGGCCCCCTCACAGATGCTGAAGCAAGAAGAGGTCCAGAATCGGCGGCTGAAGACTCCTGCAGTCTTCTTAAGGTAGCGCACAGCACTGCAGCTGTGCGCCATTTTCCTCTCAGCACACTTCACACGGCAGTCACTGAGGGTGCAGGGCGCTGGGAGGGGGGCGCCCTGGGAGGCAAATGAAAACCTTTAAAAAGGCTAAAAATACCTCACATATAGCCCCAGAGGCTATATGGAGATATTTACCCCTGCCTAAATGTACTAAATAGCGGGAGACGAGCCCGCCGGAAAAGGGGCGGGGCCTATCTCCTCAGCACACGGCGCCATTTTCTGTCACAGATCCGCTGGTCAGGAAGGCTCCCAGGTCTCTCCCCTGCACTGCACTACAGAAACAGGGTATAACAGAGAGGGGGGGCAAAATAAATGGCAATATATCAATATAAAAGCAGCTATAAGGGAGCACTTAATCATAAGGCTATCCCTGTCATATATAGCGCTTTTTGGTGTGTGCTGGCAGACTCTCCCTCTGTCTCCCCAAAGGGCTAGTGGGTCCTGTCTTCGTATAGAGCATTCCCTGTGTGTCTGCTGTGTGTCGGTACGTGTGTGTCGACATGTATGAGGACGTTATTGGTGTGGAGGCGGAGCAATTGCCAAATATGAGGATGTCACCTCCTAGGGGGTCGACACCAGAATGGATGCCTTTATTTGTGGAATTACGGGATAGCGTCAACTCGCTTAAGCAGTCGTTTGCCGACATGAGGCGGCCGGACACTCAATTAGTGCCTGTCCAGGCGCCTCAAACACCGTCAGGGGCTGTAAAACGCCCCTTGCCTCAGTCGGTCGACACAGACCCAGACACAGGCACTGATTCCGGTGGTGAAGGTGACGAATCAACCGTATTTTCCAGTAGGGCCACACGTTATATGATTTTGGCAATAAAGGAGATGTTACATTTAGCTGATACTACAGGTACCACTAAACAGGGTATTATGTGGGGTGTGAAAAAACTACCAGTAGTTTTTACCGAATCAGAAGAATTAAATGACGTGTGTGATGAAGCGTGGGGTGCCCCGATAAAAAACTGCTAATTTCAAAGAAGTTATTGGCTTTATACCCTTTCCCGCCAGAGGTTAGGGAGCGCTGGGAAACACCTCCTAGGGTGGACAAAGCGCTAACACGCTTATCAAAACAAGTGGCGTTACCCTCTCCTGAGACGGCCGCACTTAAAGATCCATCAGATAGGAAGATGGAAAATATCCAAAAAGGTATATACACACATGCAGGTGTTATACTACGACCAGCTATTGCGACTGCCTGGATGTGCAGTGCTGGGGTAGTTTGGTCAGAGTCCCTGATCGAAAATATTGATACCCTGGACGGGGACAATATTTTACTGTCGTTAGAACAAATAAAGGATGCATTTCTTTATATGCGTGATGCACAGAGAGATATCTGCACACTGGCATCACGGGTAAGTGCTATGTCCATTTCGGCCAGAAGAGCTTTATGGACACGACAGTGGACAGGCGATGCGTAGAGGAGTTATTTGGGGTCGGTCTATCGGATTTGGTGGCCACGGCTACGGCCGGGAAATCCACCTTTCTACCTCAAGTCACTCCCCAACAGAAAAAGGCACCGACTTTTCAACCGCAGCCTTTTCGTTCCTTTAAAAATAAGAGAGCAAAGGGCTATTCATATCTGCCACGAGGCAGAGGACGAGGGAAGAGACAGCAACAGGCAGCTTCTTCCCAGGAACAGAAGCCCTCCCCGGCTTCTACAAAAGCCTCAGCATGACGCTGGGGCTTCGCAAGCGGACTTGGGGGCGGTAGGCGGTCGTCTCAAAAATTACAGCGCGCAGTGGGCTCACTCGCAGGTAAATCCCTGGATCCTGCAGATAATATCTCAGGGGTACAGGTTGAAATTAGAGACAGAGCCACCTCGCCGTTTCCTGAAGTCGGCTTTACCAACGTCCCCCTCAGAAAGGGAGACGGTTTTGGAAGCCATTCACAAGCTGTATTCTCAGCAGGTGATAGTCAAGGTACCTCTTCTACAACAAGGGAAGGGGTATTATTCCACTCTTTTTGTGGTACCGAAGCCGGATGGCTCGGTACGGCCTATTCTAAATCTGAAGTCCTTGAACCTGTACATAAAGAAGTTCAAGTTCAAGATGGAGTCACTCAGAGCAGTGATAGCGAACCTGGAAGAAGGGGACTTTATGGTATCCTTGGACATCAAGGATGCGTATCTCCACGTTCCAATTACCCCTCACACCAGGGGTACCTCAGGTTCGTTGTACAAAACTGTCACTATCAGTTTCAGACGCTGCCGTTTGGTTTGTCCACGGCACCTCGGGTCTTTACAAAGGTAATGGCCGAGATAATATTTCTTCTTCGAAGAAAAGGCGTATTAATTATCCCATACTTGGACGATCTCCTAATAAGGACAAGGTCCAGAGAACAGCTAGAGATGGGTTTAGCACTATCTCAAGAGGTGCTAAAGCAGCACGGATGGATTCTGAATATTCCAAAATCCCAATTAATGCCGACAACTCGTCTGATGTTCCTGGGGATGATTCTGGACACAGTTCAGAAAAAGGTTTTTCTTCCCGAAGAAAAAGCCAAGGAGTTATCTGACCTGGTCAGGAACCTCCTAAAACCAGGAAAGGTGTCTGTACATCAATGCACAAGAGTCCTGGGAAAAAATGGTAGCTTCTTACGAAGCAATCCCTTTCGGCAGATTCCATGCAAAGGGATCTGTTGGACAAATGGTCAGGGTCGCATCTTCAGATGCACCTGCGGATAACCCTGTCGCCGAGGACAAGGGTATCCCTTCTGTGGTGGTTGCAGGAGGCTCATCTATTGGAGGGCCGCAGATTCGGCATGCAGGATTGGATCCTGGTGACCACGGATGCCAGCCTGAGAGGCTGGGGAGCAGTCACACAGGGAAGAAATTTCCAGGGAGTGTGGTCGAGCCTGAAAAAGTCTCTTCACATAAGCATTCTGGAACTAAGAGCAATCTACAATGCTCTAAGCCAGGCGGAACCTCTGCTTCAAGGAAGACCGGTGTTGATCCAGTCGGACAACATCACGGCAGTCGCCCATGTAAACAGACAGGGCGGCACAAGAAACAGAATGGCAGAGGCTGCCAGGATCCTTCGCTGGGCGGAGAATCACGTGATAGCACTGTCAGCAGTATTCATCCCGGGCGTGGACAACTGGGAAGCAGACTTCCTCAGCAGACACGACCTTCACCCGGGAGAGTGGGTACTTCATCCAGAAGTTTTCCACATGCTATTAAACCGTTGGGTAAAACCAATGGTGGACATGATGGCGTCTTGCCTCAACAAGACACTGGACAGTTATTGCGCCAGGTCAAGAGATCCGCAGGCAATAGCTGTGGACGCGTTGGTAACACTTTGGGTGTACCAGTCCGTATATGTGTTTCCTCCTCTGCCTCTCATACCAAAGGTATTGAGGATTATACGGCAAAGAGGAGTAAGACTAGTGGCTCCGGATTGGCCAAGAAGGACTTGGTACCCGGAACTTCAAGAGATGGTCACGGACGATCCGTGGCCTCTACTTCTGAGAAGGGACCTGCTTCAGCAGGGTCCTTGTCTTTTTCAAGACTTACCGCGGCTGCGTTTGACGGCATGGCGTTTGAATGCCAGATCCTAAAAGGAAAAGGCATTCCAGAAGAAGTCATTCCTACCTTGATAAAGGCAAGGAAGGAAGTCACCGCGAAGCATTATCGCCGTATTTGGCGAAAATATGTTGCGTGGTGCGAGCAGCGGAGTTCTCCGATGGAGGAATTTCAACTGGGTCGTTTTCCTACATTTCCTGCAATCAGGATTGTCTATGGGTCTCAAATTGGGATCTATTAAGGTTCAAATTTCGGCCCTATCAATATTCTTCCAAAAAGAATTGGCCTCAGTCCCTGAGGTCCAGATTTTTATCAAAGGAGTACTGCATATACAGCCTCCTGTGGTGCCTAAGGTGGCACCGTGGGATCTAAATGTAGTTTTAGATTTCCTCAAATCCAATTGGTTTGAACCACTAAAGAATGTGGATTTGAAATATCTCACATGGAAAGTGACTATGTTACTGGCCCTGGCTTCGGCCGGGAGAGTATCTGAACTGGCGGCTTTGTTTTATAAAAGCCCTTATTTAATTTTCCATTCGACATAGGGCAGAGCTGCGGACGCGTCCGCATTTTCTCCCTAAGGTGGTATCAGCGTTTCACCTGAACCAGCCTATTGCAGTGCCTGCGGCTACAGACGACTTGAAGGACTCCAAGTTGTTGGACGTTGTCAGAGCCTTAAAAATATACATTTAAAGGACGGCTGGAGTCAGAAAATCTGACTCGCTGTTTATACTGTATGCACCCAACAAGTTGGGTGCACCTGCTTCTAAGCAGTCGATTGCTCGTTGGATTTGTAACAAAATTCAACTTGTACATTCTGTGGCAGGCCTGCCACAGCCTAAATCTGTTAAGGCCCATTCCGCAAGGAAGGTGGGCTCATCTTGGGCGGCTGCCCGAGGGGTCTCGGCATTACAACTCTGCCGAGCAGCTACGTGGTCAGGGGAGAACACGTTTGTAAATTTTTACAAATTTGATACCCTGGCAAAGGAGGACCTGGAGTTCTCTCATTCGGTGCTGCAGAGTCATCCGCACTCTCCCGCCCGTTTGGGAGCTTTGGTATAATCCCCATGGTCCTTTCAGGAACCCCAGCATCCACTTAGGACGATAGAGAAAATAAGAATTTACTTACCGATAATTCTATTTCTCGGAGTCCGTAGTGGATGCTGGGCGCCCATCCCAAGTGCGGATTATCTGCAATACTTGTACATAGTTATTGTTAACTAATTCGGGTTATTGTTTAGGAAGCCATCTTTCAGAGGCTCCTCTGTTATCATACTGTTAACTGGGTTTAGATCACAAGTTGTACGGTGTGATTGGTGTGGCTGGTATGAGTCTTACCCGGGATTCAAAATCCTCCCTTATTGTGTACGCTCGTCCGGGCACGGTACCTAACTGGAGTCTGGAGGGGGGTCATAGGGGGAGGAGCCAGTACACACCACCTGACCTGTAAAAGCTTTACTTTTGTGCCCTGTCTCCTGCGGAGCCGCTATTCCCCATGGTCCTTTCAGGAACCCCAGCATCCACTACGGACTCCGAGAAATAGAATTATCGGTAAGTAAATTCTTATTTTCAAGTGCTCACTGTCACGATCCGGGTATCTGGACGCCATTACTTACCCTTCAGATGCCTCCTAAGGCTGGCTCAGCGTTCCAGGACCGGATCCCGCTGTTCCTGAGTTTCCACATGCAGAATGTCAGAGTGGTGATTTCATCAGCCGCGGCCTCCGCTGTGCCCGCGTGGTTAAATGTGCGCTTGTCAGTCTGGCGTCTCCTGTCTCCTGTGGCCGGCGTCGCCATTACTGTTTCAATTCTCACATGGATTACAAACCAAACTTCCCTCCAAGTGTCTGCATGGGCGCAGCCATCTTGGATTTTGTCATCTGAGCATTTTCACCAATCTGCTGTCTGTATTGTTGATTTGCATAATTGCCTAGCCAACCCCTTCCTTGCTGCAGGTATAAGTAAGCTGTGCCTGAGCAAGGAAGGCGTCAGTGCTTTGGTTGTCTAACCTAGTTCCAGTTTGTCTCTCTCCTGTGGTTGTCTTCCAGGTTCCAGCTCCTGTCTCCAGACTTCTGCTATAGAGACCCGCACCAGCATTCCATCTGCGGTGTAGCCTGACTCTCCGATCCATTCTGGACTCACCTGTTTCCAGCTACAACAATCACCTGCTTCCAGCCCAGCTTCCAGCAGTGTACAGCTTCTCTTAAAGGGCCGGTGTCCTTTCTGCAGTTTACCACTCTCCACCGGTATTATTATTTCACCGCTCTCAAACAATCACCTGCTTCCAGCCCAGCTTCCAGCAGTGTATAGCTTCTCTTAAAGGGCCGGTGTCCTTTTCTGCAGTTTACCACTCTCCACCGGTATTATTATTTCACCGCTCTCAAACTCCAAACTTCATTATTATTTCATCGCTCTCAAGTTCGTTTATTATTTAACTGGTTCCAGCCAGTATCCACTCCGTACCAACAACAGTCTGGTTCCAGCCAGTATCCACAGCAGCCGTTTTACCTTCAGCAGCCCAGCCTTTCCTGGAACATCAGCTGGTACGATCCTGGGTTCTCTCCATTGCTACAGTCAGGCCTGGTAAGGACTTTCCAACTAGAAGATTATAAGAACTGTCTCACACTACCAGTGCCTGTGGCCCCTGCCACCCTGTAGTACCCAGGAATTGTATTTATCCTCTGTTGACTTTTATGTTTCCTTTTACTGCTGCTGTGTTACGGAGTTTGTCATAATAAACATCATTGACTTTTATCCTGGTTGTCGTGGTCACGCCTTCGGGCAGTTATTCTACATGTTACTTACATGTCTAGGGGTCTGATACAACCTCCCAGGTTCCGTTACATCTCAGCCCCTACAACTGAGGCTGCCTCCCGTCAGCTCAGGCCCTCAGTTGTGACAGTAAGCACTGACCTAATGAATCCAGCCGGAGACCAGGATCAAGCGGCCAGGCCGATGCAAGAACTGGCAGCCCGACTTGAACATCAGGAGGCTGCACAGGGCCACATCATCCGCTGTCTCCAGGATCTCTCTACACGGCTGGATGGGATTCAAACGACCCTCCGTGGACCTGGCACGTCCGGTGCGTCCACTACAGTGACACCAGCTGTAACCCCACCCACCTTACCCATTTCCAGTCCACATCTTCATCTTCCAACGCCAGCAAAATTTGATGGATCTCCAAGGTTCTGCAGGGGATTTCTCAATCAATGTGAAATCCACTTTGAGCTTCTACCTGGCAATTTCTTCAGTGGCCGTACCAAAATTGCCTATATCATCTCCCTTCTCAGTGGCTCAGCCCTTGACTGGGCATCACCTTTATGGGAGAAGTCTGATCCCCTGCTATCCTCCTATACTGACTTTGTAGCTACATTCAGGCGCATCTTCGACGAGCCAGGCCGGATAACATCTGCTTCATCTGAGATTCTCCGTTTACGCCAGGGAACATGTACTGTGGGACAGTATCTTATACAGTTTAAAATCCTGGCATCCGAACTGGCATGGAACGACGAGGCCCTGTATGCTGCATTCTGGCATGGCTTATCAGAACGCATCAAGGATGAGTTAGCTACCAGAGACTTGCCCTCTAAGTTGGATGAGCTAATTTCTCTTTGCACGAAGGTTGATCTACGTTTCAGAGAGAGAGCAACCGAGCGAGGAAGATCATCTACTCCTAAATCTTCTGCTCCTCCTCCTCGTCAACCATCTCCATCCAAGGATGAGCCTATGCAAATTAGTCGTTCCCGTCTAGCTCCCGCTGAGCGCCGAAGACGTCTCTCTGAGTCTCTCTGTCTCTACTGTGCAGCTCCGTCGCACACTATCAATGCCTGTCCCAAACGTCTGGGAAACTCCAGATCCTAGCTTGCCAAGGAGAGGGCCGGCTAGGAGTAATGATCTCCTCTCCATCTCCTCATGACTGTAACCTCCCAGTGTCGCTCCAAATTGCTCAACGTTACAGGAACGTCATTGCCCTCCTTGATTCCGGAGCAGCTGGGAATTTCATAACCGAAGCTTATGTTAAACGGTGGTCCCTACCCACCGAGAGACTGTCCTCGTCCATCTCTTTGACTGCCGTGGATGGCAGCAAGATTTTTGACGCAGTCATTTCCTTAAGGACTCTTCCAGTTCGTCTGAGAGTGGGAGTTCTTCATTCTGAGTATATTTCTTTTTTAGTGATTCCAAGAGCCACACATCCAGTGGTTTTAGGCCTTCCATGGCTCCGTCTCCACAACCCATCAATTGACTGGACGACTACGCAAATACTGGCATGGGGTCCCTCCTGTGCTGAGACTTGTTTAGCCAAAGTTCTTCCTGTTTGTTCTTCCTTCCCCAGGTCATCTGATGTTCCGCCTCCTCCATATCAAGACTTCACGGACGTGTTCAGTAAAGCCTCTGCTGATATCCTTCCTCCTCATAGAGAATGGGACTGCCCAATCGACCTCATTCCAGGGAAGGTTCCACCGCGAGGCCGAACTTATCCGTTGTCTCTGCCTGAGACACACTCCATGGAAGAGTACATCAAAGAGAACCTGGCGAAGGGTTTCATCCGACCATCTTCTTCTCCAGCCGGCGCAGGCTTCTTCTTCGTTAAGAAGAAAGACGGTGGTCTGCGTCCGTGCATCGACTACAGAGGTCTGAACGACATTACCGTCAAGAACCGATACCCTTTACCCCTGATTACCGAGCTCTTTGATAGAGTTAGTGGTGCAACTATTTTCACAAAGCTGGACTTGAGGGGTGCCTACAATCTCATCCGAATCCGTGAGGGTGAC
This sequence comes from Pseudophryne corroboree, assembly GCF_028390025.1. Taxonomy (NCBI): domain Eukaryota; kingdom Metazoa; phylum Chordata; class Amphibia; order Anura; family Myobatrachidae; genus Pseudophryne; species Pseudophryne corroboree. The sequence goes on along the minus strand of NC_086449.1, from coordinate 266,477,238 downwards.
GAGTGGAAGACCGCCTTTAACACCCGTGACGGACATTATGAGTACCTCGTCATGCCCTTCGGATTGAGCAACGCTCCAGCAGTCTTCCAGCACTTCGTGAATGAGATTTTCAGGGACATCTTGTACCGCCATGTCGTGGTTTATCTAGACGACATCCTCATCTTTGCTAATAATCTCGAAGATCATCGTTTCTTGGTAAAAGAGGTTCTTTCCCGTCTCCGTGTCAATCACCTCTATTGTAAATTGGAGAAGTGTGTGTTTGAAGTTAAAACCATTCCGTTTCTAGGTTACATTGTGTCCGGTTCCGGACTAGAGATGGATCCTGAGAAACTCCAAGCAATCCAGAATTGGCCTATACCCTTAAGCCTCAAAGGGGTCCAGAGGTTCTTAGGGTTCGCCAATTATTATAGAAAATTTATACGAGACTTTTCCACCATTGTGGCGCCTATCACTGCATTAACCAAGAAAGGTGCTAATCCGTCCAAGTGGTCCGAGGAAGCTACACAGGCCTTTCACCTTCTGAAGCAACGGTTCATCTCTGCACCAGTTCTGAAACAGCCCGACACCGACTCTCCTTTTATCCTAGAGGTAGATGCCTCCTCCGTTGGAGTAGGAGCAGTGTTATCCCAGAGGGCCAAAGATGGACATCTACATCCTTGCAGTTTCTTCTCCCGGAAGTTCTCCCCAGCTGAGCGCAACTATGCCATTGGCGATCAGGAGTTGCTAGCCATCAAGCTCGCTCTGGAGGAGTGGAGATACCTGTTGGAGGGAGCTTCACACTCAATCACCATACTTACCGACCACAAAAATCTTTTATATCTCAAAGGCGCACAATGTCTGAATCCTCGTCAGGCCAGATGGGCACTTTTCTTCTCTAGGTTTGACTTTAAACTCCAGTTCTGTCCGGGTTCTCAGAATCGTAAGGCCGATGCCCTTTCCCGCTCATGGGAGCAAGAAAATGAGTCCGAGTCTGCAGACAAGCATCCTATTATTAATCCGTTGGCATTCTCCACGGTAGGGATGGACTCTACGCCTTCACCAGGGAAAAGTTTTGTTAAGCCAGTTCTAAGGAAGAAGCTCATGCATTGGGCCCATGCTTCCCGTTTTGCTGGACATACAGGCATTCAGAAAACCCTTGAATTTATTTCTAGGTCCTACTGGTGGCCAACTCTGAAGAAGGACGTTATGGAATTTATTGCCTCCTGCCCAAAGTGTGCCCAACACAAAGTCTCCCGCCAGTCGCCTGCGGGGCAACTGGTTCCATTGTCTGTTCCCCGTCGACCTTGGACCCATTTGTCGATGGACTTTGTTTCCGATCTACCTATCTGCAACAAGTTTAATACCATCTGGGTGGTAGTTGACCGGTTCACCAAGATGGCACATTTCATCCCTCTCACCGGTCTTCCGTCAGCTTCCAAGTTGGCTCAAGTGTTTATACAAGAGATCTTCCGACTTCACGGTCTTCCTGAAGAGATCATCTCGGATCGTGGAGTACAATTTGTAGCCAAATTTTGGCGAAGTTTGTGTCAAGCCCTCCAAGTCAAGTTAAAGTTTTCCACGGCTTACCATCCTCAGACCAATGGTCAAACCGAGAGGGTGAATCAGGACTTGGAGGCCTTCCTCCGTATATATGTGTCTTCCTCTCAAGATGACTGGGTTCAACTCCTTCCTTGGGCCGAGTTCAGCCACAACAATCAATACCATTCCTCATCTTCTTCTACACCATTCTTCATTAATTATGGATTCCTGTTAGGGTCTCCTGCCCTGTGCTGCCACGTCGTCATGGCAACCGGGAGACAAGTGCTAGTGGAGTAACCTGAGCGCAGCTGATACTCCGGTTCGGGTCTTTTGCTGTGCAGTGGTTATAGGCTCTGTGCACGGCAGGGGATCCGGTGCTGGTTTTTGTGCTCACAGTCTGTGAGGTCTGAGTGGGGCGTGGACAGCACCTGCTTTATAAGGCCTCTTTTCAGGATAAGCAGATGCTGCTGAATCTTTGTTGGTTAGTCAGTTCATGAACGTTAGCCAGTACTGTGTAGCTTTGTATTTGTTTGTTGCTTACTGCAAATAGGCCTGGGAATTTGGTATTACACTCTGCCAATCCAGACCTAGCAGTAAGACTGGAGTCAGTCGTTTAGCTTGCTGGGGTTCTGTTACTACTCTGTGAACTTAGCAAGTTTGCGGCTGTATTCTAAGACTTGCCTGTCTAATCCTGTCTCACTGTGCTAGGTGTCAGGGGTCAGTTTAGTGGCAGTAAGCTAAAACCTGTGCACTGCAAGTGAGAATTTGGATTGTGGAGATTCTCCTTGTGTCTATCATTCCATCTCTGACCAAGGAGTTTACTGCCACACCCGTTGGTAACCCTTTAGGGTTTTGCTGTTGCCCTTAGCAACAGCATTTCGGGTACTCTACGTATTAAAACACAACATCTTGCTTTTTCCATCTTAGCAGTTCTAATACAAGGGAGATACCCAGTTCCTTAGCCTCTGGGCTTCTCTGTTCACGTTGTGTGTATTTTGTTACCCTATCACCTTCTGTGTACGTTATGTCATATCCCCCAGTTTGTCTGTGAGTCCATCTGTTTTGCATAACAGTTCAAACACCAGTACATTCCTGCAGACACTGGAGTGCATAACAGTTCTGACACCAGTACTTTCCTGCTGGCACTGGTGTGCATAACATATTCAGCAGCCTAATACTCCTGTTGAAATTTTGTGGGAATATGGAGCATACCCCTCAAAATACGTTGCAACAGGTGGTCGATCAGGTGCAGGTCCTGACTCGACAATTTAATGATTTGTCCATTAAAATGCACACCTCCCAGGCTGCTGGCGGAGCTCCCGCAGCAGCAGCACCTGCAGGGGTTAAGGAGCCGAAAGTAAATCTCCCGGATCGTTTTTCTGGAGATCGCTCGCAGTTCTTTTGTTTCAAGGAGAGCTGCAAGCTATACTTCCGGCTTAGGCCTCAGTCTTCTGGGTCGGAGATTCAGCGGGTGGGCATAGTGATTTCCTTGCTACAAGGAGACCCACAGGTCTGGGCATATGGGTTGCAGCCTGACTGTCCGTCGCTTAAAAGTGTTGATGCTTTTTTTACGGCACTGGGCATGTTGTATGATGACCCTGACAAGACGGCCTCAGCCGAGGCTCAGATTTCGATCCTTAAGCAAGGGCGCAGGCCAGTTGAGGTTTACTGTACGGAGTTTCGGAGGTTGGCCCATGATACCCAGTGGAATGACCCAGCCCTGAGACACCAGTACCGAAGAGGTCTTTCTAACCAGATAAAGGACCAACTGGTACAATATCCCTTGCCTGATAGCTTGGATCAGCTCATGCAGTTATCCATCCGGGTGGATAGACGGCTGAGAGAGCGTAGGCTTGAAAGGGAGACTGAGATTTCCTTCCTTCCCAAGGGAACCTCAGACTCTGAGGAATTTTCTGAGGAGCCTATGCAGATTGGGGCTACCCGCCTCTCCTCGCGTGAGAAGACGCGGAGGAGACAGCAGGGGTTGTGTTTGTACTGTGGGAATAAAGGTCATGTGGTAGTATCATGCCCAGAAAAGCCGGAAAACTTCAGGGCCTGAGGGTGATGGGAAATATCCTGTCAGGCCAGAAGTCAGAATTTCCCAAGAAGACTTTTATCATTCCGGTGACCTTGAAGATCCTCGGTCAAACTGTCAAGACTGAGGCCTTTGTGGACAGTGGGGCCGACGGGGTTTTTATGGACCGCCAATTCGCCCTGAAACACTCTGTTCCCTTAGTACCCTTGGCATCGGAAATTGAGATTTGTGGGTTAAACGGGGAACCATTATCCCAAGGTAAAATTACCTCTTGCACTAGCCAGATTTCTTTGTTTATTGGAGCCACACTCTCTGAAAAATTGTCCTTTTATGTGACTGTCTGTACTTTTGCCCCATTGGTGTTGGGGTTACCCTGGTTAAGGGCCCACAATCCTCAATTTGACTGGGTCTCTGGGGAGATTCTTAGTTGGGGTACTGATTGTTTCAGGAGTTGCTTGAGCCTTCCAGTCAGGCTCTCGCAGCTAAGTTTGCCAGGATTGCCAGGGTGTTATGCAGATTTTGCGGACGTGTTCTCCAAAAAAGTTGCAGAGGTACTACCTCCCCATCGCCCCTATGACTGTGCCATTGATTTGTTGCCAAATGCTAAGCTTCCCAAGAGCAGGTTGTACTCCCTGTCACGTCCTGAGACTCAGGCTATGGCAGAGTACATTCAGGAGAACTTGGCTAAGGGATTTATCAGACCTTCACAGTCTCCAGTTGGGTCGGGGATCTTCTTCGTGGGTAAAAAGGACGGTTCGTTGCGACCCTGCATCGACTTCAGGGAATTGAACCGTATCACGATTAAAAACTCATACCCACTGCCTCTCATTTCGGTCTTGTTTGACCAGCTTCGTACTGCCACCATTTTTTCTAAGATTGACCTACGCGGTGCGTACAATCTAATCCGAATAAGAGAGGGGGATGAATGGAAGACTGCCTTTAATACCCACTCAGGGCATTATGAATATTTGGTGATGCCTTTTGGGCTCTGTAATGCCCCGGCAGTCTTCCAGGATTTCATGAATGATGTGCTCAGGGAATATTTGGATAGATTCTTAGTTGTATACTTAGATGACATCCTAATTTTCTCCCATTCCCTGGAGGAACATCGGAAGCATGTACGCTTAGTCCTCCAGAAACTCAGAGACCACCGGCTTGGGGCAAAGCTGGAGAAGTGCGAATTTGAAGTTCAGCAAATCGCATTTCTAGGATATATTATCTCCCCAGAAGGTTTCCAAATGGAGGGTTCCAAGGTACAGGCAGTCCTGGATTGGGTGCAGCCCACTAGTTTGAAGGCGCTTCAGCGTTTCCTGGGCTTTGCGAATTTTTATAGACGATTTATCGCTGGATTTTCGTCTATAGTGGCGCCCTTGGTGGCACTCACTAAGAAAGGGGCGGATGTTGCTCACTGGTCTTGTGAGGCTAAAGCGGCTTTTGCCCGTCTCAAAAGGGCATTTGTTTCGGCCAAGGTGCTGCGACACCCAGATCCAGAGCGTCCTTTTGTGGTGGAGGTGGATGCCTCTGAGATGGGTATTGGGGCAGTGCTTTCTCAGATGGGAGTGTCTGATAATCGCCTTCATCCCTGTGCTTACTTTTCCCGTAAATTTTCGCCTGCCGAGATGAATTATGACGTGGGTAACCGGGAATTGTTGGCTATTAAGGATGCACTCGAGGAGTGGAGACACTGGCTTGAGGGGGCTAAGTTTGTGGTCTCAATTCTCACTGACCATAAGAATCTGGCATATTTAGAGTCAGCGAAGCGTCTCAATGCCAGGCAGGCACGATGGGCTTTGTTTTTTGCTCGCTTTAATTTTTTGATAACATATCGCCCTGGGTCAAAAAACATCAAGGCTGATGCGCTCTCGCGGAGTTTTGCTCCAATCCAGGAGACCACCGAGGAGCCGTTGCCCATTGTTTCCCCATCATGTATTAAAGTGGGCATTACCCAGGACCTCTTATCATTAGTCCTTAGAGCACAGGAGCAGGCTCCTCCAGACCTTCCGGTAGGTCTTTTGTTTGTGCCTCCTAGGTTAAGACAGCGAGTGTTCCTGGAATTCCATGCCAAGAAGTCGGCAGGTCACCCGGGTATTGCCAGAACTCGGGAGTTGCTATCTAGGGCGGTGTGGTGGCCCTCGGTGGCTAAGGATGTGGATCAGTGGGTTCGGGCATGTGACATCTGTGCCCGAAATAAGACTCCTAGAGGGGTTCCTGTTGGCCCATTACATCCACTCTCTATCCCATCTAAGCCATGGACCCACATTTCAATGGATTTTGTGGTGGACTTGCCCAAATCCTCGGGGATGACAGCCATCTGGGTTGTCGTTGACAGGTTTTCGAAGATGGCGCACTTCGTTCCACTGGTTGGGCTGCCATCAGCCAGACGCCTGTCTGAATTATTTATGCTGCATGTTGTGCGTCTCCACGGGTTGCCACTTGATGTGGTCTCTGACCGCGGATCCCAGTTTGTGGCCAAATTCTGGAGGGCATTTTGTTCCGATCTCCAGATTTCTGTCAGCTTGTCGTCAGGCTACCATCCGCAGTCTAATGGGCAGACTGAAAGGGTGAACCAGTCCTTGGAGCAGTTCCTCAGGTGTTATGTCTCCAAGTGTCAGACTGACTGGGTTGCTCATCTGTCCATGGCGGAGTTTGCCTATAACAACGCGGCTCACTCTGCTACAGGGATCTCTCCCTTCCTTTGTGTGTATGGGCATCATCCTAAGGCCAATTCTTTTGACCCCGTGGACTCCACGCCTGGTGGTTCCTCTGTGGTTTCGGTCCTTAGAGGTATTTGGCGGAAAGTGAAGAAAGCCCTTGTGTCTGTGTCATTAGTGACCAAAAGGGTTTTTGATAAGCGGAAAAGACCCTGCAGCTTCAAATTAGGAGACTTCGTCTGGTTGTCTACCAAGAATTTGAAGTTGAGACAGCCATCTCATAAGTTAGGGCCCCGGTTCATCGGCCCTTATAAGATCACCAGGGTTATCAATCCGGTGGCATTTCAGTTAGATCTGCCCCGTTCTTTGGGTATCAATAAAACATTTCATTGTTCCCTTTTAAAACGGGCGATTAGTAATCCTTCTACCAGTGGAAGACCTTCCCCTCTTCTGATACGTGGCCAGAGGGAGTTTGTTGTTGAAAGGATTCTTGACTCCAAGGTGGTTCGGGGTCGGCTGTCATTTTTGGTGCACTGGAAGGGGTATGGCCCGGAGGAGCGGTCGTGGGTGCGCAGTTGTGATCTTCATGCCCCCAGACTGATACGCTCTTTCTTCTCGCAGTTCCCCGATAAACCCGGTGGTAGGGGTTCTTTGACCCCTCGTCAGAGGGGGGGTACTGTTAGGGTCTCCTGCCCTGTGCTGCCACGTCGTCATGGCAACCGGGAGACAAGTGCTAGTGGAGTAACCTGAGCGCAGCTGATACTCCGGTTCGGGTCTTTTGCTGTGCAGTGGTTATAGGCTCTGTGCACGGCAGGGGATCCGGTGCTGGTTTTTGTGCTCACAGTCTGTGAGGTCTGAGTGGGGCGTGGACAGCACCTGCTTTATAAGGCCTCTTTTCAGGATAAGCAGATGCTGCTGAATCTTTGTTGGTTAGTCAGTTCATGAACGTTAGCCAGTACTGTGTAGCTTTGTATTTGTTTGTTGCTTACTGCAAATAGGCCTGGGAATTTGGTATTACACTCTGCCAATCCAGACCTAGCAGTAAGACTGGAGTCAGTCGTTTAGCTTGCTGGGGTTCTGTTACTACTCTGTGAACTTAGCAAGTTTGCGGCTGTATTCTAAGACTTGCCTGTCTAATCCTGTCTCACTGTGCTAGGTGTCAGGGGTCAGTTTAGTGGCAGTAAGCTAAAACCTGTGCACTGCAAGTGAGAATTTGGATTGTGGAGATTCTCCTTGTGTCTATCATTCCATCTCTGACCAAGGAGTTTACTGCCACACCCGTTGGTAACCCTTTAGGGTTTTGCTGTTGCCCTTAGCAACAGCATTTCGGGTACTCTACGTATTAAAACACAACATCTTGCTTTTTCCATCTTAGCAGTTCTAATACAAGGGAGATACCCAGTTCCTTAGCCTCTGGGCTTCTCTGTTCACGTTGTGTGTATTTTGTTACCCTATCACCTTCTGTGTACGTTATGTCATATCCCCCAGTTTGTCTGTGAGTCCATCTGTTTTGCATAACAGTTCAAACACCAGTACATTCCTGCAGACACTGGAGTGCATAACAGTTCTGACACCAGTACTTTCCTGCTGGCACTGGTGTGCATAACAATTCCACCCTAAAGTCCCAGAATTCCAACCGCTTCCCGCAACTTCTGTTCCAGCAGTGGATGTCACCTTGCGTCAGTTTTCAAATAACTGGAGGAACGTCCGCGCAGCCCTGCTTAAAGCCTCATTCAGGTATAAGAAGTTTGCCGATAGGAAGCGTAGAGCGGTTCCTGCTCTCAAGGTGGGTGATCGTGTGTGGCTGTCCACGAAGAATTTGAGGTTGAGAGTTCCCAGCATGAAATTTGCACCTCGCTACATCGGACCCTTCAAGATTGAACAAGTCATCAATCCTGTTGCCTACAGGTTACAGTTACCATCCTTCTTGAAAATACCCAGGACATTTCATGTTTCTTTGTTGAAACCGCTGATCCTGAATCGGTTTCATTCCGCACTTCCTCCAGCTCCCAAAGTTCAGACTCAACGGGGAGTCGAGTACGAGGTGGCCAAGATTTTGGACTCACGTTTCCGTTACGGTCAGTTACAATACCTCATTGACTGGAAGGGCTATGGTCCTGAAGAACGCTCTTGGACCAATGCCTCAGACGTCCATGCTCCTGCCTTGGTCCGAAATTTCCACGCAAAGTTTCCTTTAAACCCTAAGAAGTGTCCTGGGGCCACTCCTAAAGGGGGGGGGTGCTGTCACGATCCGGGTATCTGGACGCCATTACTTACCCTTCAGATGCCTCCTAAGGCTGGCTCAGCGTTCCAGGACCGGATCCCGCTGTTCCTGAGTTTCCACATGCAGAATGTCAGAGTGGTGATTTCATCAGCCGCGGCCTCCGCTGTGCCCGCGTGGTTAAATGTGCGCTTGTCAGTCTGGCGTCTCCTGTCTCCTGTGGCCGGCGTCGCCATTACTGTTTCAATTCTCACATGGATTACAAACCAAACTTCCCTCCAAGTGTCTGCATGGGCGCAGCCATCTTGGATTTTGTCATCTGAGCATTTCCACCAATCTGCTGTCTGTATTGTTGATTTGCATAATTGCCTAGCCAACCCCTTCCTTGCTGCAGGTATAAGTAAGCTGTGCCTGAGCAAGGAAGGCGTCAGTGCTTTGGTTGTCTAACCTAGTTCCAGTTTGTCTCTCTCCTGTGGTTGTCTTCCAGGTTCCAGCTCCTGTCTCCAGACTTCTGCTATAGAGACCCGCACCAGCATTCCATCTGCGGTGTAGCCTGACTCTCCGATCCATTCTGGACTCACCTGTTTCCAGCTACAACAATCACCTGCTTCCAGCCCAGCTTCCAGCAGTGTACAGCTTCTCTTAAAGGGCCGGTGTCCTTTCTGCAGTTTACCACTCTCCACCGGTATTATTATTTCACCGCTCTCAAACAATCACCTGCTTCCAGCCCAGCTTCCAGCAGTGTATAGCTTCTCTTAAAGGGCCGGTGTCCTTTTCTGCAGTTTACCACTCTCCACCGGTATTATTATTTCACCGCTCTCAAACTCCAAACTTCATTATTATTTCATCGCTCTCAAGTTCGTTTATTATTTAACTGGTTCCAGCCAGTATCCACTCCGTACCAACAACAGTCTGGTTCCAGCCAGTATCCACAGCAGCCGTTTTACCTTCAGCAGCCCAGCCTTTCCTGGAACATCAGCTGGTACGATCCTGGGTTCTCTCCATTGCTACAGTCAGGCCTGGTAAGGACTTTCCAACTAGAAGATTATAAGAACTGTCTCACACTACCAGTGCCTGTGGCCCTTGCCACCCTGTAGTACCCAGGAATTGTATTTATCCTCTGTTGACTTTTATGTTTCCTTTTACTGCTGCTGTGTTACGGAGTTTGTCATAATAAACATCATTGACTTTTATCCTGGTTGTCGTGGTCACGCCTTCGGGCAGTTATTCTACATGTTACTTACATGTCTAGGGGTCTGATACAACCTCCCAGGTTCCGTTACATCTCAGCCCCTACAACTGAGGCTGCCTCCCGTCAGCTCAGGCCCTCAGTTGTGACACTCACCACTCACCAGAAAGTTAAGGGATCATGTCCTGCATCCAGATCTGTGACTCTATGATTCTGACTCCGCCCAGCATTGTGACTCCCAGCGTTAGGAAATTAGTTACAGATCTGGGCAAATATATAGGAGATGCCTCTCATGACGTTAATTAAAGGGGTTGTGTAAACTTGAAAAGAGTCTGCCAATCCTAAACCATTTATGGCATTCCCAAATGTACTTGAAGGTGGGCATCCTTGATATCTATATATCTCTATTCTAATATGACTGTTCTTACAGATTCCAACCTGAATCTGTCTACCTGTGTTAAGGTCCTTAACATTTAAATGTGTCCGTCACTTATTAATGGGCTACATAGATTGGAATGACATCCCGTTCCTCTTTGACTTTCTGGCCCCTGGACAACAACTCCTGAACCAGAGGCAACATAACGGCTAGATCTATGGCCAGACACTTGAATGTTGTTTGGTAACTAACCCCTAAATGATAGAATAAGTTCCTCTATTCCAGATGCTTCTAGGTGTACCAACGTCAGTCCGTGCTCTGGCTTGGCTATAGGGATGGATTCAGTAGATCACAGCTACGGAGCCACTTTGCTACGCACGTACCCTGACCCAGAATCAGGTTGTTTACCAATGATTTTGCATCAGATGTGAACCTGTGATGTGCTGCGGGAGTGAGGCGGCGTCAATCTAACTAATCCTGTAACCTGGGCTTAAACAGTGCTGCTGTGTCTTGTTGAGACAGTACAATCAACGGGTGGTCTTCAGTATGCCGACTGACGGGATCCCGGCGCATAGTATACCGGTGCCGAGATCCCAACAGTCGGCATACCGACACTTATTCTCCCTCGTGGGGGTCCACGACCCCCCTGGAGGGAGAATAAAATAGCGTTGCGCACGTAGCGCGCCACCGTGCCCGTAGCGTGGCGAGCGCAGCGAGCCCGCAAGGGGCTCATTTGCGCTCGCCACACTGTCGGTAAGCCGGCGGTCGGCCTCCCGGCGCCGGTATGCTGGTCGCCGGGAGCACGACCGCCGGCATACCATAGTGAACCCCAATCAACAATATATAATCTATTTAAAATGTTGGGGACAACTGAGACGGACAGCCACGTCACCAAGCCACGCCCCTATGCATTTCATAAATGGACTTCATCAGAGGGTTGCTTGTGTGACGTGGAATGGGTTTGTTGTGTCAACCCTATTTAGGTAGACACTCATTAGGTCGACCACTATTGGTTGACAGGCAGTAGGTCGACACCTGGAAAAGGATGACATGGGAAAGGATCGAGTTTTTTTTCTTTGTGTCATTTTCTTCGTAAAGTGACTGGGAACCCCAATTAGTGCACCATGTCTCCCCGCCATGCTTCGAGCAAGGTGCCTCACTCCATTACCGCTGCGCTCGGCACAGGTTACTATTCCCAATCATAGTTTACGTGGATTGTAAAGTATGAAAAAGTTAAAAAAAATAAAAAAAGAAAAACTCATGTCGACCTTTGCCGTGTCCACCTAATGCTAATGATGACTTTTTCCAAGTGTCGACCTAAAGCATTGTGGACCAATAGTAAAAAACCACTCGGAGAAGCGCTGTCGTTAAACAGTATTAATACAATTTATTATTAAAAAATTATATATTAAAAAATATATTTAATGTGTATATATATCACAATAATACATAAACCAAGTATCCTGTAATTTTGCAGTAATCACTATAAATAGCAATAACATATAAGATACATTGTAAACAGCTCCCCTAGAAATGCAATCTTTTATATTCTGGATCAATGTATAGCATTTATACTTATCAGATGCTCCTTATAATGAGCTCCATTTAGATTTTTTGGACCAATAGTAGTCGACCTTTTGAGCGTCGACCTAAGTGAGGTTGACCTAAGGACCATATCCCGTGTGGCGTATAGCCAAAACATTTAAACTACTAGGCACCAATCAGCACATTATTTACATAATAGCAGTATTACTATATCCATATTGGACGATTCTTAAAACTTAAAAATGAATTAGCTGTGTAAATATTAACAACTCCTACGGGATTACTTCTCTTAGTAACCAATAATACAAGAACACATTACTTTCAGCATAATACCAAAAATAACTATTTAAAACCCTGGAAAGTGGTCCTATAGTTCAATTCACATTTATGTAATCAGGAGTAAATAACTCCTGAATTTAGAATTTAGCAATACAGATATTAATTATAAATGTAAACAAGTGATTTTCAGAGTGGATACAGAACATTATTATTATTATTATTATTATTATTATTAATAATAATACAATGTAATTTTTTCTAAGTACAGAGAAACATTTTCCTTAGTTATAAAAGAACACACAGGCACCAGTGAAGAGCATAGGTCAGTGGTTCCCAAACTTTTTTGAATCACTGCGTCATCAACATTTTTTTCACGGCACCGCTAGGCCAAATGTTTCTTATTGAGAAATATAGAAATACATATTAAACTAAATAAATTGTGTTTATACGTCATCCTTAGTGTCAGTTATATGATGAGGGACAAGATTTGCTTCTGTTTGTCCACATATTTTATGACTGACAGCCACCAGGACTGGTTTTGCCTATTACATTGACCATCAATAATTTGAATTGGTCCTGGACCACCAACCCAAGGCATCCTTGCAAGTGCCCTGATGCATCCAAGGGTGCCTAGGCATACAGTTTGAGAACCACTGGCATAGGCGTTTTCTATAGACTGTATCTCCAAGTATATTATATATATGAATATATGCCCTTGTGGGCTACAGTATATAGGAAAGACAAAAAGATCTTTAAAAACTAGAATCCTGGAACATACAAGAAATATATTAAAAATGCTGTTTTGAATCATAGAATTCCGTGGCATTTTCAACAATTTCATTACTGTAATCGTAGCGGTTTAAGATTCAGGAGCATAGAACAGGTTCTTCATCAAAGGAGGGGTAGTGTTAGGGACAAACTATTGATTAAAAGAGAAACTATCAGAATAATAAGAATTTACTTACCGATAATTCTATTTCTCGGAGTCCGTAGTGGATGCTGGGGTTCCTGAAAGGACCATGGGGAAATAGCGGCTCCGCAGGAGACAGGGCACAAAAAGTAAAGCTTTAGGATCAGGTGGTGTGCACTGGCTCCTCCCCCTATGACCCTCCTCCAAGCCTCAGTTAGGATACTGTGCCCGGACGAGCGTACACAATAAGAAAGGATTTATGAATCCCGGGTAAGACTCATACCAGCCACACCAATCACACTGTAAAACCTGTGATCTGAACCCAGTTAACAGTATGATAACAGCGGAGCCTCTGAAAGATGGCTCACAACAATAATAACCCGATTTTTGTAACTATGTACAAGTATTGCAGATAATCCGCACTTGGGATGGGCGCCCAGCATCCACTACGGACTCCGAGAAATAGAATTATCGGTAAGTAAATTCTTATTTTCTCTATCGTCCTAGTGGATGCTGGGGTTCCTGAAAGGACCATGGAGATTATACCAAAGCTCCCAAACGGGCAAGAGAGTGCGGATGACTCTGCAGCACCGAATGAGAGAACTCCAGGTCCTCCTTAGCCAGGTTATCAAATTTGTAGGATTTTACAAACGTGTTTGCCCCTGACTAAATAGCCGCTCGGCAAAGTTGTAAAGCCGAGACCCCTCGGGCAGCCGCCCAAGATGAGCCCACCTTCCTTGTGGAATGGGCATTTACATATTTTGGCTGTGGCAGGCCTGCCACAGAATGTGCAAGCTGAATTGTATTACACATCCAACTAGCAAAAGTCTGCTTAGAAGCAAGAGCACCCAGTTTGTTGGGTGCATACAGGATAACAGCAAGTCAGTTTTCCTGACACCAGCCGTCCTGGAACCTATATTTTCAGGGCCCTGACCACATCTAGCAACTTGGAGTCCTCCAAGTCCCTAGTAGGCGCAAGACACCACAATAAGCTGGTTCAGGTGAAACACTGACACCACCTTAGGGAGAGAACTGGGGACGAGTCCGCAGCTCTGCCCTGTCCGAATGGACAAACAGATATGGGCTTTTTTGAGAAAAAAACCACCAATTTGACACTCGCCTGGTCCAGGCCAGGTCCAAGAGCATGTTCACTTTTCATGTGAGATGCTTCAAATCCACAGATTTGACTGGTTTTAAACCAATGTGTTTTGAGGAATCCCAGAACTACGTTGAGATCCCACAGTGCCACTGGAGGCACAAAAGGGGGTTGTATATGCAATACTCCCTTGACAAACTTCTGGACTTCAGGAACTGAAGCCAATTCTTTCTGGAAGAAAAATCGACAGGGCCGAAATTTGAACCTTAATGGACCCCAATTTGAGGCCCATAGACACTCCTGTTTGCAGGAAATGCAGGAATCGACCGAGTTGAAATTTCTTCGTGGGGCCTTCCTGGCCTCACACCACGCAACATATTTTCGCCACATGTGGTGATAATGTTGTGCGGTCACCTCCTTTCTGGCTTTGACCAGGGTAGGAATGACCTCTTCCTGAATGCCTTTTCCCTTAGGATCCGGCGTTCCACCGCCATGCCGTCAAACGCAGCTGCGGTAAGTCTTGGAACAGACATGGTACTTGCTGAAACAAGTCCCTTCTTAGCGGCAGAGGCCATAAGTCCTCTGTGAGCATCTCTTGAAGTTCCGGGTACCAAGTCCTTCTTGGCCAATCCGGAGCCATGAGTATAGTTCTTACTCCTCTACGTCTTATAATTCTCAGTACCTTAGGTATGAAAAGCAGAGGATGGAACACATACACCGACTGGTACACCCACGGTGTTACCAGAACGTCCACAGCTATTGCCTGAGGGTCTCTTAACCTGGCGCAATACCTGTCCCGTTTTTTGTTCAGACGGGACGCCATCATGTCCACCTTTGGTAATTCCCAACGGTTTACAATCATGTGGAAAACTTCCCCATGAAGTTCCCACTCTGCCGGGTGGAGGTCGTGCCTACTGAGGAAGTCTGCTTCCCAGTTTCCATTCCCGGAATGAAACACTGCTGACAGTGCTATCACATGATTTTCCGCCCAGCGAAAAGTCCTTGCAGTTTTTGCCACTGCCCTCCTGCTTCTTGTGCCGCCCTGTCTATTTACGTGGGCGACTGCCGTGATGTTTTATCCCACTGGATCAATACCGGCTGACCTTGAAGCAGAGGTCTTGCTAAGCTTAGAGCATTATAAATTTACCCTTAGCTATATTTATGTGGAGAAAAGTCTCCAGACTTGATCACACTCCCTGGAAATTTTTTCCTTGTGTGACTGCTCCCCAGCCTCTCGGGCTGGCCTCCGTGGTCACCAACATCCAAAACTGAATGCCGAATCTGCGGCCCTCTAGAAGATGAGCACTCTGTAACCACCACAGGAGAGACACCCTTGTCCTTGGATATAGGGTTATCCGCTGATGCATCTGAAGATGCGATCCGGACCATTTGTCCAGCAGATCCCACTGAAAAGTTCTTGCATGAAATCTGCCGACTGGAATTGCTTCGAAGGAAGTCACCATTTTTTTTACCATGGCCCTTGTGCAATGATGCACTGATTTTAGGAGGTTCCTGACTAGCTCGGATAACTCCCTGGCTTTCTCTTCCGGGAGAAACACCTTTTTCTGGACTGTGTCCAGAATCATCCCTAAGCACAGGAGACTTGTTGTCGGGATCAGCTGCGATTTTGGAATATTTAGAATCCACCCCTGCTGTTGTAACAGTATCCGAGATAGTGCTACTCCGACCTCCAACTGTTCCCTGGACTTTGCCCTTATCAGGAGATCGTCCAAGTAAGGGATAATTAAGACGCCTTTTCTTCGAAGAAGAACCATCATTTCGGCCATTACCTTGGTAAAGACCCGGGGTGCCGTGGACAATCCAAACGGCAGCGTCTGAAACTGATAGTGACAGTTCTGTACCACGAACCTGAGGTACCCTTAGTGATAAGGGCAAATTTGGGACATGGAGGTAAGCATCCCTGATGTCTCGGGACACCATATAGTCCCCTTCTTCCCGGTTCGTTATCACTGCTCTGAGTGACTCCATCTTGATTTGAACCTTTGTAAGTGTTCAAATTTTTTTAGATTTAGAATAGGTCTCACCTAGCCTTCTGGCTTCAGTACCACAATATAGTGTGGAATAATACCCCTTTTCTTGTTGTAGGAGGGGTAATTTAATTATCACCTGCTGGGAATACAGCTCGTGAATTGTTTCCCATACTGCCTCCTTGTCGGAGGGAGACCTTGGTAAAGCAGACTTCAGGAGCCTGCGCAGGGGAAACGTCTCGACATTCCAATCTGTACCCCTGGGATACTACTTGTAGGATCCAGGGGTCCTGTACGGTCTCAGCGTCATGCTGAGAGCTTGTCAGAAGCGGTGGAACGCTTCTGTTCCTGGGAATGGGCTGCCTGCTGCAGTCTTCTTCCCTTTCCTCTATCCCTGGGCAGATATGACTCTTATAGGGACGAAAGGACTGAAGCTGAAAAGACGGTGTCTTTTTCTGCAGAGATGTGACTTAGGGTAAAAAACGGTGGATTTTCCAGCAGTTGCCGTGGCCACCAGGTCCGATGGACCGACCCCAAATAACTCCTCTTCCTTTATACGGCAATACACCTTTGTGCCGTTTGGAATCTGCATCACCTGACCACTGTCGTGTCCATAAACATCTTCTGGCAGATATGGACATCGCACTTACTCTTGATGCCAGAGTGCAAATATCCCTCTGTGCATCTCGCATATATAGAAATGCATCCTTTAAATGCTCTATAGTCAATAAAATACTGTCCCTGTCAAGGGTATCAATATTTTTAGTCAGGGA
This sequence comes from Pseudophryne corroboree, assembly GCF_028390025.1. Classification (NCBI taxonomy): domain Eukaryota; kingdom Metazoa; phylum Chordata; class Amphibia; order Anura; family Myobatrachidae; genus Pseudophryne; species Pseudophryne corroboree. The sequence goes on along the minus strand of NC_086449.1, from coordinate 266,460,657 downwards.
ATCCGACCAAGCCACCCCAGCTCTGCACATCCAGGCTGAGGCGATCGCTGGTCGCAGTATAACACCAGTATGTGTGTATATACTTTTTATGATATTTTCCAGCCTCCTGTCAGCTGGCTCCTTGAGGACGGCCCTATCTATAGACGGTACCGCCACTTGTTCTGATAAGCGTGTGAGCGCCTTATCCACCCTAAGGGGTGTTTCCCAACGCGCCCTAACTTCTGGCGGGAAAGGGTATACCGCCCATATTTTCTATCGGGGGGAACCCACGCATCATCACACACTTCATTTAATTTATCTGATTCAGGAAAAACTACGGTAGTTTTTTTTTCACATCCCACATAATACCCTCTTTTGTGGTACTTGTAGTATCAGAAATATGTAACACCTCCTTCATTGCCCTTAACGTGTGGCCCTAATAAGGAATACGTTTGTTTATTCACCGTCGACACTGGATTCAGTGTCCCTGTCTGTGTCTGTGTCGACCGACTAAAGTAAACGGGCGTTTTAAAACCCCTGACGGTGTTTTTGAGACGTCTGGACCGGTACTAATTGTTTGTTGGCCGTCTCATGTCGTCAACCGACCTTGCTGCGTGTTGACATTATCACGTAATTCCCTAAATAAGCCATCCATTCCGGTGTCGACTCCCTAGAGAGTGACATCACCATTACAGGCAATTGCTCCGCCTCCTCACCAACATCGTCCTCATACATGTCGACACACACGTACCGACACACAGCACACACACAGGGAATGCTCTGATAGAGGACAGGACCTACTAGCCCTTTGGAGAGACAGAGGGAGAGTTTGCCAGCACACACCAAAAACGCTATAATTATATAGGGACAACCTTATATAAGTGTTTTCCCTTATAGCATCTTTTTTATATATTTCTAACGCCAAATTAGTGCCCCCCCTCTCTGTTTTAACCCTGTTTCTGTAGTGCAGTGCAGGGGAGAGCCTGGGAGCCTTCCCTCCAGCCTTTCTGTGAGGGAAAATGGCGCTGTGTGCTGAGGAGATAGGCCCCGCCCCTTTTTCGGCGGCCTCGTCTCCCGCTCTTAACGGATTCTGGCAGGGGTTAAATATCTCCATATAGCCCCCGGAGGCTATATGTGAGGTATTTTTAGCCAAAAATAGGTTTTCATTGCCTCCCAGGGCGCCCCCCTTCCAGCGCCCTGCACCCTCAGTGACTGCCGTGTGAAGTGTGCCGAGAGGAAATGGCGCACAGCTGCAGTGCTGTGCGCTACCTTAAGAAGACTGAGGAGTCTTCATGCCGCCGATTCTGGACCTTCTTCTTGTTTCAGCATCTGCAAGGGGGCCGGCGGCGAGGCTCCGGTGACCATCCAGGCTGTACCTGTGATCGTCCCTCTGGAGCTAATGTCCAGTAGCCAAAGAAGCCAATCCATCCTGCACGCAGGTGAGTTCACTTCTTCTCCCCTAAGTCCCTCGTTGCAGTGATCCTGTTGCCAGCAGGACTCACTGTAAAATAAAAAACCTAAGCTAAACTTTTCTAAGCAGCTCTTTAGGAGAGCCACCTAGATTGCACCCTTCTCGGCCGGGCACAAAAATCTAACTGAGGCTTGGAGGAGGGTCATAGGGGGAGGAGCCAGTGCACACCACCTGATCCTAAAGCTTTACTTTTTGTGCCCTGTCTCCTGCGGAGCCGCTATTTCCCCATGGTCCTTTCAGGAACCCCAGCATCCACTAGGACGATAGAGAAATAGAATTATCGGTAAGTAAATTCTTATTATTCTGATAGTTTCTCTTTTAATCAATAGTTTGTCCCTAACACTACCCCTCCTTTGATGAAGAACCTGTTCTATGCTCCTGAATCTTAAACCGCTACGATTACAGTAATGAAATTGTTGAAAATGCCACGGAATTCTATGATTCAAAACAGCATTTTTAATATATTTCTTGTATGTTCCAGGATTCTAGTTTTTAAAGATCTTTTTGTCTTTCCTATATACTGTAGCCCACAAGGGCATATATTCATATATATAATATACTTGGAGATACAGTCTATAGAAAACGCCTATGCCAGTGGTTCTCAAACTGTATGCCTAGGCACCCTTGGATGCATCAGGGCACTTGCAAGGATGCCTTGGGTTGGTGGTCCAGGACCAATTCAAATTATTGATGGTCAATGTAATAGGCAAAACCAGTCCTGGTGGCTGTCAGTCATAAAATATGTGGACAAACATTAGATACAATAATGCCAAGAGGCTTGAATGAAAACTGTGAGATCACACCCTTTATTGAGAATCAGTATTTAAGTTATAAATTGTGAATAATATACTGTTTTACTTTCTCTAACGTCCTAGAGGATGCTGGGACTCCGTAAGGACCATGGGGATAGACGGGCTCCGCAGGAGACATGGGCACTTTAAGAAAGACTTTGACTCTGGGTGTGCACTGGCTCCTCCCTCTATGCCCCTCCTCCAGACCTCAGATTGATACTGTGCCCAGTGGAGACTGGGTGCTTTCAGGGAGCTCTCCTGAGTTTCCTGTAAAAGAAAGTATTTTAGTTAGGTTTTTTATTTTCAGGGAGCCTGCTGGCAACAGGCTCCCTGCATCGAGGGACTGAGGAGAGAGAAACAGACCCACTTCTCTGAGTTTCAGGGCTCTGTTTCTTAGGCTACTGGACACCATTAGCTCCAGAGGGATCGGTACGCAGGTCTCACCCTCGCCGTCCGTCCCAGAGCCGCGCCGCCGTCCTCCTCGCAGAGCCGGAAGAAAGAAGCCGGGTGAGTATGTGAGGAAAAGACCATCTGAGGCGGCAGAAGACATTTGGATCTTCACTGAGGTAACTCACAGCACTGCAGCTGTGCGCCATTGCTCCCCTTCACCTCACACACTTCGGTCACTGTAAGGGTGCAGGGCGCAGGAAAGGGGGGCGCCCTGGGCAGCAATATAAACCTCTCTTATGGCAAAGATAGATATATACATGTACAGCTGGGCACTGTACATGTATATAAAGAGCCCCCGCCATGTATTGAAAAATTTGAGCGGGACAGAAGCCCGCCGCCGAGGGGGCGGGGCTTCTCCCTCAGCACTCACCAGCGCCATTTTTCTCCACAGCACCGCTGAGAGGAAGCTCCCCGGACTCTCCCCTGCTTGACACACGGTGACAGAGGGTTTTAAAGTAGAGGGGGGGCACATAATTGGCACATATACACAAAACAGCGCTACTGGGTAAACATACTGTGTTTTTTCCAGGTCATATAGCGCTGGGGTGTGTGCTGGCATACTCTCTCTCTGTCTCTCCAAAGGGCCTGGTGGGGAACCTGTCTTCAGAAAAGAGCTTCCCTGTGTATGTGTGGTGTGTCGATACGTGTGTGTCGACATGTCTGAGGTTGAGGGCTCACCTAAGGAGGAGGGGGAGTTTATGAATGTTAGGTCTCCGTCGGCGGTGCCGACGCCGGACTGGATGTATATGTGGAATGTTTTAAGTGCAAATGTTAATTTATTGCACAAAAGGCTAGACAAAGCCGAAGCTGGGGCACAGTCAGGGAGTCAACCTATGCCTGTCCCTATGTCGCCGGGACCTTCGGGGTCTCAGAAGCGCCCACTATCCCAAATAGTTGACACAGATACCGACACGGATTCAGACTCCAGTGTCGATTACGATGATACAAAATTACAGCCAAAGGTGGCTAAATGTATTCGATATATGATTATCGCAATAAAAGATGTGTTGCATATCACTGAGGAACCCCCTGTCCCTGACACGAGGGTACACAGGTATAAGGGAAAGAAACCTGAGGTCTCCTTTCCCTCCTCACATGAGCTGAACGAATTATGTGAAAAAGCGTGGGTAACTCCAGACAAAAAACTGCAGATTCCCAAAAGGATCCTAACAGCGTATCCTTTCCCGTTGCAGGACAGAATCCGGTGGGAATCCTCCCCTAGGGTGGACAAGGCCTTGACGCGCTTATCAAAAAAGATAGCGCTTCCATCCCAAGATACGGCTACCCTCAAGGATCCTGCTGACCGCAAGCAGGAGGTTACCTTGTAGTCCATTTACACACATTCTGGTACGTTACTCAGACCGGCTATTGCGTCGGCCTGGGTTTGTAGTGCTGTAGCTGCATGGACAGATTCCTTATCAACGGATATTGAGACTCTTGATAAGGATACCATTTTACTGACCCTAGGGCATATAAAAGATGCTGTCTTGTATATGAGGGATGCTCAAAGAGACATTAGTTTACTGGGTTCCAGGATAAACGCTATGTCTATTTCTGCTAGGCGTGTCTTATGGACCCGACAGTGGACTGGTGATGCCGACTCCAAGAGACATATGGAGTTGTTGCCTTACAAGGGTGAGGAATTGTTTGGAGAGGGACTCTCGGACCTCGTCTCCATGGCTACGGCAGGTAAATCAATTTTTTTGCCATATATTCCCTCACAATCTAAGAAAGCGCCTCATTATCAAATGCAGTCCTTTCGTTCCAATAAAAGCAAGACAGCACGTGGATCGTCCTTTCATGCCAGAGGTAAGGGCAGAGGGAAAAAGCTGCACAACACAGCTAGTTCCCAGGAACAGAAGTCCTCCCCGGCCTCTGCAAAGTCCACGCATGACGCTGGGGCTCCCCTGAGGGAGTCCGCTCCTGTGGGGGCACGTCTTCGACTGTTCAGCCACGTCTGGGTCCACTCACAGGTGGATCTATGGGCAATAGAAATTGTTTCCCAGGGTTACAAGCTGGAATTCGAAGAGGTGCCTCCTCGCCGGTTTTTCAAATCGGCCCTACCGAAACACCCCCTGGAAAGGGAGATAGTGTTACATGCGATTCACAAATTGTGTCTTCAACAAGTGGTGGTAGAGGTTCCCCTGCTTCAAAGAGGGCAGGGGTACTACTCAACTCTGTTGTGGTCCCAAAACCGGACGGTTTGGTCAGACCCATTTTAAATTTAAAATCCCTGAACCTTTACTTAAAACGGTTCAAGTTCAAGATGGAATCGCTCAGGGCGGTCATCGCCAGCCTAGAAGGGGGGAGATTTTTTGGTATCTCTGAACATAAAGGATGCATACCTGCATGTTCCCATATATACTCCTCATCAGGCGTACCTGAGATTTGCGGTACAGGATTGTCATTACCAATTTCAGACGTTGCCGTTTGGGCTTTCCACGGCCCCGAGAATTTTCACCACGGTAATGGCGGAAATGATGGTGCTCCTACGCAAGCAGGGTGTCACAATTATCCCGTACTTGGACGATCTCCTCATAAAAGCGAGATCACGGGAGAAGTTGCTGAACAGCATATCACTTTCACTGAATGTGTTACAGCGACACGGCTGGATTCTCAATATTCCAAAGTCGCAGCTGAATCCAACAACTCGTCTGCCCTTCTTGGGCATGATTCTGGACACAGACCAAAAGAGGGTTTTTCTTCCGACGGAAAAAGCGCAGGAACTCATGACTCTAGTCATGAACCTGTTGAAACCAAAACAAGTGTCAGTACATCATTGCACTCAAGTTCTGGGAAAGATGGTGGCAACATACGAAGCCATTCCATACGGCAGATTCCATGCAAGGACCTTCCAATGGGACCTATTGGACAAATGGTCCGGGTCGCATCTGCACCTGCATCAGCGGATCACCCTGTCCCCCAGGGCCAGAGTATCTCTCCTGTGGTGGCTAAACAGTGCTCACCTTCTAGAGGGCCGCACGTTCGGCATTCAGGACTGGATCCTGGTGACCACGGACGCGAGCCTCTGAGGTAGGGGAGCAGTCACACAGGGAAGAAATTTCCAAGGACTTTGGTCAAGTCAAGAGACTTGTCTTCACATCAACATCCTGGAACTAAGCGCCATATACAACGCCCTACGTCAAGCGGAGATCTTACTTCGCAATCAACCAGTTCTGATCCAGTCAGACAACATCACCGCAGTAGCTCATGTAAACCGCCAAGGCGGCACAAGGAGCAGAGTGGCAATGGCGGAAGCCACCAGAATTCTTCGCTGGGCGGAGAATCATGTAAGCGCTCTGTCAGCAGTGTTCATTCCGGGAGTGGACAACTGGGAAGCAGACTTCCTCAGCAGACACGATCTGCATCCGGGAGAGTGGGGACTTCATCAGGAAGTCTTCGCGCAGATTGCAAGTCGGTGGGGACTACCCCAAATAGACATGATGACATCCCGTCTCAACAAAAAGCTACAAAGGTATTGCGCCAGGTCAAGAGGCCCTCAGGCGGTAGCTGTGGACGCCCTAGTGACACCGTGGGTGTTCCAGTCGGTATATGTGTTTCCTCCTCTTACTCTCATACCCAAGGTGTTGAGGATAATAAGAAAAAGAGGAGTGAGAACAATTCTCATTGTTCCAGATTGGCCACGATGAACCTGGTATCCGGATCTGCAAGAAATGCTCACAGAAGATCCGTGGCCTCTTCCTCTAAGGCAGGACCTGTTACAACAAGGTCCCTGTCTGTTCCAAGACTTACCGCGGCTGCGTTTGACGGCATGGCGGTTGAACGCCGGATCCTAGCGGAAAAGGGTATTCCGGATGAGGTAATTCCTACGCTAATAAAGGCTAGGAAGGCAGTGACGTCTAAACATTATCACCAAATATGGCGAAAATATGTTTCTTGGTGTGAGGCCAGGAATGCTCCTACGGAGGAATTCCATCTAGGCCGTTTTCTTCACTTCCTACAAACTGGGGTGAATTTGGGCCTAAAATTAGGCTCCATTAAAGTTCAAATTTCGGCCTTATCCATTTTCTTTCAAAAGGAATTGGCCTCTTTACCTGAAGTACAGACTTTTGTGAAGGGAGTACTGCATATTCAGCCTCCTTTTGTACCTCCGGTGGCGCCTTGAAACCTTAACGTGGTGTTAAGTTTCCTTAAGTCTCATTGGTGTGAACCACTGAAAACAGTGGAGTTGAAATATCTCACTTGGAAGGTAGTCATGTTGTTGGCCTTGGCTTCGGCTAGGCGAGTTTCGGAATTGGCGGCTTTATCACATAAAAGCCCCTATCTGGTATTCCATATGGATAGAGCGGAGTTGCGGACCCGTCCTCAATTCCTACCTAAGGTGGTCTCATCCTTTCATATGAACCAACCTATTGTCGTGCCTGTGGCTACTCGTGACTTGGAGGATTCCGAATCCCTTGATGTGGTCAGGGCTTTGAAAATTTACGTGGCCAGAACGGCTATGATCAGAAAAACAGAAGCACTGTTTGTGCTGTATGCAGCCAACAAAGTTGGCGGCCCTGCTTCGAAGCAGACTATTGCTCGCTGGATCTGTAACACGATCCAGCAGGCGCGTTCTACGGCAGGATTGCCGTTGCCAAAATCGGTTGAGGCCCATTCCACTAGGAAGGTGGGCTCGTCTTGGGCAGCTGCCCGAGGGGTCTCGGCACTACAGCTGTGTCGAGCTGCTACTTGGTCGGGGTCAAACACCTTTGCAAAGTCTTATAAGTTTGATACCCTGGCTGAGGAGGACCTCCTGTTTGCTCAATCGGTGCTGCAGAGTCATCCGCACTCTCCCGCCCGTTTGGGAGCTTTGGTATAATCCCCATGGTCCTTACGGAGAACCCAGCATCCTCTAGGACGTTAGAGAAAATTAGATTTTAAACCTACCGGTAAATCTTTTTCTCGTAGTCCGTAGAGGATGCTGGGCGCCCGTCCCAAGTGCGGACTACTTCTGCAAGACTTGTATATAGTTATTTCTTACATAAGGGTTATGTTATAGTTTCATCGGTCTGGACTGATGCTATGTTGTTTTTTCATGCTGTTAACTGGGTAGTATATCACAAGTTATACGGTGTGATTGGTGTGGCTGGTATGAATCTTGCCCTTGGATTACAAAAATCCTTTCCTTGTACTGTCCGTCTCCTCTGGGCACAGTTTCTCTAACTGAGGTCTGGAGGAGGGGCATAGAGGGAGGAGCCAGTGCACACCCAGAGTTAAAGTCTTTCTTAAAGTGCCCATGTCTCCTGCGGAGCCCGTCTAACCCCATGGTCCTTACGGAGTCCCAGCATCCTCTACGGACTACGAGAAAAAGATTTACCGGTAGGTTTAAAATCTTAATTTTAGCCTGAGCTCTTTATTGGTTCCTGTGTGTGTTCTTTTATAACTAATAGGCCCTACACACTGGCCGACAATCCTCATAGATATGAACGATCTCGTTCATTATTGAACAAGATAACGGCCCTCATTCCGAGTTGTTCGCTCGCAAGCTGCTTTTAGCAGCATTGCACACGCTAAGCCGCCGCCTACTGGGAGTGAATCTTAGCTTAGCAAAATTGCGAATGAAAGATTCTCTAAATTGCGAATAGAAATTTCTTAGCAGTTTCTGAGTAGCTCGACACTTACTCTGCCACTGCGATCAGTTCAGTCAGTTTCGTTCCTGGTTTGACGTCACAAACACACCCAGCGTTTGCCCAGACACTCCCCCGTTTCTCCAGCCATTTCCGCGTTTTTCCCAGAAACGGCAGCGTTATTTCACACACTCCCATAAAACGGCCAGTTTCCGCCCAGAAACACCCACTTCCTGTCAATCACATTACGATCACCAGAACGAAGAAAAAACCTTGTAATGCCGTGAGTAAAATACCAAACTTGTTAGCAAATTTACTTGGCGCAGTCGCAGTGCAAACATTGCGCATGCGCAATTAGCGGAAAATCGCTGCGATGCGAAGAAAATTACAGAGCGAACAACTCGGAATGAGGGCCAACATTCATATCTTTGAGTGTGGAGTCACCAGCGATGATCGATACGCGGCCCCGCGCTCGTTCATCGCTGGTGCCCTGTCGGCTGTGCATGCAGGCCAATATGGACGATCTCGTCCATATTTGCCTGCACTTCTATGGAGCCGGGTGACACGGGGAGTGAAGAAACTTCACTCCCCCCATCACTGCCCCCCGCCGCCGGGACGGCTGTATCCGCCGTCGGGCAGCTCGGCGGACCGTTAAATGTGTAGGGCCCTTGAGTAATAATTTGAAGATGTTTCTCTGTACATAGAAAATTATTACATTGTATTAGCAATGTGTGTTTTCTGTAAAATGTATCCATGATGAATGATTAAGTGATATAATGTCCTGTTTCCACTCTGAAAATCACTTGTTTCCATCTATAATTAAGATCTGTATTGTTAAGTTCTATATGCAGGAGTTGTTTACTCCTGATTATATAAATGTGATTTGAACTATAGGACCACCTTCCAGGGTTTTAAAATTGTTATTTGATATTATGCTAAAAGTAAAGTAACATGTTCTTGTAATATTTTTTACTAAGAGAAGTAATCCCACAGGAGTTGTTAATATTTACACATGCAACTAATTAATTTTTAAGTTTTAAGAATCGTCCATTATGGATATAGTAATACTGCTACTATTTATGTAAGGTGCCATTTGGTGTCCAGTAGTTTAAATGTTTTGCCGATACGTCATACATGCCCTCCCCTGACGCAGTCCATTGATGAAACGTGTAGGTCTGTTGCTTAGTTTCGTAGCTGTCTGGCTCTGGCGTCCCCTTCATGTGGATAGGAAGCAGGGTCCCAGTGAACCGCAACTGAATCTTCATCCTGCAGCAAGGTTTGAGGTCGCAGCGGATATATCTATAAGTGGTGGCGCTGAGTATGCCGTGTTTTAATATCTGTTGTATCATGTGGTATTAAGCCCACAGTATGGAAAGCTTGGGTATGAGCAAAATCTGTGTGGCTCATATATCTTGTCCTACATGGTTTTAAAGAATAAATTGATGGGCACTATGAGGCACCTCTTTTGTTCCTCTTTCCAGATATTCTTTTCTCCAAGAGAGACACGGGACACATTTGCATTTGCAGTGGTCCATAAGATACTAGGGACCAAGTGTTACCAACTCCCCTGATTTATAGGGAGATTGGATGTGGACTCTAAAGGTCCGTATACACTACTGAGACTTCTCCGAGGGGAGAAGTCGCATACGTCTCCCTTGAACTGCCCGGTGGCTTCCCGGGTGCAGGATCGCATGCGATACATCATATGCAGTCCTTTTGCATACGATGTATAGTATGCGATCCCAGCCAAGGCTGCCTGATCCGAGAAATCTATAGTGCAGCCCTTGTGATCTACAGGCTCCGATCCAATGAGCATGGGACTGTGCATTAAATCGGATTCACATGCGATTTGCCACTTTCATCCGATTTCTCAGCCCAATGCGTCGGAATCAGATGAAAAGGGCCCAAATTGCGCTAGTGTATGGGCACCTTAAAGCTGGGTACACACTTATACGATCCAGCTTTTCATTCGAATGTTTGATTGACCCTACTCACGATCGAACATCCCCAAACTACAACCGATATGTGCGTACACACCTATACAATTATACTTGCTACGTTCAATCTTCTCCTGTCCAAACAATTTGACCCCATACGTTAATTGAAAAACAAGTCACAAATGATGTTTGATATAGCCATAAAGGCTCCAGTGTTGCATTTGGTTTTCTGGGAGGCTAGGGGAAGTGCTGTGATGGTTATGTGTCATATTTCTGTCTGTGAACAATTTCTGTTTAATAAACACATTTTTCAAAGTTGTACTATTTTTCAAATCCATATGTTATTAGTATGCCTTGGATAGAATCATTACTAGTATGGCAGAAACAGGTATGAAGTGCTAATTTATCAGGGTTGGGTTCGTTCTGTTCCCACTCTATGGGTGTCATGGATAGGATCCCGATGTCGGTATAGTGACCAGCGGTCACATAACTACATCCCATTTATCAGATATATTAAAATAAGATTTTAAACCTACCGGTAAATCTTTTTCTCCTAGTCCGTAGAGGATGCTGGGGACTCCTTAAGGACCATGGGGTATAGACGGGCTCTGCAGGAGACATGGGCACTATAAAGAACTTTTAGTATGGGTGTGCACTGGCTCCTCCTTCTATGCCCCTCCTCCAGACCTCAGTTAGAGAAACTGTGCCCAGAGGAGATAGACAACATGAGGAAAGGATTTTGTTAATCTAAGGGCAAGATTCATACCAGCCCACACCAATCATACCATATAACCTGGAAAATACTCAACCAGTTAACATTATGAACAAAAAACAGTATCAGTCAAAGACCGATTCCAACTGTAACATAACCCTTAAGTAAGCAACTATATACAAGTCTTGCAGATTTAGTCCGCACTGGGACGGGCGCCCAGCATCCTCTACGGACTAGGAGAAAAAGATTTACCGGTAGGTTTAAAATCTTATTTTCTCTTATGTCCTAGAGGATGCTGGGGACTCCGTAAGGACCATGAGGTTTATACCAAAGCTCCAAACCGGGCAGGAGAGTGCGGATGACTCTGCAGCACCGACTGAGCAAACGCAAGGTCCTCATCAGCCAGGGTATCAAACTTGTAGAATTTTGCAAACGTGTTTGAACCTGACCAAGTAGCTGCTCGGCAAAGCTGTAAAGCCGAGACGCCTCGGACAGCTTCCCAAGAAGAGCCCACCTTCCTAGTGGAATGGGCCTTTACCGAATTTGGTAACGGCAATCCAGCCATAGAATGAGCCTGCTGAATCGTGTTACAGATCCAGCGAGCAATAGTCTGCTTAGAAGCAGGAGCGCCAATTTTGTTGGCTGCATACAGGACAAACAGAGCCTGTTTTCCTAACCCTAGCCGTCCTGGCTACATAAATTTTTAAGGCCCTGACTACATCCAGGGACTTGGAGTCCTCCAAGTTCCCCGTAGCCACAGGCACCACAATAGGTTGGTTCATATGAAATGAAGAAACCACCTTAGGCAAAAATTGAGGACGAGTCCTCAACTCCGCTCTATCCACATGGAAAATCAAATAAGGGCTCTTGTGGGACAAGGCCGCCAATTCGGACACCCGCCTTGCAGATGCCAAGGCCAATAACATGACTAGCTTCCAGGTGAGAAATTTTAATTCAACCGTTTGAAGAGTTTCAAACCAGTGAGATTTTAGGAAACTTAACACCACGTTAAGGTCCCACGGTGCCACTGGGGGCACAAAGGGGGGCTGGATGTGCAGCACTCCCTTCACAAACGTCTGGACTTCTGGGAGAGAAGCCAATTCCTTCTGGAAGAATATAGATAGGGTCAAAATCTGTACCTTAATGGAGCCTAACTTCAGGCCTATATCCACTCCTGTCTGTAGAAAGTGGAGAAAACGGCCCAGATGGAAATCTTCCTTAGAAGCATTCTTGGCTTCACACCAAGGTACATACTTCCTCCAGATACGGTGATAATGTTTCGCCGTCACCTCCTTCCTAGCCTTTATCAGAGTAGGGATGACTTCCTCTGGAATACCTTTCCCAGCTAGGATTCAATGTTCAACCGTCATGCTGTCAAACGTAACCGCGGTAAGTCTTGGAACACGCAGGGCCCCTGCTGTAACAGGTCTTCCCCCTCGCAGAGCCAGAAGACAGAAGCCGGCGGATGAAGCAAGAAGACGTCAAAATCGGCGGCAGAAGACTCCTGTCTTCACATGAGGTAGCGCACAGCACTGCAGCTGTGCGCCATTGCGCCCACACTAACCCACACACTCCGGTCACTGTAGGGTGCAGGGCGCAGGGGGGGGCGCCCTGGGCAGCAATTGAGTACCTCATGGCAAAAGCAGCATATATACAGCTGGGCACTGTATATATGCATGAGCCCCCGCCATTTTTTACACCAAATCGCGGGACAGAAGCCCGCCGCTGAGGGAGCGGGGCTTCTTCCTCAGCACTCACCAGCGCCATTTTCTCTCCACAGCTCCGCTGAGAGGAAGCTCCCCAGGCTCTCCCCTGCAGACTGACGGTAGAAAGAGGGTAAAAAGAGAGGGGGGCACATAAATTTAGCGCAATAATCATATATACAGCAGCTACTGGGTAAACACTAAGTTACTGTGTGATTCCTGGGACATATAGCGCTGGGGTGTGTGCTGGCATACTCTCTCTCTGTCTCTCCAAAAGGCCTTGTGGGGGTCCTGTCCTCATATAGAGCATTCCCTGTGTGTGTGGTGTGTCGGTACACTTGTGTCGACATGTTTGACGAGGAGGGCTATGTGGAGGCAGAGCAGGTGCAGATGAATGATGTGTCCCCGCCGACGGCGCCGACACCTGATTGGATGGATATGTGGAAGGTGTTAAATGATAATGTAAACTCCTTGCATAAAAGGTTGGATAAAGCTGAAGCCTTGGGACAGTCGGGGTCTCAGCCCATGCTTGATCCTACAGCGCAGAGGCCGTCAGGGTCTCAGAAGCGCCCACTATCCCATATTGTTGACACAGATATCGACACGGATTCTGACTCCAGTGTCGATGGCGATGATGCAAAATTGCAGCCTAAAATGGCTAAAGCCATCCGCTACATGATTGTAGCTATGAAGGATGTATTGCACATATCAGAGGTAAACCCTGTCCCTGACAAGAGGGTTTATATGTTTGGGGAGAAAAAGCAAGAGGTGACTTTTCCCCCTTCACATGAGTTAAATGAGTTATGTGAAAAAGCTTGGAATTCTCCTGATAGGAAAGTGCTGATTTCCAAAAGGTTACTTATGGCGTACCCCTTCCCGCCAACGGACAGGATGCGCTGGGAATCCTCCCCTAGGGTAGACAAAGCTCTGACACGCTTATCTAAGAAGGTGGCCCTGCCGTCACAGGATACGGCCTTCCTAAAGGATCCTGCGGATAGGAAGCAGGAAGGTATCCTGAAGTCTATTTATACACATTCAGGTACCATACTGCGGCCGGCAATTGCGTCGGCCTGGATGTGTAGTGCTGTAGCAGCATGGACAGATACACTGTCTGAGGAACTGGATACCTTGGACAAGGATACTATATTACTGACCCTGGGGCATATAAAAGACGCTGTCCTATATGTGAGGGATGCCCAGAGGGACATTTGCCTACTGGGCTCTAGAATAAATGCAATGTCGATTTCTGCCAGAAGGGTCCTGTGGACTCGGCAATGGACAGGCGATGCCGACTCTAAAAAGCACATGGAGGTTTTACCCTACAAGGGTGAGGAATTGTTTGGGGACGGTCTCTCTGACCTAGTTTCCACAGCTACAGCTGGGAAGTCAAGTTTTTTGCCATATATTCCCTCACAGCCTAAGAAAGCACCGTATTACCAAATGCAGTCCTTTCGATCACAAAAAGGCAAGAAAGTCAGAGGTGCGTCCTTTCTTGCCAGGGGCAGGGGTAGAGGAAAGAAGCTGCACCATACAGCTAGTTCCCAGGAACTGAAGTCCTCCCCGGCTTCCACTAAATCCACCGCATGGCGCTGGGGCTCCACAGGTGGAGCCGGGAACGGTGGGGGCGCCTCTCCGAAAATTCAACCACAAGTGGGTTCGCTCACAGGTGGATCCCTGGGCTATACAGATTGTGTCTCAGGGATACAAGCTGGAATTCGAAGTGATGCCCCCTTACCGTTACCTAAAATCAGCCCTGCCTGCTTCCCCCATAGAAAGGGAAGTAGTGTTAGCGGCAATTCACAAATTATATCTCCAGCAGGTGGTGGTACAGGTTCCCCTCCCTCAACAGGGAAGGGGTTACTATTCCACAATGTTTGTGGTTCCGAAACCGGACGGTTCGGTCAGACCCATATTGAATTTAAAATCCATGAACATTTACCTGAAAAGGTTCAAGTTCAAGATGGAATCGCTCAAAGCGGTCATTGCAAGCCTGGAAGAGGGGGATTTTATGGTGTCTCTGGACATAAAGGATGCTTACCTGCATGTCCCCATTTATCCACCTCATCAGGAGTACCTCAGATTTGTGGTACAGGACTGTCATTACCAATTCCAGACGTTGCCGTTTGGTCTCTCCACGGCACCGAGAATATTTACCAAGGTAATGGCGGAAATGATGGTGCTCCTTCGAAAGCAGGGTGTCACAGTTATCCCATACTTGGACGATCTCCTCATAAAGGCGAGGTCCAGAGAGCAGTTGCTGATCAGCGTAGCACACTCTCAGGAAGTGTTGCAACAGCACGGCTGGATTTTGAATATTCCAAAGTCGCAGCTGATCCCTACGACTCGTCTGCCCTTCCTGGGCATGATTCTGGACACGGACCAGAAAAAGGCTCAGGAGCTCGTGATCTGGTCAGAGAACTCTTAAAACCAAAACAGGTGTCTGTGCATCACTGCACGCGAGTCCTGGGAAAGATGATGGCGTCATACAAAGCCATTCCCTTCGGCAGGTTCCATGCGAGGACCTTTCAGTGGGATCTGTTGAACAAGTGGTCCGTAACACATCTTCAGATGCATCGGCTGATCACCCTATCCCCCAGGGCCAAGACGTCTCTTCTGTGGTGGCTGCAGAGTGCTCACCTTCTCGAGGGCCGCAGGTTCGGCATACAGGACTGGGTCCTGGTGACCACGGATGCAAGCCTCCGAGGATGGGGAGCAGTCACTCAGGGAAGAAACTTCCAAGGGCTGTGGTCAAGTCAGGAGGCTTGTCTGCACATCAATATCCTGGAACTAAGGGCCATATACAACGCCCTGAGTCAAGCGGAACCTCTGCTTCGCAACCAACCGGTGCTGATTCAGTCAGACAACATCACCGCAGTGGCTCATGTAAATCGCCAGGGCGGCACAAGAAGCAGGGTAGCGATGGCGGAAGCCACCAGGATTCTTCGTTGGGCGGAGAATCGCGTGCAAGCACTGTCAGCAGTGTTCATTCCGGGAGTGGACAACTGGGAAGCAGACTTCCTCAGCAGGCACGACCTCCACCCGGGAGAGTGGGGACTTCATCAAGAAGTCTTCACACAGATTACAAATCGATGGGAACTGCCACAGGTGGACATGATGGCATCCCGCCTCAACAAAAAGCTAAAAAAATATTGCGCCAGGTCAAGAGACCCTCAGGCGATAGCTGTGGACGCGCTAGTAACACCGTGGGTGTTCCAGTCGGTCTATGTGTTTCCTCCTCTTCCTCTCATACCCAAGGTGCTGAGAATCGTAAGAAAAAGAGGAGTGAGAACAATACTCATTGTTCTGGATTGGCCAAGAAGGACTTGGTACCCGGAACTGCAAGAAATGCTCACAGAGGACCCATGGCCTCTGCCTCTCAGACAGGATCTGTTGCAACAGGGGCCCTGTCTGTTCCAAGACTTACCGCGGCTGCGTTTGACGGCATGGCGGTTGAACGCCGGATCCTAGCGGAGAAAGGCATTCCGGATGAAGTTATTCCTACTCTGATAAAGGCTAGGAAGGACGTGACAGCAAAACATTTTTCACCGTATATGGCGAAAATATGTTGCTTGGTGTGAGGCCAGGAAGGCCCCTACAGAGGAATTCCAGCTGGGCCGGTTCCTGCACTTCCTACAGTCAGGAGTGACTATGGGCTTAAAATTAGGGTCCATAAAGGTCCAGATTTCGGCCCTATCCATTTTCTTTCAAAAGGAACTGGCTGTTAGGCGCCGAGGGTCCGCTCGTCAGTGCGGCCCGGCGCCTAGCAACTAGGGACGCCGCATGCGGACAGCCGCCGGCTCCCTAGCAACGCTAGACGCCGGGCGCACGGAGCCGCACAGACCTTAGCAACGGGGACGCCACTGTCGGACCACGTTCCCCGTTGCTGGGTCTAAGTTTATCACCTCACTGGTTCCTGGCCGTGCAGCATGCAGCTGCACGGCATGTTGTAATTAGCCCTGTCTGGCACCTGATTGGAGGGCTTCCATTTAAAAGCACTCTCAGGACTTCTCACAGACGCCGGTTATAGCTTCCTGTTTGCTGTGTCAGTTGCAGAGAGTTTTCCAGTCCTGTTCTATCCGGTCGTTCCTGTCCTCAGTGGTCCAGTACTCGGAAGTTGTCATCTTTTCCTGGAGTCCAGACCGAGCACCTTTAACATCCTGTGGTGTTCGTGAGTCGCGGCTTAGCCGTGTGTTGCGGCTTGACCGCTTACTAATTATCATTTGGTTATTTTGTGTTTCGGAGCTTTTGCGGAGGATTCCGCTCCCACAAATCCACTCTGGTATCCAGCGGTGCTGGATAGGAGTTACGGATCAGTGGATTTTTGGTTGTCCTTTTCCCTGGCGGTTTTTCCGCACATACTTCTGGTTTAAGTTAGTTAGCTTGTAGCCCCTGGCTTGGTTGCTTAGTCAGAGGGCCCCTTGTTATCACCCTGTCTCGGATTTCCCTTTGTCTCCCATTAAGACCTGAGGGGGCATCGGAGTTGGGCAGACGTAATCCGCCCTTCAAACGCGGCTGCCATGGGCTCAAGCAACCATAGTCTCGCAGGGGATTTCTGATAACACGGGCGAGACAACGGAGTTAGGGCGCCAGGGGTTACTAGGCTTTCCTGCTCCCGTAACCAGCATTCCCTTCCAGTACTCTGGCCTTTGTCATAAGATCTCCTCAGGTCAGAAGTACTGGAATCATAACATTATAACCGGCCAGACCAAAACTTAAAATTAAACAGGGTTTGATTTTTTCCCTTATTCAGTTTAGAAGGGTTTTCGGCCTCATGAATCCCACTGGTTTAGGGCCAAATCCTGGCCAGCTTCTAGTTAGCCAGATTCAAGAACTTACTCAGATGGTTCAGGATCTTTCCCTTCGGGTGAGGTCACAGGAAGATCTTTTACGGACTTCCCCGAGGGTCGTTCCTGAACCGAAAATGCATTTGCCTGACCGTTTTTCTGGTGATAGGAAGCAGTTTTTTAATTTTAAAGAGTCTTGTAAACTTTATTTTCGTTTAAGACCAGTCTCCTCAGGTACGGAATCTCAGCGGGTCGGAATTATTATTTCTTTACTTCAGGGGGATCCCCAGACCTGGGCTTTTGGTTTAAAAACAGAGGATCCGGCATTGTTGTCTGTAGACGCCTTTCTGGGGTCTTTAGGGCTATTGTATGATGACCCTGATAGAGAGGCATCCGCCGAGAGTCAGTTACGTGCTCTCAGACAGGGTAGGAATCCCGCAGAGATTTATTGTACGGAGTTTCGCCGTTGGTCGAACGACTGTGGATGGAATGACCCAGCCCTGCGCAGTCAGTTTCGCCTCGGCTTATCTGAGTCTATAAAAGACAGTCTCCTTCAGTATCCCGCTCCTGAGACTCTCGATAAACTCATGGAGCTTTCTATTAAGATTGATCGTCGTCTCAGAGAGCGGAGGGCTGAAAAAAAGAGCACCTGTCGGGTCTACCCCTTGTGTTTTTTCCATTCCTGTGGACATGGAGGAGCCCATGCAGATGGGTCTCTCCAAGCTGTCTCCTGAAGAAAGAACCAGAAGGCAAAATTCTGGTCTTTGTTTGTACTGTGGGGGTAAAGGACATTTTGCCCGTAATTGTCCGAACAAGTCGGGAAACGCCTCGACCAAGTGAATTGTGAGGGGGTTCACTTTGGTCTGCAGCTTATCTCCTCGAATAATTCCCTGTTAGTCCCAGCTAAAGTTTCCTTTGGCGGCCTCTGTTCTTCGGTGTCGGCTTTCGTTGACAGTGGAGCTGCAGGGAACTTTATGGACTTAACGTGGGCCAAGGCCTTAGGTATTCCTCAGTTAACCTTGGGTAGGCATATCACAATGCATGGTTTGGATGGGAGTCCCTTATCCAATGGGGTTATTTCCCTCTGCACACCCCCTGTTCTACTTTCGGTAGGAGCTCTTCATTCCGAAAAAATAGAATTTTTCCTTACCCATTGCCCAGCAGTTCCAGTGGTTCTGGGTCACCCTTGGCTGGCCTTTCATAATCCCATCATTGATTGGCAGTCGGGGGAGATCTCACAATGGGGTACCATCTGTAATAAGGAATGTATTACGCTTCCCCTCAGAATTGCTGCTGTCATTCCCGCACCCATTCCTGTGGAATACCAGGATTTTGTTGATGTATTTTCCAAGGGCAATGCGGACATTTTGCCTCCCCATCGGCCTTATGATTGTGCTATTGAGCTAATTCCTGGTGCCACATTGCCAAAGGGAAGGTTATATGCTTTGTCCGGACCAGAAACTGTGGCCATGAATGAGTATGTTAAAGAGAGCTTAGGGAAAGGATTTATCAGGCCATCTAAATCCCCTTTAAGTGCAGGCTTCTTCTTTGTGGAGAAGAAAGATGGATCACTCAGACCCTGCATTGACTTTAGAGCCTTGAATAAAATCTCAGTAAAGAATACTTACCCTTTGCCGCTGATTTCTGTCCTCTTTGATCAGCTACGTTCGGCTGTGATTTTTTCTAAGATTGACCTGAGAGGAGCGTATAACCTCATCCGAATCAAGTCAGGAGATGAGTGGAAAACGGCATTCAGTACTCAATCGGGTCACTACGAGTATCTGGTTATGCCATTCGGCCTGTCTAACGCTCCGGCAGTTTTCCAGGATCTCATTAACGATGTGCTCCGTGATTTTCTTGGAAGATTCATAGTCGTCTACTTAGACGATATCTTGATCTATTCTGACTCTATTGAACAACATGTTACCCAGGTGCGTCAGGTTCTTCAAAAATTATGTGAAAATCACCTATATGCCAAGCTGGAGAAGTGTGAATTTCATGTCACGGAGGTATCCTTTTTAGGGTACATTATTTCCCCTCGGGGATTCTGTATGGAACCAAAGAAGCTCCAAGCCATCCTTAGTTGGGCGCAACCCACCAACTTAAAAGCAATTCAGCGCTTTTTAGGGTTTGCGAATTATTATAGAAGATTTATTCATTCTTTTTTCCGACCTGGTTGCTCCCATTGTGGCACTGACTAAGAAGGGAGCGGATCCAACCAACTGGTCACGTGAAGCTGAAGTATCTTTTCAGGCCTTGAAACAAGCCTTCATCTCAGCCCCAGTCCTCAGACATCCCAACCCAGAATTGCCTTTCATTGTTGAGGTTGATGCCTCGGAGGTTGGAGTAGGGGCTATCCTGTCTCAGAAGGATCCAGACTCTCTAGAATTACATCCTTGTGCCTTTATGTCCAGGAAATTCTCTTCTGCTGAATCCAACTACGATGTTGGTAACCGGGAATTACTGGCTATTAAATGGGCTTTCGAGGAGTGGAGGCATTGGCTTGAGGGAGCAACACATACCATTTCAGTTTTGACTGATCACAAAAATCTTCAGTACATCGAATCTGCTAAACGGCTGAATGCCCGGCAGGCTCGTTGGGCTTTATTTTTTTACTCGTTTCAAGTTTTTTATCACCTTCAGGCCAGGTTCCAAGAATACCAAGGCGGATGCCCTGTCACGCAGTTTTCTTCCAGTTCATGATAACAGTCCTGTTACTCCCATTCTTCCGTCTTCAGTCATTCGGGCAGGTCTCACACAAGATTTATTCACCCAGTTAAAGCAGCTTCAACATCAAGCTCCTGGAAATACTCCTGCTGGTCGTCTTTATGTCCCTAAGTTTTTGAGAGCAACTGTTTTGACTGAGTTTCATGATAGCAAAGTTGCCGGGCATCCGGGGATCTCTAAGACTTTGGAATTAGTCTCCCGCTCAGTATGGTGGCCTGGTCTTTCCAAAGACATTAAGGAGTTTGTTTTTTCTTGTCAAGTCTGTGCACAGCATAAAGTTCCCCGTTCCTTGCCTATCGGTCAACTTATGCCCTTAAATGTTCCTCTCAGGCCATGGTCTCATATTTCCATGGATTTTGTGGTAGACCTCCCTCTGTCAGCCGGATGCCGAGTCATATGGGTAGTAGTGGACCGTTTTAGCAAGATGGCCCATTTCATTGCTCTTCCCCGACTGCCATCTGCCCAGGGATTGGCAGTTTTGTTCCTCCGCCATGTTTTCAGACTCCATGGATTACCCACGGATATTGTTTCTGATCGGGGTCCACAATTCATTGCACAATTTTGGAAGTCTTTTTGTGCCTCATTAAAGATGAAATTGTCGTTAACGTCCGGCTACCATCCCCAATCCAACGGGCAGACTGAGCGAGTTAATCAATCATTAAAACAGTATTTGCGTTTGTACTCGGCCAAACTCCAAAATGATTGGTCCGAGTTTCTTCCTTTGGCGGAGTTTGCTTACAACAATGCCTGTCATTCCTCCACCAATGTGTCTCCATTTTTTACAGTTTTCGGTTTTCACCCCAGGGCTAATTCCTTTTTTCAACATTCCTCTGTCTCCTCGCTGACCTTGACCTCTCATCTCAGACTCATTTGGAGAAAAGTGCACCTTGCTCTCAGAAAAACGGCATTTCGGGAGAAAAATTTTTCTGACAGGCTCCGGCGGCCTTGCACTTTTAAAGTAGGAGACAGGGTATGGTTATCGACTCGCAACATTAAACTTCGACAAACCTCAGCCAGATTGGGCCCCAAATTTATTGGACCTTTTCATATTATAAAAAAAATCAATCCAGTTGCTTTCCGGTTACGTTTACCAAAAACTCTCCGGATCGGAAATACGTTCCATTGCTCCTTGTTGAAACCATACGTTTCTTCCAGTAGATTTCCTCGAAAAGTCTCTCAGGGGAAATCACCAGTAGATGTACAAGGTCAGCAGGAGTTTTTGGTGGAGAAGGTTCTCGATTCCAAGTTGTCCCGGGGTCGGCTTTATTTTCTGGTACATTGGAGAGGTTATGGTCCAGAAGAAAGGTCTTGGGTCCTGGATAAGGATCTCCATGCCCCGAGGCTCAAGAGGGCATTTTTTCGAGAATTTCCTCAGAAACCTGGCCTTAGGGGTTCCTTGACCCCTCCTCAAGGGGGGGGTACTGTTAGGCGCCGAGGGTCCGCTCGTCAGTGCGGCCCGGCGCCTAGCAACTAGGGACGCCGCATGCGGACAGCCGCCGGCTCCCTAGCAACGCTAGACGCCGGGCGCACGGAGCCGCACAGACCTTAGCAACGGGGACGCCACTGTCGGACCACGTTCCCCGTTGCTGGGTCTAAGTTTATCACCTCACTGGTTCCTGGCCGTGCAGCATGCAGCTGCACGGCATGTTGTAATTAGCCCTGTCTGGCACCTGATTGGAGGGCTTCCATTTAAAAGCACTCTCAGGACTTCTCACAGACGCCGGTTATAGCTTCCTGTTTGCTGTGTCAGTTGCAGAGAGTTTTCCAGTCCTGTTCTATCCGGTCGTTCCTGTCCTCAGTGGTCCAGTACTCGGAAGTTGTCATCTTTTCCTGGAGTCCAGACCGAGCACCTTTAACATCCTGTGGTGTTCGTGAGTCGCGGCTTAGCCGTGTGTTGCGGCTTGACCGCTTACTAATTATCATTTGGTTATTTTGTGTTTCGGAGCTTTTGCGGAGGATTCCGCTCCCACAAATCCACTCTGGTATCCAGCGGTGCTGGATAGGAGTTACGGATCAGTGGATTTTTGGTTGTCCTTTTCCCTGGCGGTTTTTCCGCACATACTTCTGGCTTAAGTTAGTTAGCTTGTAGCCCCTGGCTTGGTTGCTTAGTCAGAGGGCCCCTTGTTATCACCCTGTCTCGGATTTCCCTTTGTCTCCCATTAAGACCTGAGGGGGCATCGGAGTTGGGCAGACGTAATCCGCCCTTCAAACGCGGCTGCCATGGGCTCAAGCAACCATAGTCTCGCAGGGGATTTCTGATAACACGGGCGAGACAACGGAGTTAGGGCGCCAGGGGTTACTAGGCTTTCCTGCTCCCGTAACCAGCATTCCCTTCCAGTACTCTGGCCTTTGTCATAAGATCTCCTCAGGTCAGAAGTACTGGAATCATAACATTATAACCGGCCAGACCAAAACTTAAAATTAAACAGGGTTTGATTTTTTCCCTTATTCAGTTTAGAAGGGTTTTCGGCCTCATGAATCCCACTGGTTTAGGGCCAAATCCTGGCCAGCTTCTAGTTAGCCAGATTCAAGAACTTACTCAGATGGTTCAGGATCTTTCCCTTCGGGTGAGGTCACAGGAAGATCTTTTACGGACTTCCCCGAGGGTCGTTCCTGAACCGAAAATGCATTTGCCTGACCGTTTTTCTGGTGATAGGAAGCAGTTTTTTAATTTTAAAGAGTCTTGTAAACTTTATTTTCGTTTAAGACCAGTCTCCTCAGGTACGGAATCTCAGCGGGTCGGAATTATTATTTCTTTACTTCAGGGGGATCCCCAGACCTGGGCTTTTGGTTTAAAAACAGAGGATCCGGCATTGTTGTCTGTAGACGCCTTTCTGGGGTCTTTAGGGCTATTGTATGATGACCCTGATAGAGAGGCATCCGCCGAGAGTCAGTTACGTGCTCTCAGACAGGGTAGGAATCCCGCAGAGATTTATTGTACGGAGTTTCGCCGTTGGTCGAACGACTGTGGATGGAATGACCCAGCCCTGCGCAGTCAGTTTCGCCTCGGCTTATCTGAGTCTATAAAAGACAGTCTCCTTCAGTATCCCGCTCCTGAGACTCTCGATAAACTCATGGAGCTTTCTATTAAGATTGATCGTCGTCTCAGAGAGCGGAGGGCTGAAAAAAAGAGCACCTGTCGGGTCTACCCCTTGTGTTTTTTCCATTCCTGTGGACATGGAGGAGCCCATGCAGATGGGTCTCTCCAAGCTGTCTCCTGAAGAAAGAACCAGAAGGCAAAATTCTGGTCTTTGTTTGTACTGTGGGGGTAAAGGACATTTTGCCCGTAATTGTCCGAACAAGTCGGGAAACGCCTCGACCAAGTGAATTGTGAGGGGGTTCACTTTGGTCTGCAGCTTATCTCCTCGAATAATTCCCTGTTAGTCCCAGCTAAAGTTTCCTTTGGCGGCCTCTGTTCTTCGGTGTCGGCTTTCGTTGACAGTGGAGCTGCAGGGAACTTTATGGACTTAACGTGGGCCAAGGCCTTAGGTATTCCTCAGTTAACCTTGGGTAGGCATATCACAATGCATGGTTTGGATGGGAGTCCCTTATCCAATGGGGTTATTTCCCTCTGTACACCCCCTGTTCTACTTTCGGTAGGAGCTCTTCATTCCGAAAAAATTGAATTTTTCCTTACCCATTGCCCAGCAGTTCCAGTGGTTCTGGGTCACCCTTGGCTGGCCTTTCATAATCCCATCATTGATTGGCAGTCGGGGGAGATCTCACAATGGGGTACCATCTGTAATAAGGAATGTATTACGCTTCCCCTCAGAATTGCTGCTGTCATTCCCGCACCCATTCCTGTGGAATACCAGGATTTTGTTGATGTATTTTCCAAGGGCAATGCGGACATTTTGCCTCCCCATCGGCCTTATGATTGTGCTATTGAGCTAATTCCTGGTGCCACATTGCCAAAGGGAAGGTTATATGCTTTGTCCGGACCAGAAACTGTGGCCATGAATGAGTATGTTAAAGAGAGCTTAGGGAAAGGATTTATCAGGCCATCTAAATCCCCTTTAAGTGCAGGCTTCTTCTTTGTGGAGAAGAAAGATGGATCACTCAGACCCTGCATTGACTTTAGAGCCTTGAATAAAATCTCAGTAAAGAATACTTACCCTTTGCCGCTGATTTCTGTCCTCTTTGATCAGCTACGTTCGGCTGTGATTTTTTCTAAGATTGACCTGAGAGGAGCGTATAACCTCATCCGAATCAAGTCAGGAGATGAGTGGAAAACGGCATTCAGTACTCAATCGGGTCACTACGAGTATCTGGTTATGCCATTCGGCCTGTCTAACGCTCCGGCAGTTTTCCAGGATCTCATTAACGATGTGCTCCGTGATTTTCTTGGAAGATTCGTAGTCGTCTACTTAGACGATATCTTGATCTATTCTGACTCTATTGAACAACATGTTACCCAGGTGCGTCAGGTTCTTCAAAAATTATGTGAAAATCACCTATATGCCAAGCTGGAGAAGTGTGAATTTCATGTCACGGAGGTATCCTTTTTAGGGTACATTATTTCCCCTCGGGGATTCTGTATGGAACCAAAGAAGCTCCAAGCCATCCTTAGTTGGGCGCAACCCACCAACTTAAAAGCAATTCAGCGCTTTTTAGGGTTTGCGAATTATTATAGAAGATTTATTCATTCTTTTTTCCGACCTGGTTGCTCCCATTGTGGCACTGACTAAGAAGGGAGCGGATCCAACCAACTGGTCACGTGAAGCTGAAGTATCTTTTCAGGCCTTGAAACAAGCCTTCATCTCAGCCCCAGTCCTCAGACATCCCAACCCAGAATTGCCTTTCATTGTTGAGGTTGATGCCTCGGAGGTTGGAGTAGGGGCTATCCTGTCTCAGAAGGATCCAGACTCTCTAGAATTACATCCTTGTGCCTTTATGTCCAGGAAATTCTCTTCTGCTGAATCCAACTACGATGTTGGTAACCGGGAATTACTGGCTATTAAATGGGCTTTCGAGGAGTGGAGGCATTGGCTTGAGGGAGCAACACATACCATTTCAGTTTTGACTGATCACAAAAATCTTCAGTACATCGAATCTGCTAAACGGCTGAATGCCCGGCAGGCTCGTTGGGCTTTATTTTTTTACTCGTTTCAAGTTTTTTATCACCTTCAGGCCAGGTTCCAAGAATACCAAGGCGGATGCCCTGTCACGCAGTTTTCTTCCAGTTCATGATAACAGTCCTGTTACTCCCATTCTTCCGTCTTCAGTCATTCGGGCAGGTCTCACACAAGATTTATTCACCCAGTTAAAGCAGCTTCAACATCAAGCTCCTGGAAATACTCCTGCTGGTCGTCTTTATGTCCCTAAGTTTTTGAGAGCAACTGTTTTGACTGAGTTTCATGATAGCAAAGTTGCCGGGCATCCGGGGATCTCTAAGACTTTGGAATTAGTCTCCCGCTCAGTATGGTGGCCTGGTCTTTCCAAAGACATTAAGGAGTTTGTTTTTTCTTGTCAAGTCTGTGCACAGCATAAAGTTCCCCGTTCCTTGCCTATCGGTCAACTTATGCCCTTAAATGTTCCTCTCAGGCCATGGTCTCATATTTCCATGGATTTTGTGGTAGACCTCCCTCTGTCAGCCGGATGCCGAGTCATATGGGTAGTAGTGGACCGTTTTAGCAAGATGGCCCATTTCATTGCTCTTCCCCGACTGCCATCTGCCCAGGGATTGGCAGTTTTGTTCCTCCGCCATGTTTTCAGACTCCATGGATTACCCACGGATATTGTTTCTGATCGGGGTCCACAATTCATTGCACAATTTTGGAAGTCTTTTTGTGCCTCATTAAAGATGAAATTGTCGTTAACGTCCGGCTACCATCCCCAATCCAACGGGCAGACTGAGCGAGTTAATCAATCATTAAAACAGTATTTGCGTTTGTACTCGGCCAAACTCCAAAATGATTGGTCCGAGTTTCTTCCTTTGGCGGAGTTTGCTTACAACAATGCCTGTCATTCCTCCACCAATGTGTCTCCATTTTTTACAGTTTTCGGTTTTCACCCCAGGGCTAATTCCTTTTTTCAACATTCCTCTGTCTCCTCGCTGACCTTGACCTCTCATCTCAGACTCATTTGGAGAAAAGTGCACCTTGCTCTCAGAAAAACGGCATTTCGGGAGAAAAATTTTTCTGACAGGCTCCGGCGGCCTTGCACTTTTAAAGTAGGAGACAGGGTATGGTTATCGACTCGCAACATTAAACTTCGACAAACCTCAGCCAGATTGGGCCCCAAATTTATTGGACCTTTTCATATTATAAAAAAAATCAATCCAGTTGCTTTCCGGTTACGTTTACCAAAAACTCTCCGGATCGGAAATACGTTCCATTGCTCCTTGTTGAAACCATACGTTTCTTCCAGTAGATTTCCTCGAAAAGTCTCTCAGGGGAAATCACCAGTAGATGTACAAGGTCAGCAGGAGTTTTTGGTGGAGAAGGTTCTCGATTCCAAGTTGTCCCGGGGTCGGCTTTATTTTCTGGTACATTGGAGAGGTTATGATCCAGAAGAAAGGTCTTGGGTCCTGGATAAGGATCTCCATGCCCCGAGGCTCAAGAGGGCATTTTTTCGAGAATTTCCTCAGAAACCTGGCCTTAGGGGTTCCTTGACCCCTCCTCAAGGGGGGGGGTACTGTTAGGCGCCGAGGGTCCGCTCGTCAGTGCGGCCCGGCACCTAGCAACTAGGGACGCCGCATGCGGACAGCCGCCGGCTCCCTAGCAACGCTAGACGCCGGGCGCACGGAGCCGCACAGACCTTAGCAACGGGGACGCCACTGTCGGACCACGTTCCCCGTTGCTGGGTCTAAGTTTATCACCTCACTGGTTCCTGGCCGTGCAGCATGCAGCTGCACGGCATGTTGTAATTAGCCCTGTCTGGCACCTGATTGGAGGGCTTCCATTTAAAAGCACTCTCAGGACTTCTCACAGACGCCGGTTATAGCTTCCTGTTTGCTGTGTCAGTTGCAGAGAGTTTTCCAGTCCTGTTCTATCCGGTCGTTCCTGTCCTCAGTGGTCCAGTACTCGGAAGTTGTCATCTTTTCCTGGAGTCCAGACCGAGCACCTTTAACATCCTGTGGTGTTCGTGAGTCGCGGCTTAGCCGTGTGTTGCGGCTTGACCGCTTACTAATTATCATTTGGTTATTTTGTGTTTCGGAGCTTTTGCGGAGGATTCCGCTCCCACAAATCCACTCTGGTATCCAGCGGTGCTGGATAGGAGTTACGGATCAGTGGATTTTTGGTTGTCCTTTTCCCTGGCGGTTTTTCCGCACATACTTCTGGTTTAAGTTAGTTAGCTTGTAGCCCCTGGCTTGGTTGCTTAGTCAGAGGGCCCCTTGTTATCACCCTGTCTCGGATTTCCCTTTGTCTCCCATTAAGACCTGAGGGGGCATCGGAGTTGGGCAGACGTAATCCGCCCTTCAAACGCGGCTGCCATGGGCTCAAGCAACCATAGTCTCGCAGGGGATTTCTGATAACACGGGCGAGACAACGGAGTTAGGGCGCCAGGGGTTACTAGGCTTTCCTGCTCCCGTAACCAGCATTCCCTTCCAGTACTCTGGCCTTTGTCATAAGATCTCCTCAGGTCAGAAGTACTGGAATCATAACACTGGCTTCGCTTCCTGAAGTTCAGACGTTTGTAAAGGGAGTGCTGCATATTCAGCCCCCTTTTGTGCCACCAGTGGCACCTTGGGATCTTAACGTGGTGTTGAGTTTCCTGAAATCTCACTGGTTTGAGCCACTTAAGACCGTGGAGCTAAAGTATCTCACATGGAAAGTGGTCATGCTATTGGCCTTAGCTTCGGCTAGGCGTGTGTCAGAATTGACGGCTTTGTCATGTAAAAGCCCCTATCTGGTTTTCCATATGGACAGGGCAGAAATACGGACTCGTACGCAATTTCTGCCGAAGGTGGTGTCATCTTTTCATTTGAACCAACCTATTGTGGTGCCTGCGGCTACTCGTGACTTGGAGGACTCCAAGTTGCTTGATGTAGTCAGGGCTTTGAAGATTTATGAAGCCAGGACGGCTGGAGTCAGGAAAACTGACTCGCTGTTTATCCTGTATGCATCCAACAAGCTGGGTGCTCCTGCTTCAAAGCAGACTATTGCTCGCTGGATCTGTTACACGATTCAGCAGGCTCATTCTGCGGCTGGTTTGCCGCATCCAAAATCAGTGAAAGCCCATTCCACAAGGAAAGTGGGCTCTTCTTGGGCGGCTTCCCGAGGGGTCTCGGCATTACAACTTTGCTGAGCAGCTACTTGGTCGGGTTCAAACACCTTTGCAAAGTTCTATAAGTTTGATACCCTGGCTGAGGAGGACCTTGTGTTTGCCCATTCGGTGCTGCAGAGTCATCCGCACTCTCCCGCCCGTTTGGGAGCTTTGGTATAATCCCCATGGTCCTTACGGAGTCCCCAGCATCCACTAGGACGTTAGAGAAAATAAGATTTTACTCACCGGTAAATCTATTTCTCGTAGTCCGTAGTGGATGCTGGGCGCCCGTCCCAAGTGCGGACTTTCTGCAATACGTGTATATAGTAATTGCTTAATAAAAGGGTTATGTTATGTTGGCATCTGTTGTTTGATGCTCTGTTGTTCATACTGTTAACTGGGTAAGTTATCACGAGTTATTCGGTGTGATTGGTGTGGCTGGTATGAGTCTTACCCTGGATTCCAAAATCCTTTCCTTGTAATGTCAGCTCTTCCGGGCACAGTTTCCTTAACTGAGGTCTGGAGGAGGGGCATAGAGGGAGGAGCTAGTGCACACCAGTAGTACTAATTATTTCTTAGAGTGCCCAGTCTCCTGCGGAGCCCGTCTATTCCCCATGGTCCTTACGGAGTCCCCAGCATCCACTACAGACTACGAGAAATAGATTTACCGGTGAGCAAAATCTTATTTTTTGAGATGAGAGGAAGAGGAGGGAACACATAGACCGACTGAAACACCCATAGTGTCACCAGGGCGTCCACCGCTATTGCCTGAGGGTCCCGTGACCTGGCAAAATACCTCCGAAGCTTCTTGTTGAGGCGTGACGCCATCATGTCTATTTGAGGAATTCCCCAAAGACTTGTTATCTCTGCAAAAACTTCTTGATGAAGTCCCCACTCTCCTGGATGGAGATCGTGTCTGCTGAGGAAGTCTGCTTCCCAGTTGTTTACTCCCAGAATGAAGACAGCTGACAGAGCGCTTACGTGATTTTCCGCCCAGCGAAGAATCCTGGTGGCTTCCGCCATCACCACTCTGCTCCTTGTCCCGCCTTGGCGGTTTACATGAGCCACGGCCGTGACGTTGTCTGATTGAATCAGAACCGGTAGGTCGCAAAGAAGATTCTCTGCTTGTCGTAGGCCGTTGTATATGGCCCTCAATTCCAGTATGTTGATATGTAGACAAGCCTCCTGGCTTGACCATAGTCCCTGAAAATTCCTTCCTTGTGTGACTGCTCCCCATCCTCGGCGGCTCGCGTCCATGGTCACCAGAACCCAGTCTTGAATGCCGAACCTGCGACCCTCTAGAAGGTGAGCACTCTGCAGCCACCACAGGAGAGACACCCTGGCCCTGGGGGACAGGGTTATTTTCTGATGTATTTGTAGATGGGACCCGGACCACTTGTCCAGAAGGTCCCACTGAAATGTCCTCGCATGGAACCTGCCGAAGGGGATGGCCTCGTAGGCTGCCACCATTTTTCCCAGAACTCGAGTGCATTGATGAACAGACACTCTTTTTGGTTTTAGCAGGTCTCTGACCATGTTCTGGAGATTCTGGGCCTTTTCCAATGGGAGAAAAACCCTCTTTTGTTCCGTGTCCAGAATCATGCCTAGGAATGATAGCCGAGTCGTTGGAATCAATTGTGACTTTGGCAGATTGAGAATCCAACCATGCTGTTGCAGCACTCTCAGGGAGAGCGACACGCTCTTCAGCAATTGATCTCTCGATCTCGCCTTTATCAGGAGATCATCCAAGTATGGGATAATTGTGACTCCCTGCCTGCGCAGGAGCACCATCATTTCCGCCATCACCTTGGTGAAAAACCTCGGGGCCGTGGAAAGCCCAAACGGCAACGTCTGAAACTGGTAATGACAGTCCTGTATAGCGAATCTCAGGTACTCCTGATGAGGGGGATATATAGGGACATGAAGGTATGCATCCTTTATGTCTAGCGACACCATAAAATCCCTCCCTTCCAGGCTGGATATCACAGCTCGGAGCGATTCCATCTTGAATTTGAACTTTTTCAAGTACAGGTTTAGAGATTTTAGATTTAAAATGAGTCTGACCGAACCATCTGGCTTCGGGACTACGAACAGGGTTGAATAGTACCCTTTTCCCTGTTGGACCAGGGGAACCTTGACAATCACTTGCTGTTGACACAGCTTTTGAATTGCCGCTAACACAACTTCCCTCTCCGGGGGTGAAGCCGGCAAGGCCGACTTGAAAAATCGGCGAGGGGTACCTCCTCGAATTCCAGCTTGTAGCCTTGGGAAACAATTTCCATCGCCCAAGGATCCACGTCTGAAAGAACCCAGATCTGGCTGAAAAGTCGAAGACGTGTCCCCACTGGTGCGGTCTCCCTTAGGGGAGCCCCAGCGTCATGCGGTGGATTTTGTAGAAGCCGGGGAGGACTTCTGCTCCTGGGAACTAGCCGAAGCAGGTGTTCTCTTTCCTCTACCCTTACCTCTGGCAAGGAAGGAGGAGCCCCGACCTCTTCTGGACTTATGCGACCGAAAGGACTGCATCTGATACTGTGGAGTTTTCTTTTGCTGTTGGGGAACAAAAGGTAGATTTACCCGCGGTAGCTGTGGAAACCAGGTCTGCAAGCCCCTCCCCAAACAACACTTCACCCTTGTAAGGTAAAACCTCCATATGCTTCTTTGAGTCTGCATCACCCGTCCACTGGCGGGTCCATAGAGCTCGTCTCGCAGAAATAGCCATGGCATTGGCTCTGGAACCCAGCAGCCCAACGTCTCTTTGAGCATCCCTCATATATAAGACTGCGTCTTTAATGTGGGCTAAGGTTAATAAAATGGTATCCCTGTCTAGGGTATCAAGGTCAGCTGACAAGGTATCTGTCCATGCTGCAACTGCGCTACATACCCATGCCGATGCTATTGCCGGTCTGAGCAAAGCACCTATATGCGCATAAATAGACTTTAAAGTAGTCTCCTGTCTGCGATCAGCAGGATCCTTGAGGGCTGCCGTGTCCGGAGACGGTAGCGCCACCTTCTTGGACAGCCGTGTTAAAGCCTGGGAGAGGATTCCCAACGTACCCTGTCCTGTGCAGGGAAAGAATACGCCATAAGAACCCTTTTGGGAATCTGCAGTTTTTTATCTGGAGTTTCCCAAGCTTTTTCAAATAACTCGTTAAGCTCATGGGATGGGGGAAAGGTTACCTCAGGTTTCTTTTCCTTATACATGCGCACCCTCGTGTCAGGGACAGAGGGGTCATCTGTGATATGCAAAACATCTTTTATTGCAATAATCATACACTGAATACTTTTTGCCACCCTTGGGTGTGATCTTGCATCATCGTAGTCGACACTGGAGTCAGAATCCGTGTCGGTACCAGTGTCTACTATTTGGGATAGGGGATGTTTTTGAGACCCAGAAGGGCCCTGTGACCCAGTCCAATCCGTGGATTGACTCCCTGCTTTCTCCCTGGACTCTGCTTTGTCCAGTCTCTTATGTAATGAGGCCACACTTGCATTTAACATATGCAACATGTCCATCCAATCATGAGTCGGCATTGCCGACGGAGACACACCACACATCTGCTCTACCTCCTCCTTGGACGAGCCTTCCGCTTCAGACAAGGCCGACACGCACGTACCGACACCACCCCACATACAGGGATATATCTATAAGGGGACAATTCCCCAACAAGGCCCTTTGGGGAGACAAAGAGAGAGTATGCCAGCACACACCCAGCGCCAACTGACACTGGAATAAAACCCAGATAGCGCTTTTTATATATATATAATCAATGTGTATACACTCACTGCGCCTTAAACATGCCCCCCCCCCCCCCCCCCCCTCTTTTCAGCCCTCTGTCACCGAGTTCAGCAGGGGAGAGTCCGGGGAACTAGCTTCTCTGCAGCACTCTGTGGAGAAAATGGCGCTGTTAGTGCTGAGGGATCAAGCTCCGCCCCCTCCAGCAGCGGGGTTCGGTCCCGCTTCAATATACAAAAAATGGCGGGGGATCTCTGCATTTACTGCCTCCGCAGCCTAATGTACCCTTATATGCCAGTCCAGAGGTTTATTGCTGCCCAGGGCGCCCCCCCTGCACCCATCAGTGCCCGCTCCGTGTGTGTAGTGTGTGGGAGCAATGGCGCGCAGCGTTACCGCTGCACGCTTACCTCAGTGAAGATCTGAAGTCTTCTGCCGCCTTGAAGTCTTCTTTACTTCTTATACTCACCCGGCTTCTATCTTCCGGCTCTGCGAGGAGGACGGCAGCGCGGCTCTGGGACGAACGGCGGGGTGAGACCTGCGTTCCGATTCCCTCTGGAGCTAATGGTGTCCAGTAGCTTTAGAAGCAGAGCCTATCATTTAAGTAGGTCTGCTTCTCTCTCCTCAGTCCCACGATGCAGAGAGCCTGTTGCCAGCAGTGCTCCCTGAAAATAAAAAAATCTAACAAAATAATTTTTCAGAGAAACTCTGGAGAGCTCCCCTGTAATGCACCCTATCTCCTCTGGGCACAAAATTTAACTGAGGTCTGGAGGAGGGGCATAGAGGGAGGAGCCAGTGCACACCCATACTAAAAGTTCTTTATAGTGCCCATGTCTCCTGCGGAGCCCGTCTATACCCCATGGTCCTTACGGAGTCCCCAGAAATCCTCTAGGACGTAAGAGAAATATATAATACTTAAAATGTAATGTTATAGTAATGCTATAGGAAGGAAGGTTTACAGTAAATGAAGGTATACATATTTAAAAGGTTATTTATAAGCATACAGTGTACTCTGTTAAAAAAATATTACAGGTTTTGACAAAATACACTTTAATTAACGAGAAAAGGGAAAACATTTACAAGATGGTGTTTGCATGCTGTGCTGTAGGAGAGACCATGCAGCTAGTAAACGCCCACGTGGGCGTCCCTGCTGAAGGTGTATTATTCCAAGAACGGCCAGCATATCGATCGAACGTGCGTACACACTGCACTTTTGTACTTGTATGGCCCCGTCCAGTCGGATGAATATTAAACGGCACATAAGAGTTGACGGACTGAGGCCAAGCGTTGCAGAGCGTTTCTAGCCCTTTTTTAGCCGTTTATTGATCGTAGCACATGAGTTGGGACACCATGGCCCTCATTCCGAGTTGTTCGCTCGGTATTTTTCATCGCATCGCAGTGAAAATCCGCTTAGTACGCATGCGCAATGTTCGCACTGCGACTGCGCCAAGTAACTTTACTATGTAGAAAGTAATTTTACTCACGGCTTTTTCATCGCTCCGGCGATCGTAATGTGATTGACAGGAAATGGGTGTTACTGGGCGGAAACACGGCGTTTCAGGGGCGTGTGGCTGAAAACGCTACCGTTTCCGGAAAAAACGCAGGAGTGGCCGGGGAAACGGTGGGAGTGCCTGGGCGAACGCTGGGTGTGTTTGTGACGTCAACCAGGAACGACAAGCACTGAAATGATCGCACAGGCAGAGTAAGTCTGAAGCTACTCTGAAACTGCTAAGTAGTTAGTAATCGCAATATTGCGAATACATCGGTCGCAATTTTAAGAAGCTAAGATTCACTCCCAGTAGGCGGCGGCTTAGCGTGTGTAACTCTGCTAAATTCGCCTTGCGACCGATCAACTCGGAATGAGGGCCCATATACACATATACAATCCAATGGACATTCGCCCATGGTCGAAAGAACAGCCAGACAATTGTATAGGTGTGTACCCAGCTTAAGGGTAATTGTCAGTATTTTAAATTCTGTTTACCTACAGCACCTATAGATCTTTGCTTTTATATATAATATATATCCTATATGTAACACATATTATTCCAGAAGTGATTCATAATAGAACATACTGTATGTTCCATGAAAATAAATTGTAGCAATTTGAAAATTGTATCTCTTCTATCCTCTGTGCTCAAAATAAATAAATAAATGCCTTTTTAGTTAAATAAGCAAAATTGCAGAGTTCCACATGTATATACTAGCTGGCATTATATAAGAAAGTCTCTCAGGGTATTAACTCTTTTTCTCATACGTCCTAGAGGATGCTGGGGTCACCATTAGAACCATGGGTATAGACGGGATCCGCAGGAGACATGGGCACTTTAAGACTTTGAATGGGCGTGAACTGGCTCCTCCCTCTATGCCCCTCCTCCAGACTCCAGTTTTAGAATTGTGCCCAGGCAGACTGGATGCACACTGAGTAGCTCTACAGAGTTTCTCGGGAAAATACTTATGTTAGGTTTTTTATTTTCAGGGAGACTGCTGGCAACAGTCTCCTTGCTTCGTGGGACTTAGGGGAGAGAAGTCAGACCTACTTCTAGTGAGTTTAAAGGATCTGCTTCTTGGCTACAGGACACCATTAGCACCTGAGGGTCTGATCGCTAGGTACGCCTAGATGCTCGTTCCCAGGGCCGGCCGTCATCCCCCTTGCAGAGCCAGAAGTCAGGTGAGTAGAAGAAGCAAAGAAGACTTCAGTGATGGCTTCTGAGGTACTGCACAGCGATCGCACGCTGCGCGCCATGCTCCCACTACACAGCGGCACTACAGTGTGCAGTGCACGGGGGGGGGGGGAACGCCATGGGCGGCCTCAATGGAGACTGGCTATAGGTGACATAGTGCCCGGGGCACTTTCCTAACCCCCGCCAGTATAAATATTTATTTAAAAATAGTGGGACTGAAGCGCGCCATTACAGGGGCGGAGCTTAGCCCTCACAGCTCACAACAGCGCCATTTTCTCTACAACAGGCTGCAGAGACGCTGGTCCTTCCTCACACTGCTGCATTAGTATCAGGGTGAAAAACGGGGGGCACAGTAAATTTGGTGCAATATATGTGTGTTATAAAAGCGCTGCAGGACTGGCACATAGTTTAGTGTTGTCAGAACCGTTGGTGAAGCGCTGGGTTGTGAGCTGGCAAACTCCCTCTGTGTCTCTCTATCAGACTTTAGGTGGGTCTGTCCCCTATATGCCCAGTGTGTTGTGAGTGGTGAATACACGTGTGTCGGCATGTCTGAGGCAGAGTGCTCTTCCCAGGAGGAGACTGTATTAGGGACACAAATGGCTGTGGGAGTGACCCTGTCAGCACCGCCGACTCCTGATTGGGTAAATGTGTTGAATGCAAATGTGGCTCTTATTAATAAGAGATTAGATATATCTGAGTCTCAGAACCAGACATGGAAGAAATCTGTGGAGGATGTGTTGTTACAAGTCCAGATCCCTTCGGGGTCACAAAAAAGATCGTTTGCTCAGTTGGCAGACACAGATACCGACACAGGCTCTGACTCCAGTGTCGACTATAGTGATGCCAGATTAGATCCAAAATTGGCAAAGAGCATTCGGTACATGATTGTGGCGATAAAAGACGTATTACATATCTCGGAGGACCCTGCTGTTCCTGACAAAAGGGTCTGTATGTTTTAGGGAGCCTGAGATAACGTTTCCTCCCTCTCATGAACTGAACGCTCTATTTGATAAGGTTTGGGAAAGTCCTGACAAAAAGTTTCAGATTCCCAAAAGGATTCCGGTGGCGTAACCGTTTCCTTCTGGGGATAGGGAAAAGTGGGAGTCACCCCCCATTGTGGACAAGGCTCTATCTCGCCTGTCCAAAAAGGCGGCTCTTCCATCCCCTGACACGGCGGCCCTCAAGGATCCTGCGGATCGTAGGCAGGAAAATACATTGAAATCCATTTATGTCACCACAGGTACGCTGCTCAGGCCAGCCATTGCATCTGCGTGGGTGAGTAGTGCAATCGAAAAATGGGCAGATATCTTGTCATCTGATATAGATACCATATAAAGGGATAGCGTTCTCTTGACTCTAGTCCATATCAGGGACGCCGCAGCATATCTAAAGGAAGCTGCAAGGGATATTGGCCTTTTGGGATCAAAGGCCAATGTCATGGTTGTCTCAGCAAGGCGTGCGTTGTGGATTCACCAATGGAATGCTGATGCTGACTCCAAGAAAAGTATGGAAGCTTTACCATATAAAGGTAAGGCCTTATTTGGAGACGGCCTTGATGATTTGGTGTCTACGGCTACCGCGGGTAAGTCATCCTTTTCTCTAACGTCCTAGAGGATGCTGGGGACTCCGTAAGGACCATGGGGAGAGACGGGCTCCGCAGGAGACATGGGCACTTTAAGAAAGAATTTAGTTCCTGGTGTGCACCCGCTCCTCTCTCTCTGCCCCCTCCTCCAGACCTCAGTTTGATTCTGTGCCCAGAGGAGCTGGGTGCTTTTCAGTGAGCTCTCCTGAGTTGCTGATAGGAAGTTTTTTGTTAGGTTTTTTTATTTTCAGGGAGCTCTGCTGGCAACAGACTCCCTGCATCGTGGGACTGAGGGGAGAGAAGCAGCCCTACTCTCTGAAGCTAGGTCCTGCTTCTTAGGCTACTGGACACCATTAGCTCCAGAGGGATCGGTACGCAGGATCTCACCGTCGCCGTCCGTCCCAGAGCCGCGCCGCCGTCCTCCTCGCAGAGCCGGAAGACTGAAGCCGGGTGAGTGTGAGAAGCAAGAAGACTTCAAAGGCGGCAGAAGACTTCGTGATCTTCACTGGAGCCTGGTAACGCACAGCACTGCAGCTGTGCGCCATTGCTCCACACACCTACACATACTCCGGTCACTGTTAGGGTGCAGGGCGCAGGGGGGGGGGGGGGGGGGCGCCCTGGGCAGCATTTGGGACCTCATTCTGGCAAATAAATGCATATATACAGCTGGGCACTGTATATATGTAGGAGCCCCCGCCAAAGAAATAAAATTTAAGCGGGACAGAAGCCTCGCCAAGGGGGCGAGGCTTCTCCCTCAGCACTCACCAGCGCCATTTTTTATCCACAGCACGCTGAGAGGAAGCTCCCCAGGCTCTCCCCTGTTGATACACGGTAGAAGAGGGTTGAAAAGAGAGGGGGGGGGGGGGCTCATAATTAGGCGCAAAAAAGTATATTAACAGCAGCTACTGGGTTAACATTAAGTTACTGTGTTATTCCTGGGTTATATAGCGCTGGGGTGTGTGCTGGCATACTCTCTCTCTGTCTCTCCAAAGGGCCTCGTGGGAGAACGGTCTTCAGAAAGGACATTCCCTGTGTGTGGTGTGTCGGTACGCTTATGTCGACATGTCTGATGTGGAAGGCAATGTGGGAGGAGTGGGAGCAAATGAATGTGGTGTCTCCGCCGACGGCGCCGACACCTGATTGGATGGATATGTGGAAGGTTTTAAATGATAATGTTAATTCTTTGCATAAAAGATTAGACAAGACTGATGCATTGGGACAGTCAGGGTCTCAACCCGTGCCTGATCCTATGTCGCAGGGACCGTCAGGGTCTCATAAGCACCCACTATCCCAAATTGTTGACACAGATACCGACATGGATTCTGACTCCAGTGTCGATTACGACGATGCAAAGTTACAGCCAAAGTTGGCTAAATCACTCCGATATATGATTATAGCAATTAAGGAGGTTTTGCACATCACAGAGGAAACCCCTGTCCCTGACACAAGGGTTTATATGTATAAGGGAAAGAAACCTGAGGTAACTTTTCCCCCCTCACACGAACTGAATGAGTTATGTGAAAAAGCTTGGGAATCTCCAGATAAAAAACTGCAGATTTCCAAACGGATTCTCATGGCATATCCTTTCCCGTCAACGGACAGATTACGATGGGAATCCTCCCCTAGGGTAGACAAAGCTTTAACTCGCTTATCCAAAAAGGTAGCCCTGCCGTCCCAGGATACGGCTACCCTCAAGGATGCTGCTGATCGCAAACAGAAGGGTACCCTGAAGTCCATTTATACACATTCAGGTACCTTGCTCAGACCGGCAATCGCGTCGGCCTGGGTCTGTAGTGCAGTAGCGGCATGGACTGATACCTTATCAGAGGAGTTTGATACCCTAGATAGGGATACTGTTTTATTGACCCTGGGGCATATTAAAGACGCTGTCCTTTATATGAGAGATGCTCAAAGAGACATTAGTCTGCTGGGTTCTAGAATAAACGCTATGTCGTTTTCTGCTAGAAGGGTCCTGTGGACTCGGCAATGGACAGGTGATGCCGACTCAAAACGGCATATGGAGGTTTTACCTTACAGGGGTGAGGAATTGTTCGGTGTAGGTCTATCGGACCTGGTCTCCACAGCTACGGCTGGAAAGTCAAATTTTTTGCCTTATGTTCCCTCACAGCCTAAGAGAGCACCGCATTATCAAATGCAGTCCTTTCGTTCACAAAGAAACAAGAAAGTCCGAGGTGCGTCCTTTCTAGCCAGAGGGAGGGGCAGAGGAAAGAAGCTGCACAATACAGCTAGTTCCCAGGAACAGAAGTCCTCCCTGGCCTCTGCAAAATCCACCGCATGACGCTGGGGCTCCACTGGCGGAGTCGGGGCCAGTGGGGGCGCGTCTTCTGAATTTCAGCCACATGTGGGTTCACTCCCAGGTGGATCCCTGGGCAATAGAAATTGTGTCTCAGGGTTACTAGCTGGAATTCGAAGAGGTGCCTCCTCGCCGGTTTTTCAAATCGGTCCTACCGTCTTCCCCCCTAGAGAGGGAGATACTGTTAAATCAATACAAAAATTGTATCTTCAGCAGGTGGTGGTCGAGGTTCCCCTCCTTCAACAGGTATTATTCGACCATGTTTGTGGTTCCGAAACCGGACGGTTCGGTCAGACCCATATTGAATTTAAAATCTCTGAACCTATACTTGAAGAGGTTCAAGTTCAAGATGGAATCGCTAAGAGCGGTCATCGCCAGCCTGGAAGGGGGGGATTTTATGGTGTCACTGGACATAAAGGATGCGTACCTTCATGTCCCCATTTATCCACCTCATCAGGCGTACCTAAGATTTGCGGTACAGGACTGTCATTACCAATTTCAGACGTTGCTGTTTGGTCTCTCAACGGCTCCGAGGATTTTCACCAAGGTAATGGCGGAAATGATGGTGCTCCTGCGCAAGCAGGGTGTCACAATTATCCCGTACTTGGACGATCTCCTCATAAAAGCGAGATCAAGAGAGCAGTTGCTGAACAGCGTATCTCTTTCACTGAAAGTGTTACAACAACACGGCTAGATTCTCAATATCCCAAAGTCGCAGTTGGTTCCTACGACTCGTCTGCCCTTCTTGGGCATGATTCTGGACACGACCCAGAAAAGGGTTTATCTTCCGATAGAAAAAGCCCAGGAACTTATGACTCTGGTCAGGAACCTTTTGAAAACAAGACAGGTGTCCGTGCATCATTGCACTCGAGTCCTGGGAAAGATGGTGGCCTCATACGAGGCCATTCCCTTTGGCAGGTTCCATGCGAGGACTTTCCAAATGGATCTGTTGGACAAGTGGTTCGGATCACATCTACAGATGCATCGGTTGATCACCCTGTCCCCCAGGGCCAGGGTGTCACTCCTGTGGTGGCTGCAGAGTGCTCACCTTCTTGAGGGCCGCAGATTCGGCATTCAGGATTGGATCCTGGTGACCACGGACGCAAGCCTCCGCGGTTGGGGAGCAGTCACACAGGGAAGAAATTTCCAGGGTCTTTGGTCAAGTCAAGAGACTTGTCTGCACAGCAACATCCTGGAACTAAGGGCCATATACAACGCCCTACGTCAAGCGGAGGCCTTATTTCGCGACCAACCAGTTCTGATCCAGTCAGACAACATCACCGCAGTGGCTCATGTAAACCGCCAAGGCGGCACAAGGAGCAGAGCGGCAATGGCGGAAGCCACCAGGATTCTTCGCTGGGCGGAGAATCATGTAAGTGCACTGTCAGCAGTGTTCATTCCGGGAGTGGACAACTGGGAAGCAGACTTCCTCAGCAGACACGACCTACACCCGGGAGAGTGGGGACTTCATCCAGAAGTCTTCGCACAGATTGTGAGTCGGTGGGAACTGCCACAAACAGACATGATGGCGTCCCGCCTCAACAAAAAGCTGCAGAGGTATTGCGCCAGGTCAAGAGACCCTCAGGCAGTAGCGGTAGACGCCCTCGTGACACCGTGGGTGTTCCGGTCCGTCTATGTATTTCCTCCTCTTCCTCTCATACTAAAGGTGTTGAGAATAGTAAGAAGAAAAGGAGTGAGAACAATCCTCGTTGTTCCAGATTGGCCACGACGGACCTGGTATCCAGATCTGCAAGAAATGCTCACGGAAGATCCGTGGCCTCTTCCTCTAAGGCAGGACCTGTTGCAACAGGGTCGCTGTCTGTTCCAAGACTTACCGCGGCTGCGTTTGACGGCATGGCGGTTGAACGCCGGATCCTAGCGGAAAAAGGTATTCCGGTGGAGGTTATCCCTACGCTGATAAAGGCTAGGAAGGAAGTAACAGCAAAACATTATCACCATATATGGCGAAGATATGTTTCTTGGTGTGAGGCCAGGAATGCTCCTATGGAAGAATTCCATCTGGGCCGTTTCCTTCACTTCCTACAAACTGGAGTGGATTTGGGCCTTAAATTAGGCTCCATTAAGGTCCAGATTTCAGCCCTATCCATTTTCTTTCAAAAAGAATTGGCTTCTCTCCCAGAAGTTCAGACTTTTGTTAAGGGAGTACTGCATATTCAGCCTCCGTTTGTGCCTCCGGTGGCGCCTTGGGACCTTAATGTGGTCTTGGGCTTCCTAAAGTCACACTGGTTTGAACCACTGAAAACGGTGGAGTTGAAATATCTCACTTGGAAGGTGGTCATGTTATTAGCCCTGGCTTCGGCTAGGCGAGTGTCGGAATTAGCGGCTATCACATAAAAGCCCCTATCTGGTTTTCCATATGGATAGAGCGGAATTGCGGACACGACCTCAGTTCCTGCCAAAAGTGGTTTCATCCTTTCATATGAACCAACCTATTGTGGTGCCTGTGGCTACACGGAACTTAGAGGATTCCGAGTCCCTTGATGTGGTCATGGTTTCATCCTTTCATATGAACCAACCTATTGTGGTGCCTGTGGCTACACGGAACTTAGAGGTTTCCGAGTCCCTTGATGTGGTCAGGGCTTTGAAAATGTATGTGGCCAGGATGGCTAGAGTCCGAAAAACAGAAGCACTGTTTGTTCTGTATGCAGCCAACAAGCTTGGCGGCCCTGCTTCAAAGCAGACTCTTGCTCGCTGGATCTGTAACACGATTCAGCAGGCGCATTCTACGGCAGGATTGCCGTTACCTAAATCGATCAAGGCCCATTCCACTAGGAAAGTGGGCTCTTCTTGGGCGGCTGCCCGAGGGGTCTCGGCACTACAGCTGTGTCGAGCTGCTACTTGGTCGGGTACAAACAGCTTTGCAAAATTCTATAAGTTTGATACCCTGGCTGAGGAGGACCTCATGTTTGCTCAATCGGTGCTGCAGAGTCATCCGCACTCTCCCGCCCGTTTGGGAGCTTTGGTATAATCCCCATGGTCCTTACGGAGTCCCCAGCATCCTCTAGGACGTTAGAGAAAATAAGATTTTACTTACCGGTAAATCTATTTCTCGTAGTCCGTAGAGGATGCTCGGCGCCCGTCCCAAGTGCGGACTTCTTCTGCAATACTTGTATATAGTTATTGCTTCAATAAGGGTTATGTTATTGTTGCATCGGGCGTGAACTGATGCTATGTTATTGTCATACTGTTTACTGGATTGTTATCACAAGTTATACGGTGTGATTGGTGTGGCTGGTATGAATCTTGCCCTTGGATTAAC
Source organism: Pseudophryne corroboree (assembly GCF_028390025.1). Classification (NCBI taxonomy): domain Eukaryota; kingdom Metazoa; phylum Chordata; class Amphibia; order Anura; family Myobatrachidae; genus Pseudophryne; species Pseudophryne corroboree. Next base: position 266,418,735 of record NC_086449.1, on the reverse strand, counting down.
AAAAATCCTTTCCTCGTACTGTCCATCTCCTCTGGGCACAGTTCTCTAACTGAGGTCTGGAGGAGGGGCAGAGAGGGAGGAGCCAGTGCACACCAGGAACTAAATTCTTTCTTAAAGTGCTCATGTCTCCGGCGGAGCCCGTCTCTCCCCATGGTCCTTACGGAGTCCCCAGCATCCTCTACGGACTACGAGAAATAGATTTACCGGTAAGTAAAATCTTATTTTTTTACCTTGTGTTCCTCCATAACAAAAGAAAATGCACCATTATCAGATGCAGTCCTTTCGGCCCAATAAATTCAGATAGGGCTGGGGTTCTTCCTTCCTTGCTACTAGAGGAAGGGGAAGAGGTAAAAGATCTCCAACCTTGTCAGGCTCAAGGAGCAGAAGTCCTCCCAGGCTTCTGCCACTTCCACCGCATGACGTTGGGACTCCTATGCGGGAGTCCGCACCGGTGGGGGCCCGTCTGACACTCTTCAGTCAGTTTTGGGTTCGTTCGAACCTAGACCCTTGGATATTACAAATAGTATCCCAAGGGTACAAGCTGGAGTTTCAAGACGCCCCTCCTCGCTGTTTTTTCAAATCGGCCTTACCAGTTTCTCTTCCCAACAGGGAGGTAGTTTGCGACGCAATACAAAAATTGTGTTTAAATCAGGTTATCATCAAGGTTCCCCAGTCACAACAGGGAGAAGGGTTTTATTCGAGCCTGTTTGTGGTCCCGAAGCCGGACGGTTCGGTCAGACCAATCCTAAACCTGAAATCCCTGAATTTCTGCCTAAAAAGATTCAAATTCAAGATGGAATCTCTCCGAGCAGTGATCTCCAGTCTGGAGGAAGGGGATTATATGGTGTCGGTGGACATAAAAGATGCCTACTTACATGTTCCCATTTATCCTCCGCATCAGGGTTACCTGAGATTTGCAATTCAGGATTGTCATTACCAATTTCAAACATTGCCGTTTGGTCTTTCCACGGCTCCGAGGATTTTCACCAAAGTGATGGCGGAGATGATGGTCTCCTTCGCAAACAAGGAGTCACCATTATCCCATACTTGGACGAGCTCCTGATAAAAGCGAGATCCAGGGACCAGTTGGTCCAAAACGTTGCACTCTCCATGACAGTTCTTCAGCAACATGGTTGGCTCCTAAACTTGCCAAAATCACAGTTGATTCCAACGACGCGGTTGTCATTTTTGGGAATGATATTGGACACAGAACTACAGAGTTTTTCTTCCTGTGGAAAAGGCGCTGGAACTTCAGAGTCTGGTCAAACAAATTCTGAAACCAGCAAGAGTGTCAATTCATCAATGCATTCGGTTGCTGAGGAAGATGGTTGCGGCCTACGAGGCCATTCAGTTTGGCAGGTTTCATGCCAGAGTGTTTCAGTGGGACCTGTTTGACAAGTGGTCCGGGTCCCATCTACACATGCACCAGAGAATAATCCTGTCGTCCAAGGCCAGGATATTGCTCTTGTGTTGGCTGCACAGCTCTCACCTCCTAGAGGGGCGCAGGTTCGGGATACAGGATTGGATCCTGGTGACCACGGATGCAAGCCTCCGAGGCTGGGGGGCAGTCACAGTGGGAGAAAGAGGATGGTCAAGTCAGGAAACTTGTCTCCACATAAATGTTCTGTAGTTAAGGGCCATTTACAACGGCCTCCTACAAGCAGAACATCTTCTTCGAGATCTGGCGGTACTGATCCAGTCGGACAATGTAACAGCAGTAGCATACATAAACCGTCAGGGCGGAACGAAAAGCAGAGCGGCAATGGTAGAAGCCACAAGGATTTTCCGATGGGCGGAAAAACATACAAGCGGTCTGTCAGCGATCTTCATTCCAGAAGTGGACAACTGGGAAGCAGACTTCCTCAGCAGACATGATCTCCATCCAGGAGAGTGGGGACTCCACCAATAAGTCTTCGCAGAGATAACAAGTCGTTGGGGAGTTCCTCAAATAGACATGATGGCATCTCGTCTCAACAAGAAGCTTCAGAGATATTGTTCCAGGTCAAGGGACCCTCAAGCAATAGCAGTGGATGCACTGGTGACACCGTGGGTGTTTCAGTCGGTGTATGTATTCACTCCACTTCCTCTAATTCCGAAAGTTCTAAAGATCATAAGAAGAACAAAGATCTGGGCGATCGTCATTGTTCCAGACTGGCCAAGGAGGGCTTGGTATCCAGATCTTCAGGAATTACTCATAAGAGATCCCTGGCCTCTTCCTCTGCGCGAGGACCTGTTACGACAGGGGCCGTGCATGTATCAGGACTTACCGCGGCTGCATTTGACGGCATGGCGGTTGAACGCAGAATCCTAACCCGTAAGGGTATTCCCAGTGAAGTCATTCCCACACTAATTCAGGCCAGAAAAGAGGTAACGGCTAAGCATTACCACCGTATTTGGAGAAAATATATCTCTTGGTGTGAAGCCAAAGGGGTTCCTACTGAAGAGTTTAGTCGGGGGCGTTTTCTCCATTTTCTACAAGCAGATGTGGATGCGGGCCTAAAATTAGGCTCAATTAAGGTACAGATTTCAGCCTTATCGGTTTTCTTTCAGAAACAATTGGCCTCCCTTCCAGAAGTTCAGACCACATCCAACCTCCATTTGTGCCTCCGGTGGCACCTTCGGACTTTAATGTGGTGTTGCAGTTCCTTCAGTCATATTGGTTTGAACCTTTGCAGAAGGTGGAATTGAAATTCCTCACTTGGAAAGTGGTCATTCTGTTGGCCTTGGCATCTGCAAGGCGGGTGTCTGAGTTAGCGGCCTTGTCTCACAAGAGCCCTTATTTGATCTTCCATGAAGATAGAGCTGAATTGAGGACACGTCAGCAATTTTTACCGAAGGTGGTTTCCTCTTTCCACATAAACCAACCTATCGTGGTACCTGTGGCTACTGACTCCTTTGTTGAATCAAAATCTCTGGATGTGGTCAGAGCTTTGAAGATTTATGTCGCCAGAACGGCTCAGATTAGGAAAACAGAGGCTCTGTTTGTCCTGTATGCTCCCAACAGGGTTGGGTGTCCTGCTTCCAAGCAGACCATTGCGCGCTGGATCTGTAACACGATTCAGCAGGCCCATTCCACGGCTGGATTGCCGTTACCGGAATCAGTGAAGGCCCATTCCACTAGGAAGGTGGGCTTGTCCTGGGCGGCTGCCCGGGGGTCTCGGCATTGCAACTTTGCCGAGCAGCTACTTGGTCGGGGTCAAACACTTTTGCAAAGTTCTACAAGTTTGACACCTTGGCTGATGAAGACCTTAAGTTCGGTCAATCAGTGCTGCAGAGTCATTCGCACTCTCCCGCCCGTTCTAGAGCTTTGGTATAACCCCATGGTTCTAATGGTGACCCCAGCATCCTCTAGGACGTATGAGAAAATAGGATTTTAATACCTACCGGTAAATCCTTTTCTCTTAGTCCGTAGAGGATGCTGGGCGCCCGTCCCAGTGCGTACTGTATCTGAAGTTAATAGACATATGTTGTGTTACGTTTATTGTCAGCCTGTTGCTGAAATTGTTCATGCCGTTGGCTTGTGTTCTGTTGAATGCCACGTTGTGCGTCATGCTTGAGGTGTGAGCTAGTATGAATCTAACCTTAGTTTAACAATAAATCCTTTCCTCAAAATGTCCGTCTCCCTGGGCACAGTTCCTATAACTGGAGTCTGGAGGAGGGGCATAGAGGGAGGAGCCAGTTCACGCCCATTCAAAGTCTTAAAGTGCCCATGTCTCCTGCGGATCCCGTCTATACCCCATGGTTCTAATGGTGACCCCAACATCCTCTACGGACTAAGAGAAAAGGATTTACCAGTAGGTATTAAAATCCTATTATCATATGGTATCGTATCTAGTGATGAGCGGGTTCGGTTTCCGAGAAACCGAACCCCCCGAACTTTACCCTTTTTACACGGGTCCGAGCCATACTCGGATTCTCCCGTATGGCTCGGCTAACCCGAGCGCGCCCGAACGTCATCATCCCGCTGTCGGATTCTCGCGAGATTCGGATTCTATATAAGCAGCCGCGCGTCGCCGCCATTTACACACGTGCATTGAGATTGATAGGGAGAGGACGTGGCTGGCGTCCTCTCCGTTTATATAGTTATAGTTAGTTGATCTGATTGCTACTGCTTAGCTTATTGTGGGGAGGATTGGGGAGCAGCTGTTAGGAGGAGTACAGTGCAGAGTTTTGCTAGTTTTTTTTTATCCGTTCTCTGCCTGAAAAAAACGCTCCATACCATATCTGTGCTCAGCCTCAGTGTGCTGCATGATATATCTGACTGTGCTGAGTGCTCACACTGCTTAATTGTGGGGGAGACTGGGGAGCAGCTATAGCAGGAGTACAGTGCACAGTTTTGCTGACAGTGACCACCAGTATACGTTTGTCTGCCTGAAAAACACTCCTGTGGTGTCTTTTTTTCTTTATACTATAAGTAACTATAAACGCAGTCTGCTGACAGTGTCCACCAGGTCCATTATACTGTATATAGCAGTACGGTAGGCCACTGCTGTACCTACCTCTGTGTCTTCAGTCACTCGTCGTCATACATAAAGTATACTATCCATCCATCTACATTGTATACCTGTGGTGTCTTTTTTTCTTTATACTATAAACGCAGTCTGCTGACAGTGTCCACCAGGTCCATTATACTGTATATAGCAGTACGGTAGGCCACTGCTGTACCTACCTCTGTGTCTTCAGTCACTCGTCGTCATACATAAAGTATACTATCCATCCATCTACATTGTATACCTGTGGTGTCTTTTTTTCTTTATACTATAAACGCAGTCTGCTGACAGTGTCCACCAGGTCCATTATACTGTATATAGCAGTACGGTAGGCCACTACTGTACCTACCTCTGTGTCTTCAGTCACTCGTCGTCATACATAAAGTATACTATCCATCCATCTACATTGTATACCTGTGGTGTCTTTTTTTCTTTATACTATAAACGCAGTCTGCTGACAGTGTCCACCAGGTCCATTATACTGTATATAGCAGTACGGTAGGCCACTGCTGTACCTACCTCTGTGTCTTCAGTCACTCGTCGTCATACATAAAGTATACTATCCATCCATCTACATTGTATACCTGTGGTGCCTTTTAGTTGTGCGCATTAAAATATGGAGAACAAAAATGTGGAGGTTAAAAAAATAGGGAAAGATCAAGATCCACTTCCACCTCGTGCTGAAGCTGCTGCCACTAGTCATGGCCGAGACAATGAAATGCCATCAACGTCGTCTGCCAAGGCCGATGCCCAATGTAATAGTACAGAGCATGTAAAATCCAAAACACAAAAGATCAGTAAAAAAATGACCCAAAAATCAAAATTAAAAGCGCCTGAGGAGAAGCGTAAACTTGCCAATATGCCATTTACGACACGGAGTGGCAAGGAACGGCTGAGGCCCTGGCCTATGTTCATGGCTAGTGGTTCAGCTTCACATGAGGATGGAAGCACTCATCCTCTCGCTAGAAAAAAGAAAAGACTTAAGCTGGCAAAAGCACAGTAAAGAACTGTGCGTTCTTCGAAATCACAAATCCCCAAGGAGAGTCCAATTGTGTCGGTTGCGATGCCTGACCTTCCCAACACTGGACGGGAAGAGCTTGCACCTTCCACCATTTGCACGCCCCCTGCAAGTGCTGGAAGGAGCACCCGCAGTCCAGTTCCTGATAGTCAAATTGAAGATGTCACTGTTGAAGTACACCAGGATGAGGATATGGGTGTTGCTGGCGCTGGGGAGGAAATTGACAAGGAGGATTCTGATGGTGAGGTGGTTTGTTTAAGTCAGGCACCCGGGGAGACACCTGTTGTCCGTGGGACGAATATGGCCATTGACATGCCTGGTCAAAATACAAAAAAAATCAGCTCTTCGGTGTGGAATTATTTCAACAGAAATGCGGACAACAGGTGTCAAGCCGTGTGTTGCCTTTGTCAAGCTGTAATAAGTAGGGGTAAGGACGTTAACCACCTCGGAACATCCTCCCTTATACGTCACCTGCAGCGCATTCATCATAAGTCAGTGACAAGTTCAAAAACTTTGGGTGACAGCGGAAGCAGTCCACTGACCACTAAATCCCTTCCTCTTGTAACCAAGCTCCTGCAAACCACACCACCAACTCCCTCGGTGTCAATTTCCTCCTTACCCAGGAAAGCCAATAGTCCTGCAGGCCATGTCACTGGCAAGTCTGACCAGTCCTCTCCTGCCTGGGATTCCTCCGATGCATCCTTGAGTGTAACGCCTACTGCTGCTGGCGCTGCTGTTGTTGCTGCTGGGAGTCGATCGTCATCCCAGAGGGGAAGTCAGAAGACCACTTGTACTACTTCCAGTAAGCAATTGACTGTCCAACAGTCCTTTGCGAGGAAGATGAAATATCACAGCAGTCATACTACTGCAAAGTGGATAACTGAGGCCTTGGCAGCCTGGGCGGTGAGAAACGTGGTTCCGGTATCCATCGTTAATTCAGAACCAACTAGAGACTTGATTGAGGTACTGTGTCCCCGGTACCAAATACCATCTAGGTTCCATTTCTCTAGGCAGGCGATACCGAAAATGTACACAGACCTCAGAAAAAGAGTCACCAGTGTCCTAAAAAATGCAGTTGTACCCAATGTCTACTTAACCACGGACATGTGGACAAGTGGAGCAGGGCAGACTCAGGACTACATGACTGTGACAGCCCACTGGGTAGATGTATTGCCTCCCGCTGCAAGAACAGCAGCGGCGGCACCAGTAGCAGCATCTCGCAAACGCCAACTCGTTCCTAGGCAGGCTACGCTTTGTATCACCGCTTTCCAGAATACGCACACAGCTGAAAACCTCTTACGGCAACTGAGGAAGATCATCGCAGAATGGCTTACCCCAATTGGACTCTCCTGGGGATTTGTGGCATCGGACAACGCCAGCAATATTGTGCGTGCATTACATCTGGGCAAATTCCAGCACGTCCCATGTTTTGCACATACCTTGAATTTGGTGGTGCAGAATTATTTAAAAAACGACAGGGGCGTGCAAGAGATGCTGTCGGTGGCCAGAAGAATTGCGGGCCACTTTCGGCGTACAGGCACCGCGTACAGAAGACTGGAGCACCACCATAAACACCTGAACCTGCCCTGCCATCATCTGAAGCAAGAGGTGGTAACGAGGTGGAATTCAACCCTCTATATGCTTCAGAGGATGGAGGAGCAGCAAAAGGCCATTCAAGCCTATACATCTGGCCACGATATAGGCAAAGGAGGTGGAATGCACCTGACTCAAGCGCAGTGGAGATTGATTTCAACGTTGTGCAAGGTTCTGCAACCTTTTGAACTTGCCACACGTGAAGTCAGTTCAGACACTGCCAGCCTGAGTCAGGTCATTCCCCTCATCAGGCTTTTGCAGAAGAAGCTGGAGACATTGAAGGAGGAGCTAAAACAGAGCGATTCCGCTAGGCATGTGGGACTTGTGGATGGAGCCCTTCATTCGCTTAACCAGGATTCACGGGTGGTCAATCTGTTGAAATCAGAGTACTACATTTTGGCCACCGTGCTCGATCCTAGATTTAAAACCTACGTTGTATCTCTCTTTCCGGCAGACACAAGTCTGCAGAGGTTCAAAGACCTGCTGGTGAGAAAATTGTCAAGTCAAGCGGAACGTGACCCGTCAACATCTCCTCCTTCACATTCTCTCGCAACTGGGGGTACGAGGAATAGGCTACGAATTCCAAGCCCACCCGCTGGCGGTGATGCAGGGCAGTCTGGAGCGAGTGCTGACATCTGGTCCGGACTGAAGGACCTGCCAACGATTACTGACATGTCGTCTACTGTCACTGCATATGATTCTCTCACCATTGAAAGAATGGTGGAGGATTATATGAGTGACCGCATCCAAGTAGGCACGTCAGACAGTCCGTACGTATACTGGTAGGAAAAAGAGGCAATTTGAAGGCCCTTGCACAAACTGGCTTTATTCTACCTAAGTTGCCCTCCCTCCAGTGTGTACTCCGAAAGAGTGTTTAGTGCCGCCGCTCACCTTGTCAGCAATCGGCGTACGAGGTTACTTCCAGAAAATGTGGAGAAGATGATGTTCATTAAAATGAATTATAATCAATTCCTCCGTGGAGACATTCACCAGCAGCAATTGCCTCCAGAAAGTACACAGGGACCTGAGATGGTGGATTCCAGTGGGGACGAATTAATAATCTGTGAGGAGGGGGATGTACACAGTGAAAGGGGTGATGACTCGGACGATGATGATGAGGTGGACATCTTGCCTCTGTAGAGCCAGTTTGTGCAAGGAGAGATTGATTGCTTCTTTTTTGGTGGGGGCCCAAACCAACCAGTCATTTCAGTCACAGTCGTGTGGCAGACCCTGTCGCTGAAATGATGGGTTCGTTAAAGTGTGCATGTCCTGTTTATACAACATAAGGGTGGGTGGGAGGGCCCAAGGACAATTCCATCTTGCACCTCTTTTTTCTTTCATTTTTCTTTGCGTCATGTGTTGTTTGGGGAGTATTTCTTTGAAGGGCCATCCTGCGTGACACTGCAGTGCCACTCCTAGATGGGCCAGGTGTTTGTGTCGGCCACTTGGGTCGCTTATCTTAGTCACACAGCTACCTCATTGCGCCTCTTTTTTTCTTTGCGTCATGTGCTGTTTGGGGAGTATTTTTTTCAAGTGCCATCCTGTCTGACACTGCAGTGCCACTCCTAGATGGGCCAGGTGTTTGTGTCGGCCACTTGGGTCGCTTATCTTAGTCACACAGCTACCTCATTGCGCCTCTTTTTTTCTTTGCGTCATGTGCTGTTTGGGGAGTATTTTTTTCAAGTGCCATCCTGTCTGACACTGCAGTGCCACTCCTAGATGGGCCAGGTGTTTGTGTCATTGTGTCGGCCACTTGGGTCGCTTATCTTAGTCACACAGCTACCTCATTGCGCCTCTTTTTTTCTTTGCGTCATGTGCTGTTTGGGGAGTATTTTTTTGAAGGGCCATCCTGCGTGACACTGCAGTGCCACTCCTAGATGGGCCAGGTGTTTGTGTCGGCCACTTGGGTCGCTTAGCTTAATCACACAGCTACCTCAGTGCAAATTTTAGGACTAAAAATAATATTGTGAGGTGTGAGGTGTTCAGAATAGACTGAAAATGAGTGGAAATTATGGTTATTGAGGTTAATAATACTATGGGATCAAAATGACCCCCAAATTCTATGATTTAAGCTGTTTTTTAGGGTTTTTTGAAAAAAACACCCGAATCCGACAAAAAAATTTCGGTGAGGTTTTGCCAAAACGCGTTCGAACCTAAAACACGGCCGCGGAACCGAACCCAAAACCCGAAAAATTTCCGGTGCACAAGTATCATGCAGAGTCTCTGAAAACTTCCAGTATAACGACGTGAGTGTATAGTAAATAACCCACTTAAGGGGCTCTAGATCTCATCCCAGCTACACTTAGAGAAATCCTCTATCGATCAGCATCTCATCAGCAGCTGTTACATACCATCACAACGTAGTCCCATAAGTTCCTCTGGATCAACTCAATATATAACATTTTACCTGAGACCGATTTGGAGTTCAGTATTCCGAGCTGTACTGTATTGATCCTGGCTGTCTTGATTTCGAGCATAGAAGTAGCCAGCAGAGCAGCAGCTCTAAAGATCACACAGCAGGGAGGCTGTCAGCTGATTACATAGGTTTTCAAGGACTTAGGTGTCATAAGTAGACACCGAGCGGCAGTCTTGCAATACCCAGAGTCAAATCACCATGCAAAGAGGTCACACATGTAGGGAGCAGCAATGCATTTCGGCACAACAAATATAAATGTTTATGCTCGCCTTGTATGTCTACATGGTTTGTTCCAGACACAAAGTTACTTGCTTTTCTTCTTTGGGGTCCATGGTCTCCACAGGGTTAACCTTGGGTATGGCTGGTGGGGACCAGGACTGGCACCGAACAGCAAAGTTTGTGAGCCTCCCAGGATGCCTGGGCTCCTCTCCCCTCATACCTTGCCCCCATGCTCAGGAACTTCAGTGCTTTGTTCGGTGCCATCAGTCACACTGCAGCCCAAGCTTTTATATTTTCTGTGACGTCCTAGTGGATGCTGGGTACTCCGTAAGGACCATGGGGAATAGACGGGCTCCGCAGGAGACTGGGCACTCTTAAAATAAAGATTAGGTACTACATCTGGTGTGCACTGGCTCCTCCCTCTATGCCCCTCCTCCAGACCTCAGTTAGAATCTGTGCCCGGCCAGAGCTGGATGCACTTAGTGGGCTCTCCTGAGTTCACTAAAAAAGAAAGTATTTGTTAGGTTTTTTATTTTCAGTGAGATCTGCTGGCAACAGACTCACTGCTACGTGGGACTTAGGGGAGAGAAGCAAACCTACCTGCTTGCAGCTAGCTTGTGCTTCTAAGGCTACTGGACACCATTAGCTCCAGAGGGATCGAACACAGGGCCCGACCTCGATCGTCCGTTCCCGGAGCCGCGCCGCCGTCCCCCTTGCAGAGCCAGAAGACGGAAGATTCCGGAGAAAATCGACAGCTGAAGACTCCGGTCTTCAATAAGGTAGCAGTCCAGAAAATGCCAGCGCTGATGCTCCAGCACCCCACAAGGCCGTGACAACACCTGGCTAGGTGATTTCAGCGGGACCCTGGGCAACACCTTCCACTAGCAGGGGCACCCAGGACTGCAACCAGATGACACTGGGAGACAGGTAAGGCGGGATCTACTCATAGTGCAGTCCTTATGCTGCCAGTCCCGTGAGACGGACCAGCGGCACTGCTGTAGCAGGTTATACACAGCGCTGCATCCTACCAGACTCCTCCACTTGGCTGTGTAGTTGATATCAGTGCCCATTGCAGTTAAATTGCATACTCTGCATTGTACATGACTGCTGATGCTTGTTTTTCACTCTCTTTCACTGTACATATAATTGCTTTTCCTGGACATTTTTCTCTCTCTAATACCCCTTTCACACAGCCATAAATTTCCCAGGTTAAAACACATGAACGCGCATCAACCCGGGAAATTTCTTGGTGTGAAAGGGTACAGGGACAAAAACCCGGGTTTTCTGTCCCCGCATTTCAACCCTGCAGTCGACCAGGGTTGGTCCCGGGATGATCCCTTGACCCTGGACAGTGTGAATGGTGCAGGGACATGTCCCACCTTCCCATGTTGCCTATACTGATGCTGATTGGCTATTCAGGGCACTTCCTGGTCTTGTGGTTTTTCTGAGACGCCCATTTTCAGAAAATGCAGGGCCATCCCGGGTTCAGTATGAAAGGTGCAGACCAGGGATGTCTCTGCTTAAAATGCTGGTGTGAAAGGTGCCAACCCAGGAATGTCCCTGCATGAGCCCGTGGCAGAATTCCCGTGTTTTGCTCCTGCATTTCTGGTGTGAAAGGGGTATTAGTGACTCTTGAATACTGGTGTGTATTGGGATGATTCTGCCACACTTTACTGTATATTGGCCCTCATTCCGAGTTGATCGGTCGCAAGGCGAATTTAGCAGAGTTACACACGCTAAGCCGCCGCCTACTGGGAGTGAATCTTAGCTTCTTAAAATTGCGACCGATGTATTCGCAATATTGCGATTACTAACTACTTAGCAGTTTCAGAGTAGGTCCAGACTTACTCTGCCTGTGCGATCATTTCAGTGCTTGTCGTTCCTGGTTGACGTCACAAACACACCCAGCGTTCGCCCAGGCACTCCCACCGTTTCTCCGGCCACTCCTGCGTTTTTTCCGGAAACGGTAGCGTTTTCAGCCACACGCCCCTGAAACGCCGTGTTTCCGCCCAGTAACACCCATTTCCTGTCAATCACATTACGATCGCCGGAGCGAAGAAAAAGCCGTGAGTAAAAATACTTTCTTCATAGTAAAGTTACTTGGCGCAGTCGCAGTGCGAACATTGCGCATGCGTACTAAGCGGATTTTCACTGCGATGCGATGAAAAATACCGAGCGAACAACTCGGAATGAGGGCCTTTGTATTTGTGTGAGCTCATTGTCACATACTGGGGAAAATTCAGACCTGATCATACCAGCAAATTTGTTAGCAGTTGGGCAAAACCAATGGGCCTCATTCCGAGTTGATCGCATGCTGCAATTTTTTGCAGCCTGTGAGATCAGTCGGGAGTGTATTTTAGTATAGCATATGTGTGAAGGCATGTGCAGGGGAGCTGTGTCAAAAAGTTTTGTGCAGTTTCTGAGTAGCTCTGAACTTACTCAGCCGCTACGATCACTTCAGCCTGTCAGGTCCCAGAATTGACGTCGGACAACCGTCCTGCAAATGCCTGGACACGCCTGTGTTTTCCTCGACACTCCCAGAAAACGGTCAGTTGCCACCCAGGAACGCCTTCCTGCTGTCAATCACCTTGCATTTGGTGCTGCGATCCCGATCTTTGTTAATTTCATTGCTAACCGGCGTCCCGCCTGCGCATTGCGGACGCAGTGCATGCGCAGTTCGGACCCGATCGCATGGCTGCAAAAAACTGCAGCGTGTGATCGGGTTGGAATAACCCCCCGTGTGCACTGCAGATGTGGCAGATCATTTGCAGAGAGAGTTAGATTTGGGTGGGTTATATTGTTTCCATGCAGGGTAAATACTGGCTGCTTTATATTTACACTGCAATTTAGATTTCAGTTTGAACACACCCCACCCAAATCTAACTCTCTCTGCACATGTTACACCTGCCCCTCCTGCAGTGCAACATGGTTTTGCCCAACTGCTAACAACTTTGCTGCTACGATCAGGCCAGAATTACCCCCACTGTTCCATTTACATGCTGCACATTACCATTTTGCATTTTGTGTGTGTACACTCCTTGCAGTTACGTCTAACAAAAGCAAGGTCAAGCAGACAGGGGCATCTACTCTTGTAGCATGTAACACCTGTAACATAAACCCAAGGATTTAGCACAGCATGGTCAGTGCACAGTCTTGTGCCACCCAGCACCCCCCCCCCCCCCCCAAGTCCCTGTGCAGGGGGCATCCTTACTACATTGCTGGCAATAGTTGCTGACCATATTGCTACCCCACCTGTGGCTCCCCCCTCAGGTTAAGTAACGGTTACTTACCCTCAGGTACCTACCTTGGCATACAGGTTCCAACATAAAGGACCACCTCTGGATTACCAGCAAAACTGATGAGTAGCAATTTAATCTTTTATATATATTTGTTTTAGATAATCTATGTGATATAGTCATGCTCAGTTTGTAGCATATATACTGCCACACATATACAAACTGATTGACTGTCAGAGTAATAAAATAAGATTTTATTTACCGGTAAATCTATTTCTCGTAGTCCGTAGTGGATGCTGGGGACTCTGTAAGGACCACGGGCTCCGCAGGAGACAGGGCACTTTAAGAAAGAATTTGGATACTGGTGTGCTCTGGCTCCTCCCTCTATGTCCTTCCTCCAGACCTCAGTTAGAGAAACTGTGCCCGGAAGAGCTGACAGTACAAGGAAAGGATTTTGGAATCCAGGGCAAGACTCATACCAGTCACACCAATCACACCGTATAACTCGTGATAAACTTACCCAGTTAACAGTATGAACAACAACGGAGCATCAGATCAACCCTGATGCAACCATAACATAACCCTTATTTAAGCAATAACTATATACAAGTATTGCAGAAGAAGTCCGCACTTGGTACGGGCGCCCAGCATCCACTACGGACTACGAGAAATAGATTTACCAGTAAGTAAAATCTTATTTTTTCTAACGTCCTAGTGGATGCTGGGGACTCCGTAAGGACCATGGAGATTATACCAAAGCTCCCAAACGGGCGGGAGAGTGCGGATGACTCTGCAGCACCGAATGAGCAAACACAAGGTCCTCCTCAGCCAGGGTATCAAACTTGTAAAATTTAGCAAAAGTGTTTGAACCCGACCAAGAAGCTGCTCGGCAAAGCTGTAATGCCGAGACCCCTCGGGCAGCCGCCCAAGAAGAGCCCACCTTCCTAGTGGAATGGGCTTTTACTGATTTTGGAGGCGGCAACCCAGCCGCAAAATGAGCCTGCTGAATCGTGTTACAGATCCAGCGAGCAATAGTTTGCTTTGAAGCAGGAGCACCCAGCTTGTTGGATGCATACAGGATAAACAACGACTCAGTTTTCCTGACTCCAGCCGTTCTGGCTACATAAAACCTTCAAAGCCCTGACTACCTCTAGTAACTTGGCATCCTCCAAGTCACGAGTAGCCGCAGGCACCACAATAGGTTGGTTCAAATGAAAAGATAACACCACTTTTGACAGAAAGTGCGGACGAGTCCGTAATTCTGCCCTGTCCATATGGAAAACCAGATAGGGGCTATTATGTGACAAAGCCGCCAATTCTGACACACGCCTAGCCAAAGCTAAGGCCAACAGCATGACCACTTTCCACGTGAGATATTTTAACTCCACGGTTTTAAGTGGCTCAAACCAGTGTGATTTCAGGAAACTCAACACCACGTTAAGATCCCAAGGTGCCACTGGGGGCACAAAAGGGGCTGAATATGCAGCACTCCCTTTACAAACGTCTGAACTTCAGGAAAAGAAGCCAGTTCCTTTTGAAAGAAAATGGATAGGGCTGAAATCTGGACCTCAATGGACCCCAATTTTAAGCCCAAAGTCACTCCCGACTGTAGGAAGTGAAGGAAACAGCCCAGCAGGAATTCCTCCGTAGGGGCATTCCTGGCCTCACACCAAGCAACATATTTTCGCCATATACGGTGATAATGCTTAGCCGTCACGTCCTTGCTAGCCTTTATTAGCGTAGGAATAACCTCATCCGGAATGCCCTTTTCTGCTAGGATCCGGCGTTCAACCGCCATGCCGTCAAACGCAGCCTCGGTAAGTCTTGGAACAGACAGGGCCCCTGTTGCAACAGATCCTGTCTGAGAGACAGAGGCCATGGGTCCTCTGTGAGCATTTCTTGCAGTTCCGGATACCAAGTCCTTCTTGGCCAAACCGGAACAATGAGTATTGTTCTCACTCCTCTTTCTCTGACGTCCTAAGTGGATGCTGGGACTCCGTAAGGACCATGGGGAATAGCGGCTCCGCAGGAGACTGGGCACAACTAAGAAAGCTTTAGGACTAACTGGTGTGCACTGGCTCCTCCCACTATGACCCTCCTCCAGACCTCAGTTAGAATCTTGTGCCCGGCTGAGCTGGATGCACACTAGGGGCTCTCCTGAGCTCCTAGAAAGAAAGTATATTTTAGGTTTTTTATTTTACAGTGAGATCTGCTGGCAACAGACTCACTGCAGTGAGGGACTAAGGGGAGAAGAAGCGAAACTACCTAACTGGTGGTAGCTTGGGCTTCTTAGGCTACTGGACACCATTAGCTCCAGAGGGATCGACTGCAGGAACCGGCCTTGATGTTCGGTCCCAGAGCCGCGCCGCCGGCCCCCTTACAGAGCCAGAAGCAAGAAGTAATCCGGAAAATCGGCGGCAGAAGACTCCTGTCTTCAACAAGGTAGCGCACAGCACTGCAGCTGTGCGCCATTGCTCCTCATGCACACCTCACACTGCGGTCACTGATGGGTGCAGGGCGCTGGGGAGGGGCGCCCTGAGCAGCAATATAAACACCTTGCCTGGCAAAATCATCACAATATATAGCCCCAGAGGCTATATATGTGATAAATTACCCCTGCCAGAATTCCTGAAAAAAGTGGGAGAAGTCCGCGAAAAAGGGGCGGAGCTATCTCCCTCAGCACACTGGCGCCATTTCTCCCTCACAGCTCCGCTGGAAGGAAGCTCCCTGGCTCTCCCCTGCAGTCTACACTACAGAAGGGTAAAAAAGAGAGGGGGGGCACTAAATTTAGGCGCAATATACATATATAGCAGCTATAAGGGGATATAATTTAGTTAATCCCTGTATTATATAGCGCTCTGGTGTGTGCTGGCATACTCTCTCTCTGTCTTCCCAAACGGCTTTGTGGGGTCCTGTCTTCTGTCAGAGCATTCCCTGTGTGTGTGCGGTGTGTCGGTACGGCTGTGTCGACATGTTTGATGAGGAGGCTTATGTGGAGGCGGAGCAGATGCCTATAAATGTGTTGTCACCCCCTGCGGGGCAGACACCTGAGTGGATGGACTTGTGGAAGGAATTACGTGAAAGTGTCGACTCCTTACATAAAAAAATTGACAACATGCCAAATGCGGGACAGCCGGCTTCTCAGCTCGTGCCTGCCCAGACGTCTCAAAGGCCATCAGGGGCTCTAAAACGCCCGCTACCTCAGATGGCAGACACAGATGTCGACACGGATACTGATACCAGTGTCGACGACGAAGAGACTAATGTAATGTCCAATAGGGCCACTCGTTACATGATTGAGGCAATGAAAAATGTTAAACACATTTCTGATGTGACCCCAGGTACCACAAAAAAGGGTATTATGTTTGGAGAGAAAAAACTACCAGTAGTTTTTCCCCCTTCTGAAGAATTAAATGAAGTGTGTGAAGTAGCGTGGGCTTGCCCAGATAAAAAATTGGTTATTTCTAAAAAGTTACTAATGGCGTACCCTTTCCCGCCAGAGGATAGGTCACGTTGGGAAACACCCCCTAGGGTGGATAAAGCGCTTACACGCTTATCAAAAAAGGTGGCACTACCGTCTCCGGATACGGCCGCCCTAAAGGAACCTGCTGATAGAAAGCAGGAGGCTCTCCTGAAGGCTATATATACACACACTGGTATTATACTGAGACCAGCTATTGCTTCAGCATGGATGTGCAGTGCTGCAGCTGCGTGGTCAGATTCCCTGTCAGAAAACATTGACACCCTAGACAGGGACACTATATTGCTAAACATAGAGCATATTAAAGACGCTGTCTTATACATGAGAGATGCACAGAGGGATATTTGCCGGCTGGCATCTAAAATAAGTGCACTGTCCATTTCTGCCAGGAGAGGGTTATGGACTCGGCAGTGGACAGGTGATGCAGATTCTAAAAGGCACATGGAAGTTTTGCCTTATAAGGGTGAGGAGTTGTTCGGGGATGGTCTTTCAGACCTACTGTCCACAGCAACGGCTGGGAAGTCAGCATTTTTACCACATGTCCCCTCACAACCAAAGAAAGCACCGTATTATCAGGTATAGTCCTTTCGTCCCCAAAAGAGCAGGCGGGGTAGAGGCGCGTCCTTTCTGCCCAGAGGCAGAGGTAGGGGAAAAAAGCTGCAGCATACAGCCAGTTCCCAGGAACAAAAGTCCTCCCCCGCTTCTTCTTCTAAGTCCGCCGCATGACGCTGGGGCTCAACAGGCGGAGCCAGGTACGGTGGGGGCCCGTCTCAAAAACTTCAGCAATCAGTGGGCTCGCTCACAAGTAGATCCCTGGATCCTTCAAGTGGTATCTCAGGGGCACAGGCTGGAATTCGAGACATTTCCCCCCCGCCGTTTCCTCAAATCTGCCTTGCCAACAACTCCCTCAGGCAGGGAGGCTGTGATAGAGGCAATTCACAAGCTGTATTCCCAGCAGGTGATAGTCAAGGTGCCCCTACTTCAACAAGGACGGGGTTACTATTCCACAATGTTTGTGGTACCGAAACCGGACGGTTCGGTGAGACCCATTTTAAATTTGAAATCCTTGAACACATATATAAAAAAATTCAAGTTCAAGATGGAATCGCTCAGGGCGGTTATTGCAAGCCTGGAAGAGGGGGATTACATGGTATCACTGGACATCAAGGATGCTTACCTGCATGTCCCCATTTACCATCCTCACCAGGAGTACCTCAGATTTGTGGTACAGGATTGTCATTACCAATTCCAGACGTTGCCGTTCGGCCTGTCCACGGCACCGAGGGTATTTACCAAGGAAATGTCCGAAATGATGATACTCCTTCGAAAAAAGGGAGTTTTAATTATCCCATACTTGGACGATCTCCTGATAAAGGCGAGGTCCAGGGAGCAGTTGTTGGTCGGCGTAGCACTATCTCAGGAGGTGCTACACCAGCACGGTTGGATTCTAAATATTCCAAAGTCACAGCTGGTTCCTGCGACACGTCTACTGTTCCTGGGGATGATTCTGGACACAGTCCAGAAAAAATAAGAATTTACTTACCAATAATTCTATTTCTCGTAGTCCGTAGTGGATGCTGGGACTTCCGTAAGGACCATGGGGAATAGCGGCTCCGCAGGAGACAGGGCACAGGAATAAAAGCTTTAGGATCAGGTGGTGTGCACTGGCTCCTCCCCCTATGACCCTCCTCCAAGCCTCAGTTAGGATACTGTGCCCGGACGAGCGTACACAATAAGGAAGGATTTTGAATCCCGGGTAAGACTCATACCAGCCACACCAATCACACCGTACAACCTGTGATCTGAACCCAGTTAACAGTATGATAAAACTTAGGAGCCTCTAAAAAGATGGCTCACAACAATAAACAACCCGATGTTTTGTAACAATAACTATATACAAGTATTGCAGACAATCCGCACTTGGGATGGGCGCCCAGCATCCACTACGGACTACGAGAAATAGAATTATCGGTAAGTAAATTCTTATTTTCTCTGACGTCCTAGTGGATGCTGGGACTTCCGTAAGGACCATGGGGATTATACCAAAGCTCCCAAACGGGCGGGAGAGTGCGGATGACTCTGCAGCACCGAATGAGAGAACTCCAGGTCCTCCTCAGCCAGGGTATCAAATTTGTAGAATTTAGCAAACGTGTTTGCCCCTGACCAAGTAGCTGCTCGGCAAAGTTGTAAAGCCGAGACCCCTCGGGCAGCCGCCCAAGATGAGCCCACTTTCCTTGTGGAATGGGCTTTTACAGATTTTGGCTGTGGCAGGCCTGCCACAGAATGTGCAAGCTGAATTGTACTACAAATCCAACGAGCAATCGTCTGCTTAGAAGCAGGAGCACCCAGCTTGTTGGGTGCATACAGGATAAACAGCGAGTCAGATTTTCTGACTCCAGCCGTCCTGGAAACATATATTTTCAGGGCCCTGACTACGTCAAGCAACTTGGAGTCCTCCAAGTCCCTAGTAGCCGCAGGTACCACAATAGGTTGGTTCATGTGAAATGCAGAAACCACCTTAGGGAGAAATTGAGGACGAGTCCTCAATTCTGCCCTGTCAGAATGAAAAATTAAGTAAGGGCTTTTATATGATAAAGCCGCCAATTCTGACACACGCCTGGCTGAAGCCAGGGCTAACAGCATCGACACCTTCCATGTGAGATATTTTAAGTCCACAGTGGTGAGTGGTTCAAACCAATGTGACTTTAGGAAACTCAAAACAACATTGAGATCCCAAGGTGCCACTGGAGGCACAAAAGGAGGCTGTATATGCAGTACCCCTTTTACAAATGTCTGAACTTCAGGCACGGAAGCCAGTTCTTTCTGGAAGAAAGTCGACAGGGCCGAAATTTGAACCTTAATGGACCCTAATTTTAGGCCCATAGACAGTCCTGTTTGCAGGAAATGGAGGAAACGACCCAGTTGAAATTCCTCTGTAGGGGCCTTCTTGGCCTCACACCACGCAACATATTTTCGCCAAATGCGGTGATAATGTTTTGCGGTTACATCCTTCCTGGCTTTGATCAGGGTAGGGATGACTTCATCTGGAATGCCTTTTTCCTTCAGGATCCGGCGTTCAACCGCCATGCCGTCAAACGCAGCCGCGGTAAGTCTTGGAACAGACAAGGCCCCTGCTGGAGCAGGTCCTTTCTTAGAGGTAGAGGCCACGGGTCTTCCGTGAGCATCTCTTGAAGTTCCGGGTACCAAGTCCTTCTTGGCCAATCCGGAACCACGAGTATAGTTCTTACTCCTCTCCTTCTTATGATTCTCAGTACTTTTGGTATGAGAGGCAGAGGAGGGAACACATACACTGACTGGTACACCCACGGTGTTACCAGAGCGTCCACCGCTATCGCCTGAGGGTCCCTTGACCTGGCGCAATACCTGTCTAGTTTTTTGTTTAGACGGGACGCCATCATGTCCACCTTTGGTTTTTCCCAACGGTTTACAATCAGGTGGAAGACTTCTGGGTGAAGTCCCCACTCTCCCGGGTGAAGGTCGTGTCTGCTGAGGAAGTCTGCTTCCCAGTTGTCCACTCCCGGAATGAACACTGCTGACAGTGCTATCACATGATTTTCCGCCCAGCGAAGAATCCTTGCAGCTTCTTTATATGAAGAGATGTTTCCATGCTTGACAACAAGCCCTGGAAATTTCTTCCCTGTGTGACTGCTCCCCAGCCTCTCAGGCTGGCATCCGTGGTCACCAGGATCCAATCCTGAATGCCAAATCTGCGGCCCTCTAGTAGATGAGCACTCTGCAGCCACCACAGAAGAGACACCCTTGTCCTTGGCGACAGGGTTATCCGCTGATGCATCTGAAGATGCGATCCGGACCATTTGTCCAGTAGATCCCACTGAAACGTTCTTGCATGGAATCTTCCGAATGGAATCGCTTCGTAAGAAGCCACCATTTTTCCCAGGACCCTCGTGCACTGATGCACTGACACCTGGCCTGGTTTTAGGAGGTTCCTGACTAGCTCGGATAACTCCCTGGCCTTCTCCTCCGGGAGAAACACCTTCTTCTGGACTGTGTCCAGAATCATTCCTAGGAACAGTAGACGTGTTGTTGGAATCAGCTGCGATTTTGGAATATTTAGGATCCACCCGTGCTGACGTAACACTACCTGAGATAGTGCTACTCCGACTTCTAACTGTTCCCTGGACCTTGCCCTTATCAGGAGATCGTCCAAGTAAGGGATAATTAAGATGCCTTTTCTTCGAAGAAGAATCATCATTTCGGCCATTACCTTGGTAAAGACCCGAGGTGCCGTGGACAACCCAAACGGCAGCATCTGAAACTGATAATGACAGTTTTGTACTACAAACCTGAGGTACCCTTGGTGAGAAGGGTAGATTGGGACGTGGAGATAAACATCTTTGATGTCCAGAGACACCATAAAGTCCCCTTCTTCCAGGTTCGCTATTACTGCTCTGAGTGACTCCATCTTGAATTTGAACCTTTTTATGTAAGTGTTCAAGGATTTCAGATTTAAAATTGGTCTCACCGAGCCGTCCGGCTTCGGTACCACAAACAGCGTGGAATAATACCCCTTTCCTTGTTGTAGGAGGGGTACCTTGATTATCACCTGCTGGGAATACATCTTGTGAATGGCTTCCAAAACTGCCTCCCTGTCGGAGGGAGACTTTGGTAGAGCAGACTTCAGGAACCGGCGAGGGGGAAACGCCTCGAATTCCAGTTTGTACCCCTGCGATACTACCTGTAGAATCCAGGGGTCCACTTGCGAGTGAGCCCACTGCGCGTTGAAATTCTTGAGACGGGCCCCCACCGTCTCTGAGTCTGCTTGTAAAGCCCCAGCGTCATGCTGAAGACTTGGCAGAAACAGGGGAGGGCTTCTGCTCCTGGGAAGCGGCTGCATGGTGCAGTCTTTTTCCTCTTCCTCTGCCCCGGGGCAGAAATTAGTGGCCTTTTGCTCGCTTGTACTTATGGGAACGAAAGGACTGAGTTTGAAAAGACGGTGTCTTTTTCTGCTGATGTGAGGTGACCTGGGGTAAAAAGGTGGACTTTCCAGCCGTTGCCGTGGCCACCAGGTCCGATAGACCAGCCCCAAATAACTCCTCCCCTTTATACGGCAATACTTCCATATGTCGTTTGGAATCCGCATCCCCTGACCACTGTCGCGTCCATAATGCTCTTCTGGCAGAAATGGACATAGCACTTACTCTTGATGCCAGGGTGCAAATATCCCTCTGTGCATCACGCATATATAGTACTGCATCCTTCAAATGCTCTATAGTTAACAATATATTGTCCCTGTCCAGGGTATCAATATTTTCAGTCAGGGAATCCGACCACGCGACTCCAGCACTGCACATCCAGGCTGAAGCGATAGCTGGTCGCAGTATAACACCAGTATGTGTGTATATACTTTTTAGGATATTTTCCAGCCTTCTATCAGCTGGTTCTTTGAGGGTGGCCGTATCAGGAGACGGTAACGCTACTTGTTTAGATAAACGTGTGAGCGCTTTATCTACCCTAGGGGGTGTTTCCCAACGCGCCCTAACCTCTGGCGGGAAAGGATATAGTGCCAATAATTTATTAGAAATTAGCAGTTTTTTGTCGGGGGAAACCCACGCTTTATCACACACCTCATTTAATTCATCTGACTCAGGAAAAACTATTGGTAGTTTTTTCACACCCCACATAATACCCTTCTTTGTGGTACTTGTAGTGTCAGAAATGTTCAATGCCTCCTTCATTGCCGTGATCATGTAACGTGTGGCCCTACTGGACATTACGTTTGTCTCCTCACCGTCGACACTAGACTCAGTATCTGTGTCTGGGTCTGTGTCGACCCACTGAGGTAACGTCTCATGTCGTCAACAGTTTTTTGCAAAGTGCTGACATTGTCACGTAATTCTTTAAATACGATCATCCAGTCAGGTGTCGACTCCCTAGGGGGTGACATCACTAACCCAGGCAATTGCTCCGCCTCCACATCATTTTCCTCCTCATACATGTCGACACACACGTACCGACACACAGCACACACACCGGGAATGCTCTGATAGAGGACAGGACCCCACCAGCCCTTTGGAGAGACAGAGGGAGAGTTTGCCAGCACACACCAAGCGCTATATATATATATACAGGGATAACCTTATATAAGTGTTACTCCCTTTTATAGCTGCTGTTTTTATTATTAGCTGCCAATAGTGCCCCCCCTTCTCTTTTTTACCCTGATTCTGTAGCAGGTCTGCAGGGGAGTGTCAGGGAGCCGTCCTTCCAGTGAAGCTGTGAGGGAAAATGGCGCTTGTGTGCTGAGGAGATAGGCTCCGCCCCTTCACGACGTCCTTATCTCCCGCTCTTTTCTGGAAAAATGGCAGGGGTTAAATACATCCACATAGCCCAGGAGCTATATGTGATGTATTTCTTTTTGCCAACCTAAGGTATATCTGTTATATTGCGTCTCAGGGCGCTCCCCCCCCAGCGCCCTGCACCCTCAGTGACCGGAGTGTGAAGTGTGCTGAGAGCAATGGCGCACAGCTGCGGTGCTGTGCGCTACCTTAGTTGAAGACAGGACCGTCTTCTGCCGCCGATTTCACCGGACCTCTTCGCTCTTCTGGCTCTGTAAGGGGGCCGGCGGCGCGGCTCCGGGACCCATCCAGGCTGAACCTGTGATCGTCCCTCTGGAGCTAATGTCCAGTAGCCTAAGAAGCCCAATCCACTCTGCACGCAGGTGAGTTCGCTTCTTCTCCCCTTAGTCCCACGATGCAGTGAGCCTGTTGCCAGCAGGACTCACTGAAAATAAAAAACCTAAAATAAACTTTTATTCTAAGCAGCTCAGGAGAGCCACCTAGCCTGCACCCTTCTCGTTCGGGCACAAAAATCAAACTGAGGCTTGGAGGAGGGTCATAGGGGGAGGAGCCAGTGCACACCACCTGATCCTAAAGCTTTTATTCTTGTGCCCTGTCTCCTGCGGAGCCGCTATTCCCCATGGTCCTTACGGAAGTCCCAGCATCCACTAGGACGTCAGAGAAAAGTGTTTCTCCCAGAAGAGAAAGCCAAGGAGCTGTCATCTCTAGTCAGAGGCCTCCTGAAACCAAAACAGGTGACGGTGCATCACTGCACGCGAGTCCTGGGAAAGATGGTAGCTTCCTACGAAGCAATTCCATTCGGCAGGTTCCATGCCAGAACTTTTCAGTGGGACCTGTTGGACAAGTGGTCCGGATCGCATCTTCAGATGCATCGGTTGATAACCCTGTCTCCAAGGACCAGGGTATCTCTGCTGTGGTGGCTGCAAAGTGCTCATCTTCAAGAGGGCCGCAGATTCGGCATACAGGACTGGGTCCTGGTGACCACGGATGCCAGCCTTCGAGGCTGGGGGGCAGTCACACAGGGAAGAAACTTCCAAGGACTTTGGTCAAGTCAGGAGACTTCCCTACACATAAATGTTCTGTGTCACAACTGAGGGCCTGAGCTGACGGGAGGCAGCCTCAGTTGTAGGGGCTGAGATGTACCGGAACCTGGGAGGTTGTATCAGACCCCTGGACATGTAAGTAACATGAATAATAACTGCCCGAAGGCGTGACCACGACAACTTGGATAAAAGTCAATGATGTTTATTATGACAACTCCGCAACACAGCAGCAGTAAAAGAAAACGTAAAAGTCAGCAAAGAATAAATACAGTTCCTGGGTACTACAGGATGGCAGGAGCCACAGGGCACTGGTAGTGTGAGATAGTTCTTATGATCTTCTAGATGGAAAGTCCTTACCAGGCCCGACTGTAGCAATGGAGATAACCCAGGATTGTGCCAGCTGGTGTTCCAGGAAAAGCTGGGTTGCTGAAGATAAAACAGCTGCTGTGGATACTGGCTGGAACCAGACTGTTGTTAGCACGGAGTGGATACTGGCTGGAACCAGTTAAATAATAAATGAACTTGGGAGCGATGAAATATGAACTGAAATGTAGAACTTGAGAGCGGAGAAATAATAATACCGGTGGAGAGTGGTAAAGTGTAGAAAGGACACCGGCCCTTTAAGGGAAGCTGTACTCTGCTGGAAGCTGAGCTGGAAGCAGGTAATGTTGTAGCTGGAAACAGATGAATCCACAATGGATTGGAGAGTCAGGCTACACCGCAGGTGGAATGCTGGTGCGGGTCTCTATGGTGGAAGTCTTGAGACAGGAGCTGGAACCTGGAAGACAATCACAGGAGAGAGACAAACAGGAACTAGGTTTGACAACCAAAGCACTGACGCCTTCCTTGCTCAGGCACAGTGTATTTATACCTGCAGCAAGGAAGGGATTGGCTAGGCAATTATGCAGATTATCAATACTGAGAACAGATTGGTGGAAATGATCAGCTGACAGAATCCAAGATGGCTGCGCCCATGCAGACACTTGGAGGGAAGTTTGGTTTGTAATCCATGTGGTAATGAAAACAGTAATGGCGGCGCCGGCCACCGGAGACAGGAGGCGCCAGGCTGACAGATGCACATCCAACCACGCGGACACAGCGGAGGCCGCGGCTGACGTAATCGCCACTCAGACACTCTGCATGCAGAAGTTCAGGGACGGCGGCGGAGGCCGCGGGAGACGCCATGCCAGGTGTAATATGGCGTTTACTGTGACAGCGTCCCAGAGTGACAGGAGAGGATACAGGAATGTACACATCAGGATAACAGATGGGATCCGGTCCTGGAGCGCTGAGCCAGCCTTAGGAGGCATCTGATGGGTAAGAAATGGCGTCCAGATACCCGGATCGTGACAGCACCCCCTCCTTTAGGAGTGGCCCCAGGACACTTCTTTGGCTTTTGAGGAAACTTGGAATGGAATCTCCGGACCAAGGCAGGAGCATGGACATCAGAAGCATTGGTCCATGAACGTTCCTCAGGACCATAACCCTTCCAGTCAATAAGATATTGTAGTTGACCGTAACGGTGACGTGAGTCCAGGATCTTGGCCACTTCATACTCAACGCCTCGTTGAGTTTGGACTTTCGGAGTTGGAGGAAGTGAGGAATGAAACCGATTCAAGATCAGCGGTTTCAACAGGGAAACATGGAATGTCCTGGGTATTTTTAAGAAGGGAGGCAACTGGAGTCTGTAAGCAACAGGATTGATGACTTGTTCAATCTTGAAAGGACCGATATAGCGAGGTGCAAACTTCATACTGGGAACTCTTAACCTCAAATTCTTCGTGGATAACCATACCCGATCACCCACCTTGAGAGCAGGAACTGCTCGACGCTTCTTATCCGCAAACTTCTTGTACCTGAACGATGCCTTGAGCAGAGCTGATCGTACGCTCTTCCAGATATTGGCAAACTGATGCAAGGTGATATCCACTGCGGGAACAGAAGTTGCTGGAAGCGGTTGGAACTCAGGGACTTTAGGGTGGAATCCAAAGTTAGTGAAGAATGGTGTTGAAGCAGATGAAGAATGATACTGGTTGTTATGACAGAACTCGGCCCAGGGAAGTAATTGAACCCAGTCATCTTGAGAGGAGGACACATAGATGCGGAGGAAGGCCTCCAAGTCCTGATTCACCCTCTCGGTTTGACCATTGGTCTGAGGATGGTAAGCCGTGGAAAACTTTAGCTTGACTTGGAGGACTTGACATAAACTTCGCCAGAATTTGGCTGTGAATTGAACTCCTCGATCTGAGATAATTTCTTCAGGAAGACCGTGGAGTCGGAAGATCTCTTGTATGAATACTTGAGCCAACTTGGAAGCTGACGGAAGACCGGTGAGAGGAATGAAGTGTGCCATCTTGGTGAACCGGTCAACTACCACCCAGATGGTATTGAACTTGTTGCACATGGGTAAGTCTGTAATGAAATCCATCGACAAGTGGGTCCATGGTCGACGGGGAACGGATAGTGGAACCAGTTGCCCCGCAGGCGACTGGCGGGATACTTTATGTTGGGCACACTTTGGGCAAGATGCAATAAACTCCAAGACGTCCTTTTTCAGAGTTGGCCACCAATAGGACCTAGAGATAAACTCCAGGGTTTTTTGGATACCTGTATGTCCGGCAAAACGGGAAGCATGGGCCCAATGCATGAGCTTCTTCCTTAGCATCGGCTTCACAAAACTTTTCCCTGATGGGGGCGTAGAGTCCATCCCTACCGTGGAGAATGCCAACGGATTTATAATAGGATGCTTGTCTGAAGACTCTGACTCATTTTCTTGCTCCCATGAGCGGGAAAGGGCATCGGCCTTGCGATTCTGAGAGCCCGGACAGAACTGGAGTTTAAAGTCGAACCTGGAAAAGAAAAGTGCCCATCTGGCCTGACGAGGGTTGAGACATTGTGCGCCCTTCAGGTATAAAAGGTTCTTGTGGTCTGTAAGTATGGTGATTGAATGAGAAGCTCCCTCCAACAGATACCTCCACTCTTCTAGAGCGAGCTTGATGGTTAGCAACTCCTGGTCGCCAATGGCATAGTTGCGCTCAGCTGGGGAGAACTTCCGGGAGAAGAAACTGCAAGGGTGTAAATGGCCATCTTTAGCCCTCTGAGATAACACCGCTCCTACTCCAACGGAGGAGGCATCCACCTCTAAGATGAAAGGAGAGTCGATGTCAGGCTGTTTCAGAACAGGCGCAGAGATGAACCTTTGTTTTAAAAGATGAAATGCTTGCATGGCTTCTTCAGACCACTTGGACGGGTTAGCACCCTTCTTAGTGAAAGCAGTAATAGGCGCCACAATGGTGGAAAAGTCTCGTATAAACTTTCGGTAATAGTTGGCGAACCCTAAGAACCTCTGGACCCCTTTGAGGGTTAAGGGTACCGGCCAATTTTGGATTGCTTGTAGTTTCTCAGGATCCATCTCTAGTCCGGAACCGGACACAATGTACCCTAGAAACGGAATGGACTTGACTTCAAAGACGCATTTTTCTAATTTGCAATAGAGATGATTGACACGGAGACGGGACAGAACCTCTTTAACCCAAAAACGATGTTCCTCTAAATCGTTGGCAAAAATGAGGATATCGTCTAGATAGACCACGACATGACGGTATAGAATGTCTCTGAAGATCTCATTGACAAAATGCTGGAAGACAGCTGGAGCATTGCTCAATCCGAAGGGCATGACGAGGTACTCATAATGTCCGTCACGGGTGTTAAAGGCGGTCTTCCACTCGTCACCCTCACGGATCCGGATGAGATTGTATGCACCTCGCAAGTCCAGCTTTGTAAAGATGGTAGCTCCGCTAACTCTGTCAAAGAGTTCAGTAATCAGGGGTAAAGGATAACGGTTCTTGATGGTAATGTCGTTCAAACCTCTGTAGTCGATGCACGGCCGCAGACCACCATCTTTCTTTTTTACAAAAAAGAAGCCTGCGCCGGCTGGAGAAGAAGAAGGTCGAATGAACCCCTTTGCTAGGTTCTCTTTAATATATTCCTCCATAGAATGCGTCTCAGGCAGAGACAACGGATAAGTTCGGCCTCGAGGTGGAACCTTCCCTGGAACGAGATCAATCGGACAGTCCCATTCTCTATGAGGAGGAAGGATATCAGCAGAAGCTTTACTGAACACATCCGTGAAATCTTGATATGGAGGAGGTGGAACATCAGACGACCTGGGGGAGGAAGAACAGACAGGCAATACTTTAAACAAACATGTCTCAGCACAGGAGGAACCCCATGCCAGGATTTGCGTAGTCGTCCAATCAATTGTAGGATTGTGAAGACGGAGCCATGGAAGGCCCAGGACCACAGGATGTGTGGCTCTTGGAATCACTAAAAAAGAAATAAGTTCGGAATGAAGAACTCCCACTCTCAGACGAACTGGTAGAGTCCTTAAAGAAATAACTGCATCAAAAATTTTGCTGCCATCCACGGCAGTTAAAGAAATGGACGAAGGAAGTCTCTCGGTGGGTAGGGACCACCGTTTAACATAGGCTTCGGTAATAAAGTTCCCAGCTGCTCCGGAATCAAGGAGGGCAATGACGTTCCGATAACGTTGAGCAACTTGAAGCGAGACTGGGAGATTACAATCTTGAGGAGATGGAGAGGAGATCATTACTCCTAGCCGGCCCTCTCCTTGGCGAGCTAGGATTTGGAGTTTCCCGGACGTTTGGGACAGGCATTAATGGTGTGAGACGGAGCTGCACAATAGAGACAGAGAAACTCGGAGAGACGTCTTCGGCGCTCAGCAGGAGTTAAACGGGAACGGCCAAGTTGCATGGGCTCATCTTTAGATGGTGACAGTTGACGAGGAGGAGGAGCAGAAGATTTTGGAGCAGATGATCTTCCACGCTCAGTTGCTCTCTCTCTGAAACGTAAATCAACTTTCGTGCAGAGTGAGATTAGCTCATCTAACTTAGAAGGTAAGTCTCTGGTAGCTAACTCATCTTTAATACGCTCAGATAAGCAATGCCAGAATGCAGCATACAGGGCCTCGTCGTTCCATGCCAGTTCGGATGCCAGGATCTGGAACTGTATCAGATATTGTCCTACAGTACGTGACCCCTGGCGTAAACGGAGAATCTCGGATGAAGCTGAGGTTACCCGGCCTGGCTCGTCGAAGATGCGCCTGAATGTTGACACGAAGGCAGTGTAGGAAGATAGCAGGGTGTCGGACCTCTCCCATAACGGTGATGCCCAATCAAGGGCTGAGCCACTGAGAAGAGAAATAATGTAGGCAATTTTTGTACGGTCACTGGGAAAATTGCCAGGTTGTAGCTCAAACTGAATCTCACACTGGTTGAGAAATCCCCTGCAGAATCTTGGAGATCCGTCAAATTTTGCTGGCGTTGGAAGATGAAGACGTGGAGCAGAAATGGGTAAGGTGGGTGGGGTTATAGCTGGAGTCACTGTGGTTGACGCACCAGACGCGCCTGATCCACGGAGAGTTGTCTGAATCCCATCCAGCCGAGTAGAGAGATCCTGGAGACAGCGGATGATGTGGCCCTGTGCAGCCTCCTGATGTTCTAGTCGGGCTGCCAGTTCTTGCATCGGCCTGGCCGCTTGATCCTGGTCTCCGGCTGGATTCATTAGGTCAGTGCTTACTGTCACAACTGAGGGCCTGAGCTGACGGGAGGCAGCCTCAGTTGTAGGGGCTGAGATGTACCGGAACCTGGGAGGTTGTATCAGACCCCTGGACATGTAAGTAACATGAATAATAACTGCCCGAAGGCGTGACCACGACAACTTGGATAAAAGTCAATGATGTTTATTATGACAACTCCGCAACACAGCAGCAGTAAAAGAAAACGTAAAAGTCAGCAAAGAATAAATACAGTTCCTGGGTACTACAGGATGGCAGGAGCCACAGGGCACTGGTAGTGTGAGATAGTTCTTATGATCTTCTAGATGGAAAGTCCTTACCAGGCCCGACTGTAGCAATGGAGATAACCCAGGATTGTGCCAGCTGGTGTTCCAGGAAAAGCTGGGTTGCTGAAGATAAAACAGCTGCTGTGGATACTGGCTGGAACCAGACTGTTGTTAGCACGGAGTGGATACTGGCTGGAACCAGTTAAATAATAAATGAACTTGGGAGCGATGAAATATGAACTGAAATGTAGAACTTGAGAGCGGAGAAATAATAATACCGGTGGAGAGTGGTAAAGTGTAGAAAGGACACCGGCCCTTTAAGGGAAGCTGTACTCTGCTGGAAGCTGAGCTGGAAGCAGGTAATGTTGTAGCTGGAAACAGATGAATCCACAATGGATTGGAGAGTCAGGCTACACCGCAGGTGGAATGCTGGTGCGGGTCTCTATGGTGGAAGTCTTGAGACAGGAGCTGGAACCTGGAAGACAATCACAGGAGAGAGACAAACAGGAACTAGGTTTGACAACCAAAGCACTGACGCCTTCCTTGCTCAGGCACAGTGTATTTATACCTGCAGCAAGGAAGGGATTGGCTAGGCAATTATGCAGATTATCAATACTGAGAACAGATTGGTGGAAATGATCAGCTGACAGAATCCAAGATGGCTGCGCCCATGCAGACACTTGGAGGGAAGTTTGGTTTGTAATCCATGTGGTAATGAAAACAGTAATGGCGGCGCC
This sequence comes from Pseudophryne corroboree, assembly GCF_028390025.1. Taxonomy (NCBI): domain Eukaryota; kingdom Metazoa; phylum Chordata; class Amphibia; order Anura; family Myobatrachidae; genus Pseudophryne; species Pseudophryne corroboree. The sequence continues at coordinate 266,388,305 of NC_086449.1, read as the reverse complement.
GGCCACCGGAGACAGGAGGCGCCAGGCTGACAGATGCACATCCAACCACGCGGACACAGCGGAGGCCGCGGCTGACGTAATCGCCACTCAGACACTCTGCATGCAGAAGTTCAGGGACGGCGGCGGAGGCCGCGGGAGACGCCATGCCAGGTGTAATATGGCGTTTACTGTGACAGCGTCCCAGAGTGACAGGAGAGGATACAGGAATGTACACATCAGGATAACAGATGGGATCCGGTCCTGGAGCGCTGAGCCAGCCTTAGGAGGCATCTGATGGGTAAGAAATGGCGTCCAGATACCCGGATCGTGACATTCTGGAACTGAGGGCCATTTACAATGCCCTAAGTCAGGCAAAACCCCTGCTTCAAAACCAGCCGGTTCTGATCCAGTCAGACAACATCACGGCAGTCACCCATGTAAACCGACAGGGCGGCACAAGAAGCAGGACGGCGATGGCAGAAGCCACAAGGATTCTCCGATGGGCGGAAAGTCACGTATTAGCACTGTCAGCAGTGTTCATTCCGGGAGTGGACAACTGGGAAGCAGACTTCCTCAGCAGGCACGACCTCCACCCGGGAGAGTGGGGACTTCATCCAGAAGTCTTCCAACTGATTGTAAACCGTTGGGAAAGGCCACAGGTGGACATGAGGGCGTCCCGCCTAAACAAAAAGCTAGAAAAATATTGCGCCAGGTCAAGGGACCCTCAGGCGATAGCTGTGGACGCTCTAGTGACACCGTGGGTGTACCGGTCGGTTTATGTGTTCCCCCCTCTTCCTCTCATACCCAAGGTACTGAGGATAATAAGGAAAAGAGGAGTAAGAACTATACTCATTGTTCCGGACTGGCCAAGAAGAGCTTGGTACCCGGAACTTCAAGAATTGATCTCAGAGGACCCTTGGCCTCTGCCGCTCAGACAGGACCTGCTGCTGCAGGGGCCCTGTCTGTTCCAAGACTTACCGCGGCTGCGTTTGACGGCATGGCGGTTGAACACCGGATCCTAAAAGAAAAAGGTATTCCGGATGAAGTCATTCCTACGCTCATTAAAGCTAGAAAAGATGTAACCGTACAACATTATCACCGCATATGGCGAAAATATGTTGCTTGGTGTGAGGCCAGGAAGGCCCCAACGGAGGAATTTCAGCTGGGTCGTTTTCTGCACTTCCTACAGTCAGGGGTGACTATGGGCCTAAAACTGGGTTCCATTAAGGTCCAGATTTCGGCTCTGTCGATTTTCTTCCAAAAAGAACTGGCTTCACTGCCTGAAGTTCAGACATTTGTTAAGGGAGTGCTGCATATTCAGCCTCCTTTTGTGCCTCCAGTGGCACCGTGGGACCTCAACGTGGTGTTGGGTTTCCTGAAGTCACATTGGTTTGTGCCACTTAAAACCGTGGATTTAAAATATCTCACGTGGAAAGTGGTCATGCTTTTGGCCTTGGCTTCGGCTAGGCGAGTGTCAGAATTGGCGGCTTTGTCATGTAAAAGCCCCTATTTGATTTTCCATATGGATAGGGCAGAATTGAGGACTCGTCCCCAGTTTCTCCCTAAGGTGGTATCAGCTTTTCACTTGAACCAACCTATTGTTGTGCCTGCGGCTACTAGGGACTTGGAGGACTCCAGGCTACTGGACGTAGTCAGGGCCTTGAAAGTTTATGTTTCCAGGACGGCTGGAGTCAGGAAGACTGACTCGCTATTTATCCTGTATGCACCCAACAAACTGGGTGCTCCTGCTTCGAAGCAGACTATTGCTCGCTGGATTTGTAGCACAATTCAGCTTGCGCATTCTGCGGCTGGCCTGCCGCAGCCTAAATCTGTAAAAGCCCATTCCACGAGGAAAGTGGGCTCATCTTGGGCGACTGCCCAAGGGGTCTCGGCTTTACAACTTTGCCGAGCTGCTACTTGGTCAGGGGCAAACACGTTTGCAAAATTCTACAAATTTGATACCCTGGCTGAGGAGGACCTTGAGTTCTCTCATTCGGTGCTGCAGAGTTATCCGCACTCTCCCGCCTGTTTGGGAGCTTTGGTATAATCCCCATGGTCCTTACGGAGTCCCAGCATCCACTTAAGACATCAGAGAAAATAAGATTTTACTCACCGGTAAATCTATTTCTCGTAGTCCGTAGTGGATGCTGGGCGCCCGTCCCAAGTGCGGACTGTCTGCAATACTTGTATAGTTATTGTTAACTAAAGGGTTATTGTTGAGCCATCTGTTGAGAGGCTCTGTTATGTTCATACTGTTAACTGGGTATAATATCACGAGTTATACGGTGTGATTGGTATGAGTCTTACCCGGGATTCAAAATCCTTCCTTATTGTGTCAGCTCTTCCGGGCACAGTATCCTAACTGAGGTCTGGAGGAGGGTCATAGTGGGAGGAGCCAGTGCACACCAGTTAGTCCTAAAGCTTTCTTAGTTGTGCCCAGTCTCCTGCGGAGCCGCTATTCCCCATGGTCCTTACGGAGTCCCAGCATCCACTACGGACTACGAGAAATAGATTTACCGGTGAGTAAAATCTTATTTTTTCTTACGATTCTCAGCACCTTGTGTATGAGAGGAAGAGGAGGAAATACATAAACCGACTGGAACACCCACGGTGTCACTAGTGCGTCCACAGCTATCGCCTGAGGGTCTCTTGACCTGGCGCAATACCTCTGTAGCTTTTTGTTGAGGCGGGATGCCATCCTGTCCACCTGTGGCAGTTCCCAACGACTTGTAATCTGTGTGAAGACTTCTTGATGAAGTCCCCACTCTCCCGGGTGGAGGTTGTGCCTGCTGAGGAAGTCTGCTTCCCAGTTGTCAACTCCCGAATGAACACTGCTAACAGTGCTTTTACGTGATTCTCCACCCCGTGAAGAATTCTGGTGGCTTCCGCCATCGCTACCCTGCTCCTTGTGCCGCCTTGGCGGTTTACATGAGCCACTGCGGTGATGTTGTCTTGGTAGCGAAGCAGAGGCTCTGCTTGACTTAGAGCGTTGTATATGGCCCTTAGTTCCAGGATATTGATGTGCAGACAAGCCTCCTGACTTGACCACAGACCCTGGAAATTTCTTCCCTGTGTGACTGCCCCCCACCCTCGGAGGGTTGCACCCGTGGTCACCAGGACCCAGTCCTGAATGCCAAACCTACGACCCTCGATAAGGTGAGCACTCTGCAGCCCCCACAGAAGAGACACCCTGGCCCTGGGGGATAGGGTGATCAGCCGCTGCATCTGAAGATGCGATCCGGGCTGTCCAACAGATCCCACTGACAGGTCCTCGCATGGAACGTATGACGCTTCGTATGACGCCACCATCTTTCCCAGGACTCGCGTGCATTGATGCACCGACACCTGTTTTGGTTTTAAGAGGCCTCTGACTAGAGTCACGAGCTCCTGAGCCTTCTCCGCCGGGAGAAAAACATTCTTCTGGTCTGTGTCCAGTATCATGCCCAAGTAGGGCAGACGCGTCGTAGGAATCAGCTGCGACTTTGGAATATTCAGAACCCAGCCGTGCTGTTGCAACACTTCCCGAGAGTGTGCTACGCTGATCAGCAACTGCTCTCTGGACCTCGCCTTTATGAGGAGATCGTCCAAGTATGGGATAATTGTAACTCCTTGCTTTCGCAGAAGCATCATCATTTCTGCCATTACCTTGGTAAATATTCTCGGTGCCATGGACAGACCAAACGGCAACGTCTGGAATGGGTAATGACAATCCTGTACCACAAACCTGAGGTACGCCTGATGAGGTGGATAAATGGGGACATGAAGGTATGCATCCTTTATGTCCCGAGACACCATATAATCCCCCCCTTCCAGGCTTGCGATGACCGCTCTGAGCGATTCCATCTTGAACTTGAACCTTTTCAGGTATATGTTCAGGAATTTTAAATTCAATATGGGTCAGACCGAACCGTCCGGTTTCGGTACTACAAACATGGTCGAATAATAAGATTTTACTTACCGATAAATCTATTTCTCGTAGTCCGTAGTGGATGCTGGGACTCCGTAAGGACCATGGGGAATAGCGGCTCCGCAGGAGACAGGGCACAAAATAAAAGCTTGAGATATCAGGTGGTGTGCACTGGCTCCTCCCCCTATGACCCTCCTCCAAGCCAGTTAGGATACTGTGCCCGGACGAGCGTACATAATAAGGAAGGATATTGAATCCCGGGTAAGACTCATACCAGCCACACCAATCACACCGTACAACTCGTGATCTGAACCCAGTTAACAGTATGATAAATTTAAAGGAGCCTCTGAAAGGATGGCTCAACAATAATAACCCGAATTTTTTGTAACAATAACTATATACAAGTATTGCAGACAATCCGCACTAGGGATGGGCGCCCAGCATCCACTACGGACTACGAGAAATAGATTTATCGGTAAGTAAAATCTTATTTTCTCTAACGTCCTAAGTGGATGCTGGGACTCCGTAAGGACCATGGGGATTATACCAAAGCTCCCAAACGGGCGGGAGAGTGCGGATGACTCTGCAGCACCGAATGAGAGAACTCCAGGTCCTCCTCAGCCAGGGTATCAAATTTGTAGAATTTAGCAAACGTGTTTGCCCCTGACCAAGTAGCTGCTCGGCAAAGTTGTAAAGCCGAGACCCCTCGGGCAGCCGCCCAAGATGAGCCCACTTTCCTTGTGGAATGGGCTTTTACTGATTTTGGCTGTGGCAATCCTGCCACGGAATGTGCAAGCTGAATTGTACTACAAATCCAACGAGCAATCGTCTGCTTTGAAGCAGGAGCACCCAGCTTGTTGGGTGCATACAGGATAAACAGCGAGTCAGTTTTCCTGACTCCAGCCGTCCTGGAAACATATATTTTCAAGGCCCTGACAACGTCCAGCAACTTAGAGTCCTCTAAGTCCCTAGTAGCCGCAGGTACCACAATAGGTTGGTTCATGTGAAATGCAGAAACCACCTTAGGTAGAAATTGAGGACGAGTCCTCAATTCCGCCCTGTCAGAATGAAAATTTAGGTAAGGGCTTTTACATGATAAAGCCGCCAATTCTGACACACGCCTAGCTGAAGCCAAGGCCAACAGCATCGACACCTTCCACGTGAGATATTTTAAATCTACCGTAGACAATGGTTCAAACCAGTGTGATTTTAGAAATCTCAACACAACATTGAGATCCCAAGGTGCCACTGGAGGCACAAAAGGAGGCTGTATGTGCAGCACCCCTTTCACAAATGTCTGAACTTCAGGTACTGAAGCCAGTTCTTTCTGGAAGAATATCGACAGGGCCGAAATTTGAACCTTAATGGACCCTAATTTTAGGCCCATAGACAGTCCTGTTTGCAGGAAATGCAAGAAACGACCCAGTTGAAATTCCTGTGTAGGGGCCTTCTTGGCCTCACACCACGCAACATATTTACGCCAAATGCGGTGATAATGTTTTGCGGTTACTTCCTTTCTGGCTTTTACCAGAGTAGGGATGACTTCTTCTGGAATGCCCTTGTCCTTCAGGATCCGGCGTTCAACCGCCATGCCGTCAAACGCAGCCGCGGTAAGTCTTGGAACAGACAAGGCCCCTGCAGTAGCAGGTCCTGTCTTAGAGGTAGAGGCCACGGTTCGTCCGTGAGCATCTCTTGAAGTTCCGGGTACCAAGACCTTCTTGGCCAATCCGGAACCACGAGTATAGTTCTTACTCCTCTCCTTCTTATGATTCTCAATACTTTCGGTATGAGGGGCAGAGGAGGGAATACATACACTGACTGGTACACCCACGGCGTTACCAGAGCGTCCACTGCTATTGCCTGAGGGTCCCTTGACCTGGCGCAATATCTGTCCAGTTTTTTGTTTAGACGTGACGCCATCATGTCCACCTTTGGTCTTTCCCAACGGTTTACAATTTGGTGGAAGACTTCTGGGTGAAGTCCCCACTCTCCCGGGTGAAGGTCGTGTCTGCTGAGGAAGTCTGCTTCCCAGTTGTCCACTCCCGGAATGAACACTGCTGACAGTGCTATCACATGATTTTCCGCCCAGCGAAGAATCCTTGCTTGAATTAAGGCATTGTAAATGGCCCTTAGTTCTAGAATGTTTATATGAAGAGATGTTTCCATGCTTGACCACAAGCCCTGGAAATTCCTTCCCTGTGTGACTGCTCCCCAGCCTCTCAGGTTGGCATCCGTGGTTACCAGGATCCAATCCTGAATGCCAAATCTGCGGCCCTCTAGTAGATGAGCCCTCTGAAGCCACCACAGGAGAGACACCCTTGTCCTTGGCGACAGGGTTATCCGTTGATGCATCTGAAGATGCGATCCGGACCATTTTCCCAGTAGATCCCACTGAAAAGTTCTTGCATGGAATCTTCCGAATGGAATCGCTTCGTAAGAAGCCACCATTTTTCCCAGGACCCTTGTGCACTGATGCACTGAGACCTGTCCTGGTTTTAGGAGGTTCCTGACTAGCTCGGATAACTCCCTGGCCTTCTCCTCCGGGAGAAACACCTTCTTCTGGACTGTGTCCAGAATCATTCCTAAGAACAGTAGACGTGTCGTTGGAATCAGCTGCGATTTTGGAATATTTAGAATCCATCCGTGCTGACTTAGCACTACCTGAGATAGTGCCACTCCGACTTCTAACTGTTCCTTGGTTCTTGCCCTTATCAGGAGATCGTCCAAGTAAGGGATAATTAAGATGCCTTTTCTTCGTAGAAGAATCATCATTTCGGCCATTACCTTGGTAAAGACCCGAGGCGCCGTGGACAATCCAAACGGCAGCGTCTGAAACTGATAATGACAGTTTTGTACTACAAACCTGAGGTACCCTTGGTGAGAAGGATATATTGGGACGTGGAGATAAGCATCCTTGATGTCCAGCGACACCATATAGTCCCCCTCTTCCAGGTTCGCTATCACCGCTCTGAGTGACTCCATCTTGAATTTGAACCTTTTTATGTAAGTGTTCAAAGATTTTAGATTTAATATTGGTCTCACCGAGCCGTCCGGCTTCGGTACCACAAATAGTGTGGAATAATACCCCTTCCCCTGTTGTAAGAGGGGTACCTTGATTATCACCTGCTGGGAGTACAGCTTGTGAATGGCTTCCAGAACTGCCTCCCTGTCGGAGGGAGACTTTGGTAAAGCAGACTTCAGGAACCGATGAGGAGGAAACGCCTCGAATTCCAGTTTGTACCCCTGTGATACTACCTGTAGAATCCAGGGATCCACTTGCGAGTGAGCCCACTGCGCGTTGAAATACTTGAGACGGGCCCCCACCGTGTCTGAGTCTGCTTGTAAAGCCCCAGCGTCATGCTGAAGACTTGGCAGAAGCAGGGGAGGGCTTCTGCTCCTGGGAAGCGGCTGCATGGTGCTGCCTTTTTCCTCTTCCTCTGCCCTTGGGCAGAAAAGAGTGACCTTTTGCTCGCTTGTACTTATGGGAACGAAAGGACTGAGTTTGAAAAGACTGTGTCTTTTTCTGTTGATGTGAAGTAACCTGGGGTAAAAAGGTGGATTTTCCAGCCGTTGCCGTGGCCACCAGGTCTGTTAGACCAGCCCCAAATAACTCCTCCCCCTTATACGGCAATACTTCCATGTGCCGTTTGGAATCTGCGTCCCCTGACCACTGTCTGGTCCATAATGCTCTTCTGGCAGAGATGGACATTGCGCTTACTCTTGATGCCAGGGTACAAATATCCCTCTGCGCATCACGCATATATAGCAATGCATCCTTTAAATGTTCTATAGTTAACAGAATATTGTCCCTATCCAGGGTATCAATATTCTCAGTCAGGGAATCCGCCCATGCGACTCCAGCACTGCACATCCAGGCTGATGCGATTGCTGGTCGCAGTATAACACCAGTATGTGTGTATATACTTTTCAGGATATTTTCCAGCCTCCTATCAGCTGGTTCTTTGAGGGTGGCCGTATCAGGGGACGGTAACGCTACTTGTTTAGATAAACGTGTGAGCGCCTTATCTACCCTAGGGGGTGTTTCCCACCGTGCCCTAGCCTCTGGCGGGAAAGGGTATAGTGCTAATAACTTATTAGAAATTAGCTGTTTTTTATCGGGGGAAACCCACGCTTTATCACACACCTCATTTATTTCCTCAGACTCAGGAAAAACTATTGGCAGTTTTCTCACACCCCACATAATACCCGCCTTTGAGGTATTTGTAGTGTCAGAAAGGTTCAATGCCTCTTTCATTGCCGTGATCATGTAACGTGTGGCCCTACTGGACATTACGTTTGTCTCGTCACCGTCGACACTAGATTCAGTATCTGTATCTGGATCCGTGTCGACCCACTGAGGTAGCGGCCGTTTTAGGGCCCCTGAGGGTGTCTGAGACGCCTGAACAGGCACTAATTGATTTGCCGGCTTTCTCATGTCGTCAACAGTTTTTTGTAAATTGCTGACATTATCACTTAATTGCTTAAACACAATCATCCAGTCAGGTGTCGACTCCCTAGGGGGTGACATCACTAACACAGGCAACTGCTCCGCCTCCACCTCATTTTCCTCCTCATACATGTCGACACACGCGTACCGACACACAGCACACACACCGGGAATGCTCTGATAGAGGACAGGACCCCACTTAGCCCTTTGGAGAGACAGAGGGAGAGTCTGCCAGCACACACCCAGCGCTATATATATACAGGGATAACCTTATATAAGTGTTAATCCCTTATAGCTGCTGTTAATCTAGTTATTTGCTGCCAAAATGCCCCCCCTTCTCTTTTTTACCCTGAATCAGATGCAGTACTGCAGGGGAGAATCAGGGAGCCGTCCTTCCAGCGGAGCTGTGAGGGAATAATGGCGCCAGTGTGCTGAGGAGATAGGCCCCGCCCCTTCACGACGTCCTTAACTCCCGCTTTTTTGTGTAAAATGGCAGGGGAAAAAATACATCCATATAGCCCTGGAGCTATATGTGATGTATTCCTTTTGCCAGCTAAGGTATATGTGTGTTATATTGCGTCTCAGGGCGCTCCCCCCCAGCGCCCTGCACCCTCAGTGACCGGAGTGTGAAGTGTGCTGAGAGCAATGGCGCACAGCTGCGGTGCTGTGCGCTACCTTAGTCTTGAAGACAGGATGTCTTCTGCCGCCGCTTTCACCGGACCTTCGTCTCTTCTGGCTCTGTAAGGGGGACGGCGGCGCGGCTCCGGTGACCCATCCAGGCTGAACCTGTGATCGTCCCTCTGGAGCTAACGTCCAGTAGCCTAAGAAGCCCAATCCACTCTGCACTCAGGTGAGTTCGCTTCTTCTCCCCTTAGTCCCACGATGCAGTGAGCCTGTTGCCAGCAGGACTCACTGAAAATAAAAAAACCTAACTAAACTTTTATTCTAAGCAGCTCTGGAGAGCTACCTAGTTTGCACCCTTCTCGGCCGGGCACAAAAATCTAACTGGCTTGGAGGAGGGTCATAGGGGGAGGAGCCAGTGCACACCACCTGATATCTCAAGCTTTTATTTTGTGCCCTGTCTCCTGCGGAGCCGCTATTCCCCATGGTCCTTACGGAGTCCCAGCATCCACTTAGGACGTTAGAGAAAATAACCTTTTCCCTGTTGAAGGAGGGGAACCTTGACCACCACCTGCGGAAGATACAATTTGTGAATTGCAGTTAACACTGTTTCCCTCTTTTGGGGGGAAGCCGGCAGGGCCGTCGGTGAGGGGGCATCTTCTCAAAATCCAGCTTGCATCCCTGAGACACAATATCTATTGCCCAGGGACCTAACAGGGAGTGAACCCACTTGTGGCTGAACTTACGCAGGCGTGCCCCAACCGGGCCTAGCTCCGCCTGAGGAGCCCCAGCGACATGCGGTGGATTTTTGTAGAGGCCGGGGAGGACTTCTGTTCCTGGGACCTAGCTGTGTTGTGCAGCTTCTTTCCTCTGCCCCCGCGTCTGGCATGAAAGGACGCACCTCGGACTTTCTTGTTTCTTTGTTCTAAAGGCTGCATTTGATAATGTCGCGCTTTCCTAGGCTGTGCAGGAATATAAGGCAAAACAACAGAATTACCAGCTATAGCTGTGGAGACCAGGTCCGAGAACCCTTCTCCACACAATCCTCAGCCTTCCATATGCCTCTCAAGTCGGCATCATCTGTCCATAGCATATTCTACAGGACACGTCAAGCAGAAATCGACATAGCTTTGTCTCTAGGACCCAGTATACTCATGTCTCTTTGGGCATGTTTTATATATATATATATAAAATAAGAATTTACTCACCGGTAATTCTATTTCTCGTAGTCCGTAGTGGATGCTGGGTACTCCGTAAGGACCGTGGGGAATAGACAGGCTCCGCAGGAGACTGGGCACTCTTAAAAGAAAGATTAGGTACTATGGGGTCTATTCATGAAGCAGTGAAAAGTGCGGATAGGTGAGCCAGTGGAGAAGTTGCCCATGGAAACCAATTAGCGTTGAAGTAACATTTATAATTTGCATACTATACAATTGTACGGAGCAGCTGATTGGTTGCCATGGGCAGGGTCGGACTGGCCCACAGGGGTACCAGGGAAACCACCGTTAGGCCCCACTGCCTGAGGGCCCACTCCTTCCTCTAGGGATCAGGTTCCAGACTGTGCACTTGTGTTATACATGGTAGATAAGTTGCTTTACCTGCACTACACTATTGTGTATTTCAAGCCTCTGTGGATGCTGGCCACACACCCTTTGTAGGCTGGCCACACCCCTAAGTATGGGCCCCTATAACTGCATTCCCCCGGTGGGCCCTTCATGTCGCAGTCCGACACTGGCCATGGGTAACTTCTTCACAGGCTCACTTCTCCACTCTTTTCACTGCTTCATGAATAGACACCTTTATCATATTTTAAGGCTTAATACATTTGGGCCTATGGGGTCTATTCATGAAGCAGTGAAAAGTGTGGAGAAGTGAGCCAGTGGAGAAGCTGCCCATGGTAACCAATCAGCTGCTACTGTATGTATAATTTTATAGAATGCACTTTATAAATGTTACGTAAGAACTGATTGGTTGCCATGGGCAACTTCTCCACTGGCTCACTTCTCCACTCTTTTCACTGCTTCATGAATAGACTCCTTTATCTGGTGTGCACTGGCTCCTCCCTTTATGCCCCTCCTCCAGACCTCAGTTAGGGAAACTGTGCCCGGAAGAGCTGACATTACTAGGAAAGGATTTGGAATCCAGGGTATGACTCATACCAGCCACACCAATCACACCGTACAACTTGTGATAACTATACCCAGTTAACAGTATGAACAACAACTGAGCCTCATTCAACAGATGGCTCATAACAAGAACCCTATAGTTAAGCAATAACTATATACATGTATTGCAGAAAGTCCGCACTTGGGACGGGCTCCCAGCATCCACTACGGACTACGAGAAATAGAATTACCGGTGAGTAAATTCTTATTTTCTCTGACGTCCTAGTGGATGCTGGGTACTCTGTAAAGGACCATGGGGATTATACCAAAGCTCCCAAACAGGCGGGAGAGTGCGGATGACTCTGCAGCACCGAATGAGCAAACTCAAGGTCCTCCTCAGCCAGGGTATCAAACTTGTAGAATTTTGCAAAAGTGTTTGATCCCGACCAAGAAGAGCCCACCTTCCTCGTGGAATGGGCCTTTACTGATATAGGATGCGGCAGTCCAGCCGCAGAATGTGCAAGTTGAATCGTGCTACAGATCCAGCGAGCAATAGTTTGCTTTGAAGCAGGAGCACCCAGCTTGTTGGGTGCATGCAGGATAAACAGCGAGTCAGTTTTTCTGACTCTAGCCGTCCTGGAAACATAGATTTTCAGGGCCCGGACTACGTCCAGCAACTTGGAATCCTCCAAGTCCCGAGTAGCCGCAGGCACCACAATAGGTTGGTTCAAATGAAACGCTGATACCACCTTTGGGAGAAATTGGGGACGAGTCCTCAATTCTGCCCAGTCCATAAGGAAAATCAGATATGGGCTTTTACAGGACAAAGCCGCCAATTCTGACACACGCCTAGCTGAGGCCAAGGCCAACAGCATGACTACCTTCCACGTGAGATACTTCAACTCCACGGTCTGAAGTGGCTCAAACCAATGTGATTTTAGGAAATCCAACACAACGTTGAGATCCCAAGGTGCCACTGGAGGCACAAAAGGGGGCTGAATATGCAGCACTCCCTTAACAAACGTCTGAACTTCAGGCAGTGAAGCCAGTTCTTTTTGAAAGAAAATAGACAGGGCCGAAATCTGGACTTTAATGGATCCCAATTTTAGGCCCATAGTCACTCCTGACTGTAGGAAGTGCAGAAATCGACCCAGCTGAAATTCCTCTGTTGGGGCCTTCCTGGCCTCACACCAAGCAACATATTTTCGCCATATACGGTGATAATGTTTTGCTGTCACATCCTTCCTAGCTTTTATCAGCGTAGGAATGACTTCATCTGGAATGCCCTTTTCCATTAGGATCCGGCGTTCAAGTGCCATGCCGTCAAACGCAGCCGCGGTAAGTCTTGGAACAGACAGGGCCCCTGCTGTAGCAGGTCCTGTCGGAGCGGCAGAGGCCAAGGGTCCTCTGAGATCATTTCTTGTAGTTCCGGGTACCAAGTTCTTCTTTGCCAATCCGGAACGATGAGTATAGTTCTTACTCCTCTCTTTCTTATTATCCTCAGTACTTTTGGTATGAGAGGAAGAGCAGGGAACACATAAACCGACTGGTACACCCATGGTGTCACTAGAGCGTCCACAGCTATCGCCTGAGGGTCCCTTGACCTGGCGCAATATCTTTTTAGCTTTTTGTTGAGGCGGGACGCCATCATGTCCACCTGTGGCCTTTCCCAACGATTTACAATCAGCTTGAAGACTTCTGGATGAAGTCCCCACTCTCCCGGGTGGAGGTCGTGCCTGCTGAGGAAGTCTGCTTCCCAGTTGTCCACTCCCGGAATGAACACAGCTGACAGTGCTAGCACGTGATTCTCCGCCCATCGAAGAATCCTTGTGGCTTCTGCCATCGCCATCCTGCTTCTTGTGCCGCCCTGTCGGTTTACATGGGCGACCGCCGTGATGTTGTCTGACTGAATCAGCACCGGTTGGTTTTGAAGCAGGGGTTCTGCTTGACTCAGGGCATTGTAAATGGCCCTTAGTTCCAGAATATTTATGTGTAGGGAAGTCTCCTGACTCGACCACTGTCCTTGGAAGTTTCTTCCCTGAGTGACTGCCCCCCAACCTCGGAGGCTTGCATCCGTGGTCACCAGGACCCAGACTGAATGCCGAATCTGCGGCCCTCGAGAAGATGAGCACTCTGCAGCCACCGCAGCAGAGACACCCTGGCCCTCGGGGACAGGGTGATCAACCGATGCATCTGAAGATGCGATCCGGACCACTTGTCTAACAGATCCCACTGAAAGATCCTTGCATGGAACCTGCCGAAGGGAATTGCTTCGTAAGAAGCTACCATCTTTCCCAGGACTCGCGTGCAGTGATGCACCGACACCTGTTTTGGTTTCAGGAGCTCCCTGACCAGAGATAACAATTCCTGGGCCTTCTCCTCCGGGAGAAACATCGTCTTCTGTTCTGTGTCCAGAATCATGCCCAAGAACAGCAGACGCGTCGTAGGAATCAGCTGCGACTTTGGGATATTCAGAATCCAGCCGTGCTGTTGTAGCACTTCCCGAGATAGTGCTACTCCGACTAACAACTGCTCCTTGGACCTTGCCTTTATAAGGAGATCGTCCAAGTACGGGATAATTATAACTCCCTTCTTTCGAAGGAGTATCATCATTTCGGCCATTACCTTGGTAAATACCCTCGGTGCTGTGGACAGACCAAACGGCAACGTCTGGAATTGGTAATGACAGTCCTGTACCACAAACCTGAGGTACTCCTGGTGAGGTGGGTAAATGGGGACATGTAGGTAAGCATCCTTGATGTCCAGTGACACCATAAAATCCCCCTCTTCCAGGCTTGCAATAACCGTCCTGAGCGATTCCATTTTGAACTTGAACTTCCTTATATAAGTGTTCAAGGATTTCAAATTTAGAATGGGTCTCATCGAACCGTCTGGTTTCGGTACCACAAACATTGTGGAATAGTAACCCTGTCCCTGTTGAAGGAGGGGAACTTTGATTATCACCTGCTGAAGGTACAGCTTGTGAATTGCCGCCAGTACTACCTCCCTTTCCTTGGGAGCAGCTGGCAAGGCTGATTTGAGGTAACGGCGAGGGGGAGACGCCTCGAACTCCAGCTTGTATCCCTGAGATACCACTTGTAGAACCCAGAGATCCACCTGTGAGCGAACCCACTGGTCGCTGAAGTTCCGGAGACGCGCCCCCACCGCACCTGTCTCCACCTGTGGAGCCCCAGCGTCATGCGGTGGACTTAGTGGAAGCAGGGAAGGATTTTTGTTCCTGGGAACTGGCTGTCTGGTGCAGCTTTTTCCCTCTACCCCTGCCTCTGGGCAGAAAGGACGCGCCTTTGACCCGCTTGCCTTTCTGAGGCCGAAAGGACTGTACTTGATAATACGGTGCTTTCTTAGGCTGTGAGGGAACCTGAGGTAAAAAAGTCGACTTCCCAGCTGTTGCTGTGGATACGAGGTCCGAGAGACCGTCCCCAAACAATTCCTCACCCTTATAAGGCAAAACCTCCATGTGCCTTTTAGAATCAGCATCACCTGTCCACTGCCGAGTCCATAATACTCTCCTGGCAGAAATGGACATTGCATTAATTCTAGATGCCAGCAGGCAAATGTCCCTCTGTGCATCCCTCATATATAAGACGACGTCTTTAATATGCTCTATGGTTAGCAAAATAGTATCCCTGTCAAGGGAATCAATGTTATCTGACAGGGTATCAGACCAAGCAGCTGCAGCACTACACATCCATGCTGAAGCAATTGCAGGTCTCAGTATAGTACCTGAGTGTGTATACACAGACTTCAGGATAGCCTCCTGCTTTCTATCTGCAGGCTTCTTTAAGGTGGCCGTATCCTGAGATGGCAGTGCCACCTTTTTTGATAAGCGTGTGAGCGCCTTGTCCACCCTAGGGGATGTTTCCCAACGTAACCTGTCCGTTGGCGGGAAAGGGTACGCCATTAGTAACCTCTTAGAAATCACTAATTTCTTATCTGGGGAACACCACGCTTCTTCACACAATTCATTTAACTCATCAGAAGGGGGAAAAGTCACTGGCTGCTTTTTCTCCCCAAACATAATACCCTTTTTAGTGGTAACTGGGTTAATGTCAGAAATGTGCAACACATTTTTCATTGCCGTAATCATGCATCGGATGGCCCTTGTGGACTGTACATTTGTCTCATCCTCGTCTACACTGGAGTCAGACTCCGTGTCGACATCTGTGTCTGCCATCTGAGGTAGCGGGCGTTTTTGAGCCCCTGATGGCCTCTGAGACGCCTGGGCAGGCGCGGGCTGAGATGCCGGCTGTCCCAAAGCTGTTACGTCATCGAACCTTTTATGCAAGGAGTTGACACTGTCGGTTAATACCTTCCACATATCCATCCACTCTGGTGTCGGCCCCGCAGGGGGCGACATCACACTTATCGGCGCTTGCTCTGCCTCCACGTAAGCGTCCTCATCAAACATGTCGACACAGCCGTACCGACACACCGCACACACACAGGGAATGCTCTAAACTGAGGACAGGACCCCACAAAGTCCTTTGGGGAGACAGAGAGAGAGTATGCCAGCACACACCAGAGCGCTATATAACAGAGGGATTTACACTAACACAAAGTGAATTTTCCCCCAATAGCTGCTTATATCACCTTTTGCGCCTAAATTTATGTACCCCCCCCCCCCCCTCTCTTTTTTGCCCTTCTTGTAGTGTATACTGCAGGGGAGAGCCTGGGGAGCGTCCTTCCAGCGGAGCTGTGAAGAGAAAATGGCGCCGGTGTGCTGAGGGAGATAGCCCCGCCCCCTCCGCGGCGGGCTTCTCACGCTTTTTTAATAATGTTAATGGCGGGGGATTAGGCACATAATAAGATTTTACTCACCGGTAAATCTATTTCTCGTAGTCCGTAGTGGATGCTGGGACTCCGTAAGGACCATGGGGATTAGCGGCTCCGCAGGAGACTGGGCACAACTAAAGAAAGCTTTAGGACTACCTGGTGTGCACTGGCTCCTCCCACTAAGACCCTCCTCCAGACCTCAGTTAGGATACTGTTCCCGGATGAGCTGACACAAATAGGAAGGATTTTGAATCCCGGGTAAGACTCATACCAGCCACACCAATCACACCGTATAACTCGTGATACTATACCCAGTTAACAGTATGAAATATAACTGAGCCTCTCAACAGATGGCTCAACAATAACCCTTTAGTTAGGCAATAACTATATACAAGTATTGCAGACAATCCGCACTTGGGATGGGCGCCCAGCATCCACTACGGACTACGAGAAATAGATTTACCGGTGAGTAAAATCTTATTTTCTCTGACGTCCTAAGTGGATGCTGGGACTCCGTAAGGACCATGGGGATTATACCAAAGCTCCCAAACGGGCGGGAGAGTGCGGATGACTCTGCAGCACCGAATGAGCAAACTCTAGGTCCTCCTCAGCCAGGGTATCAAACTTATAGACTGTTGCAAAAATGTTTGAACCCGACCAAGTAACAGCTCGGCCAAGTTGTAAAGCCGAGACCCCTCGGGCAGCCGCCCAAGAAGAGCCCACTTTCCTCGTGGAATGGGCTTTTACAGATTTAGGGTGCGGCAGTCCAGCCGCAGCATGTGCAAGTTGAATCGTGCTACAGATCCAGCGAGCAATAGTCTGCTTAGAAGCAGGAGCACCCAGCTTGTTGGGTGCATACAGGATAAATAGCGAGTCAGTTTTCCTGACTCCAGCCCTCCTGGAAACATATACTTTTCAGGGCCCTGACTACGTCCAGTAACTTGGAATCCTCCAAGTCCCAAGTAGCCGCAGGCACCACAATAGGTTGGTTCACATGAAAAACTGATACCACCTTAGGAATGAATTGGGAACGAGTCCGTCTTGAGGAAGTCTCCGGTTGCTAGGAGACGAAACGCGTTGACGCCCACTTCTTTGAAAGTACTCTCCGACTGCTATTCACCGCTATCTCAAACAGCTCCCGCACACCGCTGTAAATGCACCCGGCTTTCTTCGGCTGAATCCCACGCCTTCTGCCACGGAGGTCTAGATTGCTGAGCAGCACTACGGGTGATCGCACAAGACCCCATCAAACAGCATAAGCATCAACCATAACGGGGACCTGCTGCTGTGTATCGGGTGAGTCTGGTCTGACCTCCGCCGTGAGGACTACACACCCTTTCAAAATCAAGTAGCCGCAGAGTGTAACAGCGGGCAGCATTGACGGGAGAGTGGGGACACATATATCTCCCAGCGGGGCTGTTTTGCACAGTACTATCCAGCAATAAGTTTACCACGTGTAACATTACCAAACGGAACCGTCAGGAACCAACACGGGGGTAATTATACCTAAGCCATTGCTGTCTTAATAAGACTCTAATTACTGTGAACTATATGCGGGACATTTATTCCTATAACACACTGGGACGCCAGTGTAATACTATATACTAATAGCTACTAGGAGAGTAACGTTTTATTCTTTGTTATTAAATGTTTAATTATACCGTTATTCTGGGAGAGTAACGGTTCACACCCTGTTATCATGTGTTTATAAACATCTAATTATACTGTTATACAAAGTGTAATTTTTAGTGCTGAATTTCAAGTCTTTTTAACTGCCTATCTACTACTAATTAGATTTTATACATAAAAGCTACTAAATTACTCAGATTTGTATAATAAATGTTACATGTTGACAATCTTAGATAAAAAATATCAATATACAAAGTCTTACTGAGTTATTTATCCGACATGACAGACCACACGTAACATAATTTTAAGGTGTCTCTAAAGCGCAGAGTTATTCTCTTTTGAGTCCTCAATTCCGCCTTATCCATATAAAATACAGATAAGGGCTTTTGTATGACAAAGCCGCCAATTCTGATACACGCCTGGCCGACGCCACGGCCCACAGCATGACCACTTTCCACGTGAGGTATTGTAGCTCCACGGATTTAAGTGGCTCAACCCAATGCGACTTCAGGAAATCCAACACCACGTTGAGATCCCACGGTGCCACTTGAGGCACAAACGGGGGCTGACTATGCAGCACTCCCTTAACAAAAGTCCGAACTTCAGGCAGTGAAGCCAGTTCAATTTTGGAAGAAAATCGATAGAGCCGAAATCTGGACCTTCATGGAACCCAATTTTAGGCCCATAGTCACCTCTGACTGTAGGAAGTGCAGAAATCGACCTAGCTGAAATTTCTCCTTTGGGGCCTTCCTGGCCTCACAGCACGCAACATATTTCCACCATATGCGGTGATAATGGTTTGCGTTCACTTCTTTCCTAGTTTTAAATAGCGTAGGGATAACTTCCTCCGGAATGCCCTTTTCCTTCAGGATCCGGCGTTCAACCGCCATGCCGTCAAACGCAGCCGCGGTACGTTTTGGAACAGACAGGCCCCCTGCTGCAGCAGGTCCTGTCTGAGCGGCAGAGGCCATGGGTCCTCTGAGATCATTTCTTGGAGTTCTGGTTACCAAGCTCTTCTTGGCCAACCCGGAACAATGAGTATAGTTCTTACTCCTCTCCTTCTTATTATTCGCAATACCCTGGGTAAGAGAGGCAGAGAAGGGAACACATACACCGACTGGTACACCCACGGTGTTACCAGAGGGTCCACAGCTATCGCCTGAGGGTCCCTTGACCTGGCGCAATATCTTTGTAGCTTTTCGTTGAGGCGGGACGCCATCATGTCCACCTGTGGCCTTTCCCAACGGTGTACAATCATTTGGAAAACTTCTGGATGAAGTCCCCACTCTCCCGGGTGGAGGTCGTGTCTTCTGTGAAAGTCTGCTTCTCAGTTGTCCACTCCGGGAATGAACACTGCTAACACATGATTTTCCGCCCATCGGAGAATCCTTGTGGCTTCTGCCATCGCCATCCTGCTTCTTGTGCCGCCCTGTCGGTTTACATGAGCGACCGCCGTGATGTTGTCTGACTGGATCAGCACCGGCCGGTGTTGAAGCAGGGTCTAGCCTGACTTAGGGCATTGTAAATGGCCCTTAGTTCCAGAATATTTATGTGTAGGGAAGTCTCCTGACTTTTCCATAGCCTTGGAAGTTTCTTCCCTGTGTGACTGCCCCCCAGCCTCAAAGGCTGGCATCCGTGGTCACCAGGACCCAGTCCTGTATGCCGAAACTGCGGCCCCCTAGAAGATGAGCACTCTGCAGCCACCACAACAGCGACACCCTGGCCCTTGGAGACAGGGCTATCCGCCGATGCATCTGAAGATGCGACCCGGACCACTTGTCCAACAGATCCCACTGGAAAATCCTTGCATGGGACCTGGCGAATGGAATTTCTTCGTAAGAAGCTACCATCTTTCCCAGGGCTCGCGTGCATTGATGCACCGACACCTGTATACGTATTAGGAGGTCTCTGTCTAGAGACGACAACTCCTTGGACTTCTCCTCCGGGAGAAACCCTTTTTATCCTGTTCTGTGTCCAGAACCATACCCAGGAACAGTAGACGCGTCGTAGGAACCAGCTGCGACTTTGGAATATTCAGAATCCAGCCGTGCTGTTGTAGCACTTCCCGAGATAGTGCTACTCCGCCGAACAACTGCTCCCTGGACCTCGCCTTTATAAGGAGATCGTCCAAGTACGGGATAATTATTTCGGCCATTACCTTGGTAAATACCTCGGTGCCGGGGACAGACCAACGGCAACATCTGGAATTGGTAATGACAATCCTGTAGCACAATTTTGAGGTACTCCTGGTGAAGAGGGTAAATAGGGACATGCAGGTAAGCATCCTTGATGTCCAGTGATACCATGAAATTCTCCAGGCTTGCAATAATCGCCCTGAGCGATTCCATTTTGAACTTGAACCTTCGTATATAAGTGTTCAAGGCTTTCAATTTTAGAATGGGTCTCACCGAACCGTCTGGTTTCGGTACCACAACATTTTGGAATAGTAACCCCGGCCTTTTTGAAGGAGGGGTACCTTGATTTCACCTGCTGGAAATACAGCTTGTGAATTGCCGCCAGTACTACCTTTCTCCGAGGGCAGCAGGCAAGGCTGATGTGAGGTAACGCCGAGGGGGAGTCGCCTCGAACTCCAGCCTGTATCCCTGTGATACTATTTGCAGAACCTATGGATCCACCTTTGGGCAAGCCCACTGGTCCCTGAAGTTCCCGAGAAGCGCCCCTACCGCACCTGTCTCTACCTGTGGAGCCCCAACGTCATGCGGTGGACTCAGAGGAAGCGGGGGAAGATTTTTGATCCTGGGAACTGGCTGCTGGTGCAGCTTTTTCCTTCTTCCCTTGTCTCTGTGCAGAAAGGAAGCGCCTTTGACCCGCTTGCTTTTCTGAAGCCGAAAGGACTGTACCTGAAAATACAGTGCTTTCTTAGGCTGTGAGGAAACCTGAGGTAAATATTTTTCTTCCCAGCTGTTGCTGTGGATACGAGGTCCCAGAAACCATCCCCAAACAATTCCTCACCCTTATAAGGCAGAATCTCCATGTGCCTTTTATAGGCAGCATCACCTGTCCACTGCCGGGTTTCTAATACCCTCCTAGCAGAATGGACATTGCATTAATTCTGGATGCCAGCCGGCAAATATCCCTCTGTGCATCCTTTATATCTAAGACGACGTCTTTAATATGCTCTATGTTAGCAAACTATTATCCCTGTCTTAGAGTATTAATATTATCTGACTGGGTATCAGACCACGCTGCAGCAGCACTATTTATGCTGAGGCAATTGCAGGTCTCAGTATATAACCTGAGTGTGTATATACAGACTTCAGGATAGCCTCCTGCTTTTTATCAGCAGGCTCCTTCAAGGTGGCCGTATCCTAAGACGGCAGTGCCACCTTTTTTGACAAACGTGTGAGCGCCTTATCCACCCTAAGGGATATCTCCCAACGTGACCTATCCTCTGGCGGGAAAGGGTACGCCATCAGTAACGTTTTAGAAATTACCAGTTTCTTATCGGGGGAACCCACGCTACTTTACACACTTCATTCATTCATCTGATGGGGGAATAAAACACTGGCTGCTTTTTCTCCCCAAAATTAAAACCCCTTTTATGTGGTACTTGGGTTCATGTCAGAAATGCGTAACACATTTTTCATTGCCGAGATCATGTAACGGATGTTCCTAGTGGATTGTGTATATGTCTCAACCTTGTCGACACTGGAGTCAGACTCCGTGTCGACATCTGTGTCTGCCATCTGAGGTAACGGGCGCTTTTTTGAGCCCCTGATGGCCTTTGAGACGCCTGGGCAGGCGCGTGCTGAGAAGCCGGCTGTCCCACAGCTGTTTTACGTCATCCAGCCTTCTATGTAAGGAGTTGACATTGTCGGTTAATACCTTCCACCTATCCATCCACTCTGGTGTCGGCCCCACAGGGGGCGACATCCCATTTATCGGCCTCTGCTCCACCTCCACGTAACCTTCCTCATCCCACATGTCGACACAGCCGTACCGACACACAGCACACACACAGGGAATGCTCTGACTGAGGACAGGACCCCACAAAGTCCTTTGGGGAGACAGAGAGAGAGTATGCCAGCACACACCAGAGCGCTATATAATGCAGGGATTAACACTATAACTGAGTGATTTTTCCCCCAATAGCTGCTTGTATAAACAATATTGCGCCTAAATTTAGTGCCCCCCCTCTCTTTTTAACCCTTTGAGCCTGAAAACTACAGGGGAGAGCCTGGGGAGCTGTCTTCCAGCTGCACTGTGAAGAGAAAATGGCGCCAGTGTGCTGATGAGGGAGATAGCTCCGCCCCTTTTTCGCAGACTTTTCTCACGCTTTTTTATGGATTCTGGCAGGGGTATTTATCACATATATAGCCTCTGGGGCTATATATTGTGATGATTTTGCCAGGCAAGGTGTTTATATTGCTGCTCAGGGCGCCCCCCCCCAGCGCCCTGCACCCATCAGTGACCGGAGTGTGAGGTGTGCATGAGGAGCAATGGCGCACAGCTGCAGTGCTGTGCGCTACCTTGGTGAAGACTGAAGTCTTCTGCCGCCGATTTTCCGGAACACTTCTTGCTTCTGACTCTGTAAGGGGGCCGGCGGCACGGCTCCGGGACCGAACATCAATGGCCGGTTCCATGCGGTCGATCTCTCTGGAGCTAATGGTGTCCAGTAGCCTAAGAAGCCCAAGCTACCACCAGTTAGGTAGGTTCGCTTCTTCTCCCCTTAGTCCCTCGCTGCAATGAGTCTGTTGCCAGCAGATCTCACTGTAAAATAAAAAAACTAAAATATACTTTCTTTCTAGGAGGAGCTCAGGAGAGCCCCTAGTGTGCATCCAGCTCAGCCGGGCACAAGAATCTAACTGAGGTCTGGAGGAGGGTCTTAGTGGGAGGAGCCAGTGCACACCAGGTAGTCCTAAAGCTTTCTTTAGTTGTGCCCAGTCTCCTGCGGAGCCGCTAATCCCCATGGTCCTTACGGAGTCCCAACATCCACTTAGGACGTCAGAGAAATACAGTTTATAACTGTATTATGTGCATATTTGCCAAAAGGTATACTTATTGCAGCCCAGGGCGCCCCCCCCAGCACCCTGCACCCACCAGTGACCGGAGCGTGTGGTGTGCTGTGGGAGCAATGGCGCACAGCTGCAGTGCTGTGCGCTACCTTATTGAAGACCGGAGTCTTCAGCCGCCGATTTTCTCCTGGTTCTTCCGTCTTCTGGCTCTGCAAGGGGGACGGCGGCGCGGCTCCGGGAACGGACGATCGAGGTCGGGCCCTGTGTTCGATCCCTCTGGAGCTAATGGTGTCCAGTAGCCTTAGAAGCACAAGCTAGCTGCAAGCAGGTAGGTTTGCTTCTCTCCCCTCAGTCCCTCGTAGCAGTGAGTCTGTTGCCAGCAGATCTCACTGAAAATAAAAAACCTAACAAATAATAAGAATTTACTTACCGATAATTCTATTTCTCGTAGTCCGTAGTGGATGCTGGGAACTCCGTAAGGACCATGGGGAATAGCGGCTCCGCAGGAGACTGGGCACAAAAGTAAAAGCTTTAGGACTACCCGGTGTGCACTGGCTCCTCCCCCTATGACCCTCCTCCAAGCCTCAGTTAGGATACTGTGCCCGGACGAGCGTACACAATAAGGAAGGATTTTTGAATCCCGGGTAAGACTCATACCAGCCACACCAGTCACACCGTACAACTTGTGATCTGAACCCAGTTAACAGTATGATAACAGAGGAGCCTCTAGGAAGATGGCTCACTACAACAATAACCCGATTTAGTTAACAATAACTATGTACAAGTATTGCAGACAATCCGCACTTGGGATGGGCGCCCAGCATCCACTACGGACTACGAGAAATAGAATTATCGGTAAGTAAATTCTTATTTTCTCTGACGTCCTATTGGATGCTGGGAACTCCGTAAGGACCATGGGGATTATACCAAAGCTCCCAAACGGGCGGGAGAGTGCGGATGACTCTGCAGCACCGAATGAGAGAACTCCAGGTCCTCCTCAGCCAGGGTATCAAATTTGTAGAATTTTGCAAACGTGTTTGCCCCTGACCAAGTAGCTGCTCGGCAAAGTTTTAAAGCCGAGACCCCTCGGGCAGCCGCCCAAGATGAGCCCACCTTCCTTGTGGAATGGGCATTTACTGATTTTGGCTGTGGCAAGCCTGCCACAGTATGTGCAAGCTGAATTGTACTACAAATCCAACTAGCAATAGTCTGCTTAGACGCAGGAGCACCCAGCTTGTTGGGTGCATACAGGATATTTTCAGGGCCCTGACAACATCTAGCAACTTGGAGTCCTCCAAGTCCCTAGTAGCCGCAGGTACCACAATAGGTTGATTCAGGTGAAACGCTGACACCACCTTAGGGAGAAACTGAGGACGAGTCCTCAATTCCGCCCTGTCCGAATGGAAAATCAGATAGGGGCTTTTGCAAGATAAAGCCGCCAATTCTGACACGCGCCTGGCCGAAGCCAGGGCCAACAGCATGGCCACTTTCCATGTGAGATATTTCAAATCCACAGATTTAAGTGGTTCAAACCAATGTGATTTGAGGAACTCCAAAACTACATTGAGATCCCAAGGTGCCACTGGAGGCACAAAAGGAGGCTGTATATGCAGCACTCCCTTGACAACGTCTGGACTTCAGGAACTGAAGCCAGTTCTTTCTGGAAGAAAATCTACAGGGCCGAAATTTGAACCTTAATGGACCCCAATTTGAGGCCCATAGACACTCCTGTTTGCAGGAAATGCAGGAATCGACCCAGTTGAAATTCCTCCGTTGGGGCCTTCCTGGCCTCGCACCACGCAACATATTTTCGTCAAATGCGGTGATAATGTTTTGCGGTCACATCCTTCCTGGCTTTGATCAGGGTAGGGATGACTTCCTCCGGAATGCCTTTTTCCTTTAGGATCCGGCGTTCAACCGCCATGCCGTCAAACGCAGCCGCGGTAAGTTTTGAAACAGACAGGGTCCTTGCTGGAGCAGGTCCCTTCTTAGAGGCAGAGGCCACGGGTCCTCTGTGAGCATCTCTTGAAGTTCCGGGTACCAAGTCCTTCTTGGCCAATCCGGAGCCACGAGTATAGTTCTTACTCCTCTCTGTCTTATAATTCTCAGTACCTTGGGAGGGAACACATACACCGACTGGTACACCAACGGTGTTACCAGAGCGTCCACAGCTATTGCCTGAGGGTCCCTTGACCTGGCGTAATACCTGTCCATTTTTTTTTTTTTTTGAGGCGGGACGCCATCATGTCCACCATTGGTTTTTCCCAACGGTTCACAATCATGTGGAAGACTTCTGGATGAAGTCCCCACTCTCCCGGGTGGAGGTCGTGTCCACTCCCGGAATGAACACTGCTGACAGTGCTATTACATGATTTTCCGCCCCGCGAAGAATCCTTGCAGCTTCTGCCATTGCCCTCCTGCATCTTGTGCCGCCCTGTCTGTTTACGTGGGCGACTGCCGTGATGTTGTCCGAGTGGATCAGCACCGGCTGACCTTGAAGCAGAGGTCTTGCTTGGCTTAGAGCATTGTAAATGGCCCTTAACTCCAGAATATTTATGTGAAGTGATGTCTCCAGGCTTGACCCCAAGCCCTGGAAATTTCTTCCCTGTGTGACTGCTCCCCAGCCTCGCAGGCTGGCATCCGTGGTCACCAGGACCCAGTCCTGAATGCCGAATCTGCGGCCCTCTAGAAGATGAGCACTCTGCAACCACCACAGGAGAGACACCCTTGTCCTTGGGGACAGGGTTATCCGCTGATGCATCTGAAGATGCGATCCGGACCATTTGTCCCGCAGGTCCCACTGGAATGTTCTTGCGTGGAATCTGCCAAATGGGATTGCTTCGTAGGAAGCCACCATTCTTCCCAGGACCCTTGTGCATTGATGCACTGAGACTTGGCCTGGTTTTAGGAGGTTTCTGACTAGCTCGGATAACTCCCCGGCTTTCTCCTCCGGGAGAAACACCTTTTTCTGGACTGTGTCCAGGATCATCCCTAGGAATAGAAGACGTGTCGTCGGGATCAGCTGCGATTTTGGGATATTGAGAATCCAACCGTGCTGCCGCAGCACTACTTGCGATAGTGCTAACCCGACTACCAACTGTTCCCTGGATCTCGCCCTTATCAGGAGATCGTCCAAGTAAGGGATAATTTAAAACTCCTTTCCTTCGGAGGAGTATCATCATTTTGGCCATTACTTTGGTAAAGACCCGGGGTGCCGTGGACAATCCAAACGGCAGCGTCTGAAACTGATAGTGGCAGTTCTGTACCACAAACCTGAGGTACCCTTGATGAGAAGGGTAAATTGGGACATGGAGGTAAGCATCCTTGATGACCAGAGACACCATATAATCCCCTTCTTCCAGGTTCGCGATCACTGCTCTGAGTGACTCCATCTTGAATTTGAACCTCTGTATGTAAGTGTTCAAAGATTTTAGATTTAAAATAGGTCTCACCGAGCCGTCCGGCTTCGGTATACCAACAGCGTGGAATAATACCCCTTTCCCTGTTGCAGGAGGGGTACCTTGATTATCACCTGCTGAGAATACAGCTTGTGAATGGCTTCCAATACCGCCTCCCTGTCGGAGGGAGACGTCGGTAAAGCAGACTTTAGGAAACGGCGAGGGGGAGACGTCTCGAATTCCAATTTGTACCCCTGAGATACCACCTGAAGGATCCAGGGGTCCACTTGTGAGTGAGCCCACTGCGCTCTGAAATTCTTGAGACGGGCCCCCACCGTGCCTGAGTCCGCTTGTAAAGCCCCAGCGTCATGCTGAGGACTTGGCAGAAGCGGGAGAGGGCTTCTGTTCCTGGGAACTGGCTGTCTGCTGCAGCCTTTTTCCTCTTCCTCTGCCACGGGGCAGAAAAGAGGAGCCTTTTGCCCGCTTGCCCTTATGGGGCCGAAAGGACTGCGCCTGATAATACGGCGTCTTCTTATGTTGAGAGGCTACCTGGGGTAAAAATGTGGATTTCCCAGCCGTTGCCGTGGCCACCAGGTCTGATAGACCTACCCCAAATAACTCCTCCCCTTTATAAGGCAATACTTCCATATGCCTTTTGGAATCCGCATCACCTGACCACTGCCTCGTCCATAACCCTCTTCTGGCAGAAATGGACAGCGCACTTACTCTTGATGCCAGTCGGCAAATATCCCTCTCTGCATCACGCATATATAAATATGCATCTTTTAAATGCAATATAGTCAGTAATATACTGTCCCTATCCAAGGTATCAATATTTTCAGTCAGGGAATCCGACCAAGCCACCCCAGCACTGCACATCCAGGCTGAGGCGATTGCTGGTCGCAGTATAACACCAGTATGTGTGTATATACATTTTAGGATATTCTCCTGCTTTCTGTCAGCAGGTTCCTTAAGGGCGGCCGTATCAGGAGACGGTAGTGCCACCTGTTTTGACAAGCGTGTGAGCGCTTTATCCACCCTAGGGGGTGTTTCCCAACGTGCCCTATCCCCTGGCGGGAAAGGGTATGATGCCAATAACTTTTTAGGAATTATCAGTTTTTTATCGGGGGAAACCCACGCTTCATCACACACTTCATTTAATTCATCAGATTCAGGAAAAACTACGGGTAGTTTTTTCTCACCAAACATAATACCCTTTTTAGTGGTACTTGTAATCTCAGAAATGTGTAAAACATCTTTCATTGCCTCAATCATGTAACGTGTGGCCCTACTGGAAGTCACATTCGTCTCTTCACCGTCGACACTGGAGTCAGTATCCGTGTCGGCATCTGTATCTGCCATCTGAGGTAACGGGCGCTTTAGAGCCCCTGATGGCCTTTGAGACGCCCCGACAGGCCCAAGCTGAGTAGCCGGCTGTCTCATGTTCCATAAGCCCATCCACTCAGGTGTCGACCCCCTAGGGGGTGACATCACCATTACAGGCAATTGCTCCGCCTCCACATCAGTTTCCTCCTCATACATGTCGACACAAACGTACCGACACACAGCACACACACAGGGAATGCTCTAATAGAGGACAGGACCCCACTAGCCCTTTGGGGAGACAGAGGGAGAGTATGCCAGCACACACCAGAGCGCTATATATAGACAGGAATACCACTATATAACGTGCTTTTCCCTTTATAGCTGCTGTTATTATCAAAACTGCGCCAAATTAGTGGCCCCCCCCTCTCTTTTTTACCCTTTTCTGTAGTGCAGGACTGCAGGGGAGAGTCAGGGAGACGTCCTTCCAGCGGAGCTGTGATGGAAAATGGCGCCCGTGTGCTGAGGAGATAGGCTCCGCCCCCTTCTCGGCGGCCTTTTCTCCCGCTTTTTGGTGAATTCTGGCAGGGGTTAAAATACATCCATATAGCCCTGGGGGTTATATGTGGTGTATTTTCGCCAGCCAAGGTGTTTTACATTGCTGCTCAGGGCGCCCCCCCCTAGCGCCCTGCACCCTCAGTGACCGGAGTGTGAAGTGTGCCTGAGGAGCAATGGCGCACAACTGCAGTGCTGTGCGCTACCTTGTTGAAGACTGATGTCTTCTGCCGCCGATTTTTCCGGACCTCTTCTTGCTTCTGGCTCTGTAAGGGGGCCGGCGGCGCGGCTCTGGGACCGGACTCCGAGGCTGGGCCTGTGTTCGGTCCCTCTGGAGCTAATGGTGTCCAGTAGCCTAAGAAGCCCAAGCTGGCTGCAAGCAGGCAGGTTTGCTTCTTCTCCCCTTAGTCCCTCGATGCAGTGAGCCTGTTGCCAGCAGGTCTCACTGAAAATAAAAAACCTAAAACTAAACTTTTTCTAAGAAACTCAGGAGAGCCTCCTAGAATGCACCCTTCTCGGCCGGGCACAAAAATCTAACTGAGGCTTGGAGGAGGGTCATAGGGGGAGGAGCCAGTGCACACCGGGTAGTCCTAAAGCTTTTACTTTTGTGCCCAGTCTCCTGCGGAGCCGCTATTCCCCATGGTCCTTACGGAGTTCCCAGCATCCACTAGGACGTCAGAGAAACTTTCTTTTCTAGTAAGCTCAGGAGAGCCCACTAGGTGCATCCAGCTCTGGCCGGGCACAGATTCTAACTGAGGTCTGGAGGAGGGGCATAGAGGGAGGAGCCAGTGCACACCAGATATAGTACCTAATCTTTCTTTTAAGAGTGCCCAGTCTCCTGCGGAGCCCGTCTATTCCCCATAGTCCTTACGGAGTACCCAGCATCCACTAGGACGTAAGAGAAATATATATATATATATATATAAATCCCTTAAGACAGCATCTTTAATATATATATATATATATCTCTATATATACATATATCTATATATATCTACATACTAAGGTCTCAATCTCTGCTGATAAGGTACCTGTCCACTCTGCCCCAGCGCTATAAACCCATGCCGACACAATCGCCGATCTGAGTAGTGTACCAGAATGTGCACGCTATCTGCAGGATCCCTGAGAATAGCTGTTACGACAGGTTACCTTTTGGGCAAACGTGACACCCTAGGGGAAGATTCCCATCGTATCCTGGCCCTAGTGGGGAAAGGATACTGCCTGAGAATTCTTTGTGGGAAACTGCAGTCTCTTGTCTGGAGATTCCCGCTCTTTTTCATCATGAGAGGAGGGAAATTTACCTCAGCTTTCTTCCCCTTAAACATGTGTACCCTTGTGTCAGGGACAGATGAGTCATCAGTGATATGCAAATCATCTTTTATTACAATAATCATATATTGAATACTTTTCTGCCATTTTGGCTGTAACTTTGCATTATCGTAGTCGACACTGGAGTCAATCTCCGTGTCGACATCAGTGTTTATTATTTTGGATAGTGAGCATTGAGAGACACTGAAGGTCTCTGCGACAGAGGGACAGACATGGGTAGATTTCCTATCTGTTCTCTAATCTTTTGTGCAATAAATTCACCTCAGCACTTAATTACACATATCCAACAGGTGTCGGCGTTGTCTACGGAGACACCCTCACACACATATTTGCTCTATCTCCTCCTTAGGGGAGCCTTTTACCTCAGACATGTCGACACACACATACCGACACACCACACACACAGGGGATGCTCTATTTGAAGACAGTTCCCCCACAAGGCCCTTTGGAAAGACAGAGAGAGAGTATGCCAGCACACACCCCAGCGCTATATGACCCAGGAATCACACAGTAACGTAGTGTTTACCCAGTAGCTGCTGTATAATAAGAATTTACTTACCGATAATTCTATTTCTCGGAGTCTGTAGTGGATGCTGGGGTTCCTGAAAGGACCATGGGGAATAGCGGCTCCGCAGGAGACAGGGCACAAAAAGTAAAGCTTTAGGATCAGGTGGTGTGCACTGGCTCCTCCCCCTATGACCCTCCTCCAAGCCTCAGTTAGGATACTGTGCCCGGACGAGCGTACACAATAAGGAAGGATTTTGAATCCCGGGTAAGACTCATACCAGCCACACCAATCACACTGTACAACCTGTGATCTGAACCCAGTTAACAGTATGATAACAGCGGAGCCTCTGAAAAGATGGCTCACAACAATAATAACCCGATTTTTGTAACTATGTACAAGTATTGCAGATAATCCGCACTTGGGATGGGCGCCCAGCATCCACTACGGACTCCGAGAAATAGAATTATCGGTAAGTAAATTCTTATTTTCTCTATCGTCCTAGTGGATGCTGGGGTTCCTGAAAGGACCATGGGGATAATACCAAAGCTCCCAAACGGGCGGGAGAGTGCGGATGACTCTGCAGCACCGAATGAGAGAACTCCAGGTCCTCCTTAGCCAGGGTATCAAATTTGTAGGATTTTACCAACGTGTTTGCCCCTGACTAAATAGCCGCTCGGCAAAGTTGTAAAGCCGAGACCCCTCGGGCAGCCGCCCAAGATAAGCCCACCTTCCTTGTGGAATGGGCATTTACATATTTTGGCTGTGGCAGGCCTGCCACAGAATGTGCAAGCTGAATTGTATTACACATCCAACTAGCAATAGTCTGCTTAGAAGCAAGAGCACCCAGTTTGTTGGGTGCATACAGGATAACAGCAAGTCAGTTTTCCTGACTCCAGCCGTCCTGGAACCTATATTTACAGGGCCCTGACAACATCTAGCAACCTGGAGTCCTCCAAGTCCCTAGTAGGCGCAAGGCACCAAAATAAGCTGGTTCAGGTGAAACACTGACACCACCTTAGGGAGAGAACTGGGGACGAGTCCGCAGCTCTGCCCTGTCCAAATGGACAACCAGATATGGGCTTTTTTGAGAAAAAAACCACCAATTTGACACTCGCCTGGTCCAGGCCAGGGCCAAGAGCATGGTCACTTTTCATGTGAGATGCTTCAAATCCACAGATTTGACTGGTTTTAAACCAATGTGATTTGAGGAATCCCAGAACTACGTTGAGATCCCACAGTGCCACTGGAGGCACAAAAGGGGGTTGTATATGCAATACTCCCTTGACAAACTTCTGGACTTCAGGAACTGAAGCCACTTCTTTCTGGAAGAAAATCGACAGGGCCGAAATTTGAACCTTAATGGACCCCAATTTGAGGCCCATAGACACTCCTGTTTGCAGGAAATGCAGGAATCGACCGAGTTGAAATTTCTTCGTGGGGCCTTTCTGGCCTCACACCACGCAACATATTTTTGCCACATGTGGTGATAATGTTGTGCGGTCACCTCCTTTCTGGCTTTGACCAGGGTAGGAATGACCTCTTCCGGAATGCCTTTTTCCCTTAGGATCCGGCGTTCCACCGCCATGCCGTCAAACGCAGCCGCGGTAAGTCTTGGAACAGACATGGTACTTGCTGAAACAAGTCCCTTCTTAGCGGCAGAGGCCATAAGTCCTCTGTGAGCATCTCTTGAAGTTCCGGGTACCAAGTCCTTCTTGGCCAATCCGGAGCCATGAGTATAGTTCTTACTCCTCTACGTCTTATAAGTCTCAGTACCTTAGGTATGAGAAGCAGAGGATGGAACACATACACCGACTGGTACATCCATGGTGTTACCAGAACGTCCACAGCTATTGCCTGAGGGTCTCTTAACCTGGCGCAATACCTGTCCCGTTTTTTGTTCAGACGGGACGCCATCATGTCCACCTTTGGTATTTCCCAACGGTTTACAATCATGTGGAAAACTTCCCGATGAAGTTTCCACTCTGCCGGGTGGAGGTCGTGCCTGCTGAGGAAGTCTGCTTCCCAGTTTCCATTCCCGGAATGAAACACTGCTGACAGTGCTATCACATGATTTTCCGCCCAGCGAAAAGTCCTTGCAGTTTTTGCCATTGCCCTCCTGCTTCTTGTGCCGCCCTGTCTATTTACGTGGGCGACTGCCGTGATGTTTTTCCCACTGGATCAATACCGGCTGACCTTGAAGCAGAGGTCTTGCTAAGCTTAGAGTATTATAAATTTACCCTTAGCTCCAGTATATTTATGTGGAGAAAAGTCTCCAGACTTGATCACACTCCCTGGAAATTTTTTCCTTGTGTGACTGCTCCCCAGCCTCTCGGGCTGGCCTCCATGGTCACCAGCATCCAATCCTGAATGCCGAATCTGCGGCCCTCTAGAAGATGAGCACTCTGTAACCACCACAGGAGAGACACCCTTGTCCTTGGATATAGGGTTATCCGCTGATGCATCTGAAGATGCGATCCGGACCATTTGTCCAGCAGATCCCACTGAAAAATTCTTGCGTGAAATCTGCCGAATGGAATTGCTTCGTAGGAAGTCACCATCTTTACCAGGACCCTTGTGCAATGATGCACTGATTTTAGGAGGTTCCTGACTAGCTCGGATAACTCCCTGGCTTTCTCTTCCGGGAGAAACACCTTTTTCTGGACTGTGTCCAGAATCATCCCTAGGCACAGCAGACTTGTCGTCGGGATCAGCTGCGATTTTGGAATATTTAGAATCCACCCGTGCTGTTGTAGCAGTATCCGAGATAGTGCTACTCCGACCTCCAACTGTTCCCTGGACTTTGCCCTTATCAGGAGATCGTCCAAGTAAGGGATAATTAAGACGCCTTTTCTTCGAAGAAGAATCATCATTTCGGCCATTACCTTGGTAAAGACCCGGGGTGCCGTGGACAATCCAAACGGCAGCGTCTGAAACTGATAGTGACAGTTCTGTACCACGAACCTGAGGTACCCTTAGTGAGAAGGGCAAATTTTGGACATGGAGGTAAGCATCCCTGATGTCTCGGGACACTATATAGTCCCCTTCTTCCTGGTTCGTTATCACTGCTCTGAGTGACTCCATCTTGATTTGAACCTTTGTAAGTGTTCAAATTTTTTTAGATTTAGAATAGGTCTCACCTAGCCTTCTGGCTTCAGTACCACAATATAATGTGGAATAATACCCCTTTTCTTGTTGTAGGAGGGGTAATTTGATTATCACCTGCTGGGAATACAGCTTGTGAATTGTTTCCCATACTGCCTCCTTGTCGGAGGGAGACCTTGGTAAACCAGACTTCAGGAGCCTGCGAAGGGGAAACGTCTCGACATTCCAATCTGTACCCCTGGGATACTACATGTAGGATCCAGGGGTCCTGTACGGTCCCAGCGTCATGCTGAGAGCTTGGCAGAAGCGGTGGAACGCTTCTGTTCCTGGGAATGGGCTGCCTGCTGCAGTCTTCTTCCCTTTCCTCTATCCCTGGGCAGATATGACTCTTATAGGGACGAAAGGACTGAGGCTGAAAAGACGGTGTCTTTTTCTGCAGAGATGTGACTTAGGGTAAAAACGGTGGATTTTCCAGCAGTTGCCGTGGCCACCAGGTCCGATGGACCGACCCCAAATAACTCCTCTTCCTTTATACGGCAATACACCTTTGTGCCGTTTGGAATCTGCATCACCTGACCACTGTCGTGTCCATAAACATCTTCTGGCAGATATGGACATCGCACTTACTCTTGATGCCAGAGTGCAAATATCCCTCTGTGCATCTCGCATATATAGAAAATGCATCCTTTAAATGCTCTATAGTCAATAAAATACTGTCCCTGTCAAGGGTATCAATATTTTTAGTCAGGGAATCCGACCAAGCCACCCCAGCTCTGCACATCCAGGCTGAGGCGATCGCTGGTCGCAGTATAACACCAGTATGTGTGTATATACTTTTTATGATATTTTCCAGCCTCCTGTCAGCTGGCTCCTTGAGGACGGCCCTATCTATAGACGGTACCGCCACTTGTTTTGATAAGCGTGTGAGCGCCTTATCCACCCTAAGGGGTGTTTCCCAACGCGCCCTAACTTCTGGCGGGAAAGGGTATACCGCCCATAATTTTCTATCGGGGGGAACCCACGCATCATCACACACTTCATTTAATTTATCTGATTCAGGAAAAACTACGGTAGTTTTTTCACATCCCACATAATACCCTCTTTTGTGGTACTTGTAGTATCAGAAATATGTAACACCTCCTTCATTGCCCTTAACGTGTGGCCCTAATAAGGAATACGTTTGTTTATTCACCGTCGACACTGGATTCAGTGTCCGTGTCTGTGTCTGTGTCGACCGACTAAAGTAAACGGGCGTTTTAAAACCCCTGACGGTGTTTCTGAGACGTCTGGACCGGTACTAATTGTTTGTCGGCCGTCTCATGTCGTCAACCGACCTTGCAGCGTGTTGACATTATCACGTAATTCCCTAAATAAGCCATCCATTCCGGTGTCGACTCCCTAGAGAGTGACATCACCATTACAGGCAATTGCTCCGCCTCCTCACCAACATCGTCCTCACACATGTCGACACACACGTACCGACACACAGCACACACACAGGGAATGCTCTGATAGAGGACAGGACCCACTAGCCCTTTGGAGAGACAGAGGGAGAGTTTGCCAGCACACACCAAAAACGCTATAATTATATAGGGACAACCTTATATAAGTGTTTTCCCTTATAGCATCTTTTATATATTTCTAACGCCAAATTAGTGCCCCCCCTCTCTGTTTTAACCCTGTTTCTGTAGTGCAGTGCAGGGGAGAGCCTGGGAGCCTTCCCTCCAGCCTTTCTGTGAGGGAAAATGGCGCTGTGTGCTGAGGAGATAGGCCCCGCCCCTTTTTCGGCGGGCTCGTCTCCCGCTCTTTAATGGATTCTGGCAGGGGTTAAATATCTCCATATAGCCCCCGGAGGCTATATGTGAGGTATTTTTAGCCAAAAAAGGTTTTCATTTGCCTCCCAGGGCGCCCCCCTCCCAGCGCCCTGCACCCTCAGTGACTGCCGTGTGAAGTGTGCTGAGAGGAAATGGCGCACAGCTGCAGTGCTGTGCGCTACCTTAAGAAGACTGAGGAGTCTTCTGCCGCCGATTCTGGACCTCTTCTCGTTTCAGCATCTGCAAGGGGGCCGGCGGCGAGGCTCCGGTGACCATCCAGGCTGTACCTGTGATCGTCCCTCTGGAGCTAATGTCCAGTAGCCAAAGAAGCCAATCCATCCTGCACGCAGGTGAGTTCACTTCTTCTCCCCTAAGTCCCTCGTTGCAGTGATCCTGTTGCCAGCAGGACTCACTGTAAAATAAAAAACCTAAGCTAAACTTTTCTAAGCAGCTCTTTAGGAGAGCCACCTAGATTGCACCCTTCTCGGCCGGGCACAAAAATCTAACTGAGGCTTGGAGGAGGGTCATAGGGTGAGGAGCCAGTGCACACCACCTGATCCTAAAGCTTTACTTTTTGTGCCCTGTCTCCTGCGGAGCCGCTATTCCCCATGGTCCTTTCAGGAACCCCAGCATCCACTAGGACGATAGAGAAATATTGTTTTTATGCCAAATGTATGTGCCCCCCTCTCTTTTCACCCTCTTCTATCGTGCTTCTGCAGGGGAGAGCCTGGGGAGCTTCCTCTCAGTGGAGCTGTGGAGAGAAAATGGCGCTGGTGAGTGCTGAGGAAGAAGCCCCGCCCCCTCAGCGGCGGGCTTCTGTCCCGCGATTTTGTGTAAAATAATGGCAGGGGCTCATGCATATATACAGTGCCCAGCTGTATATATGCTCTATTTATCCAGGAGGTACTCAATTGCTGCCCAGGGCGCCCCCCCTGCGCCCTGAACCCTTCAGTGACCGGAGTGTGTGGGTTAGTGTGGGAGCAATGGCGCACAGCTGCAGTGCTGTGCGCTACCTCATATGAAGACAGGAGTCTTCTGCCGCCGATTTTGATGTCTTCTTGCTTCACTCGCCGGCTTCTGTCTTCTGGCTCTGCGAGGGGGACGGCGGCTCGGCTCCGGGAACGGACGACCAAGGTTGAGTTCCTGTGTTCGATCCCTCTGGAGCTAATGGTGTCCAGTAGCCTAAGAAGCGCAACCTATCCGCAGTTAGTAGGTTTGCTTCTCTCCCCTCAGTCCCACGTAGCAGAGAGTCTGTTGCCAGCAGATCTCTCTGAAAATAAAAAATCCTAATAAAATACTTTCTTATTAGCAAGCTCAGGAGAGCTCACTAAAGTGCACCCAGCTCTGACCGGGCACAGATTCTAACTGAGGTCTGGAGGAGGGACATAGAGGGAGGAGCCAGTGCACACCAGTAGTCCAAATTCTTTCAGAGTGCCCTGTCTCCTGCGGAGCTCGTCTATTCCCCATGGTCCTTACGGAGTCCCCAGCATCCACTAGGACGTTAGAGAAAAGGGAAATATATATGGTTGTATCAGGCTGAATCACATCTAAAGATTTGCCCTAAAAGCAGATCATCTGTTTAATCATATTGCAGGCATAATTAGCAACATGAGCATTGAAAGACAGTCTCTTAGAGAAATGAGACAAATGTGTCAAAACGACCTATTATGTGTCAGATATTTTGATTTATTTATTGCTGTTCAAGCTAAATAGGGTGTGTCAGTTTGTCTTAAGAGCAGGTCAGCTGTTCAATCACAGTATAGGCATAATTTGCAGCATGAACATTGAAAAGCAGTCTCTAATAGGCCCTACACACTGGCCGATTTTTTGAAAGATATGAACGATCTCGTTCATAAATGAACGAGAACTCGTTCATATCTTTCAGTGTGGAGACTCCTGCGATGAACGATGCGCGTCCCCGCGCTCGTTCATCGCTGGTCTCCCGTCGGCTGTGCATGCAGGCCAATATGGACGATCTCGTCCATATTTGCCTGCACTTCAATGCAGCCGCGTGACGGGGGGAGTGAAGAAACTTCACTCCCCCCGTCACTGCCCCTCCGCCGCCGGGTCGCTCGTCGGCCGTATCCGCCGTCGGGCAGCTCGGCGGCGGGTCGTCCAGTGAGTAGGGCCCTTTAGAGTATTGAAAGGCAATCTCTTAGAAAAAAGAGAAAAACATACCGGTATATGTCAAAGCAATCACATTATAGGCATAGTTTGCAGCATGAATCTTGAAAAGCAATCTCTTAGAGAAAAGAGACATATATGCCAAAACAATGTATTAAAGGTTTAAAGTGAGTAGTGCACAAAAAGTTATCAAAAGTAAGCAGTTAATACTAATGTAGATTTCACTGAACAAGCCTGCAATAGGTGAAAGGGTCCGTCTGGTTAGTGGAGATATAGGGCGGCGCGCAGCTCATATCTCTCTGGTGATATCCCGGTCATGTAAGCGCCCACTTGGGCAAATATACATTAGTATTAACTGCTTACTTTTGATAACTTTTTGTGCACCACTCACTTTAAACCTTTAATACATTGTTTTGGCATATATGTCTCTTTTCTCTAAGAGATTGCCTTACAAGGTTCATGCTGCAAACTATGCCTATAATGTGATTGCTTTGACATATATGTTTTTCTCTTTTTTTTTTCTAAAGGCCAGTACTCACGGCCCGATTTGGGAGAGATGTGTGCTGAGCGAACCGCTCAGCACACATCTCTCCTGGCGCTCAGCACAGCGCGATCTGTGCTGAGCGTGCGGGGGGAGACGGGGGGGCCACTCATTTCACCCAGCGGGTGAAGTGAGCGACCCGCTAGATTGGCCTGCATGCAGGCCAATCTAGCAGCAGCGATAGCGATGTGCGGGGCCGCGCATCGCTATCGCTGAGGGGGCTACACACGGAGCGATGTTGCTGAAAATCTAAGCAATCTAGTCAGATTGCTTAGATTATCGCTCCGTGTGTACCCCCTTAAGAGATTGCTTTTCAGTGCTCTAAGAGACTGCTTTTCAATATTCATGCTGCAATTTATGCCTATACAGTTGAATATCCCTTATCCAAAATGCTTGGGACCAGAGGAATTTTGGATATCGGATTTTTCCGTATTTTGGAATAATTGCATACCATAATGAGATATCATGGCGATGGGACCTAAATCTAAGCACAGAATGCATTTATGTTTCATATACACCTTATACACACAGCCTGAAGGTAATTTTAGCCAGTATTTTTTATAACTTTGTGCATTAAACAAAGTGTGTGTACATTCACACAATTCATTTATGTTTCATATACACCTTATACACACAGTCTGAAGGTCATTTAATACAATATTTTTAATAACTGTGTGTATTAAACAAAGTTTGTGTACATTGAGCCATCAGAAAACAAAAGTTTCACTATCTCACTCTAACTCAAAAAGTCCGTATTTCGGAATATTCCGTATTTCGGATATTTGGATATGGGATACTCAACCTGTAATCATTTTTCACCTTGGCAGTATTTACTGTTTATTAATCTCATATTACCTTGGTATTTATATTTTTATTTAGAATACCGTATCTTGATTGTCACATTATATTTTACATGATCCTAAATAAAGGTAAAATTTTATTGTCTCATTTTTTCATAAAGAGTGCCCCAGCACAGAGTCTTTCTTTTTTTCTTTTTCTTTTCTAATGAATACATTTAAAACCTGGACCCTTGGGGTGCCCCGAGGACCGCGTTTGGGAACCTCTGGGTTAGACCATCGGAGCTAATCCCACTAGACTACAGCAGTAGTTGTAGCCAATATTAGTATATATGCTGCAGAAGCTAACACTGTCTCTCCCAATGTTAGACACAAAACACTTATCTGGAGAGCTCTTATTCATATATGACAGTGTTAGTGGATTACAATGAACACTCCATGGCAAATAACAGGA
This sequence comes from Pseudophryne corroboree, assembly GCF_028390025.1. NCBI lineage: Eukaryota > Metazoa > Chordata > Amphibia > Anura > Myobatrachidae > Pseudophryne > Pseudophryne corroboree. The sequence goes on along the minus strand of NC_086449.1, from coordinate 266,349,902 downwards.
AACGCATACATATATTATGTACATACTATATCATTCTGGGCAGAGATTTAACCCTTAGGCTATAGTGCCTGCCCTACACATATATCTCTCTGAGATATGTTAGACTAAGCAGATCAAGTATCACATAATAACTTCCCCACTGACCCAAGTAATGGTTCTGGGATTAGAACTTGTGTCTGCACTTGGAAATCTTCCAGACAGCCAGGTTAGAAATCTTGTGGGATGTTACCCTCTCCCCTTCCCTGGCTCTACTTCTCAGGATGGTCACCTTGACCTAGCCAGCAGCAGAGTTATATCTATACTCAGTCTATTGTATTAAGGGCCTAATTCAGACCTGATCGTAGCAGCAAATTTGTTAGCAGATGGGCAAAACCATGGCCCTCATTCCGAGTTGTTCGCTCGCAAGCTGCTTTTAGCAGCATTGCACACGCTAAGCCGCCGCCTACTGGGAGTGAATCTTAGCTTAGCAAAATTGCGAACGAAAGGTTCTCAAAATTGCGAATAGAAATTTCTTTGCAGTTTCTGAGTAGCTCGGGACTTACTCTGTCACTGCGATCAGTTCAGTCAGTTTCGTTCCTGGTTTGACGTCACAAACACACCCAGCGTTCGCCCAGACACTCCTCCGTTTCTCCAGCCACTCCCGCGTTTTTCCCAGAAACTGTAGCGTTTTTTCACACACTCCCATAAAACGGCCAGTTTCCGCCCAGAAACACCCACTTCCTGTCAATCACATTACGATCACCAGAACGAAGAAAAAACCTTGTAATGCCGTGAGTAAAATACCAAACTTCTTAGCAAATTTACTTGGCGCAGTCGCAGTGCGAACATTGCGCATGCGCAATTAGCGGAAAATTGCTGCGATGCGAAGAAAATTACCGAGCGAACAACTCGGAATTACCACCCATGTGCACTGCAGGGAGCAGATATAACATGTGCAGAGAGAGTTAGATTTGGGTGGGTTATATTGTTTCTGTGCAGGGTAAATACTGGCTGTTTTATTTTTACACTGCAATTTAGATTTCAGTTTGAACACATCCCACCCAAATCTAACTCTCTGCACATGTTATATCTGCCCCCCTGCAGTGCACATGGTTTTGCCCATCTACTAACAAATTTGCTGCTACGATCAGGTCTGAATTAGGCCTTAAATCCCTAGGGAGGGAGAGCAGCATAATCCCCATAGGGAGGGAGAGTAGTGAGACCAGCTGTCAGTTTGCTGAACACAGCCCCCCTCACAGCGCTGGAGGGAATGGAGCCATGCACCAGCATGTCATATGAAGCAACAAGGAAAAATAAAAATTTGAAAGCGGTGACACTCTGTATATATATATATATATATATATATACATATATATATATATATATATATATATATATATGTGTGTGTGTGAAAGAATTGTTTATATATTTTATATTTGCGTCTATTTTTTAATACTTCTAAAAATAATCTTTATAAAAAAATAAGACTTTACTTACCGATAATTCTATTTCTCGTAGTCCGTAGTGGATGCTGGGAACTCCGTAAGGACCATGGGGAATAGCGGCTCCGCAGGAGACTGGGCACAAAAGTAAAGCTTAAGGACTACCTGGTGTGCACTGGCTCCTCCCCCTATGACCCTCCTCCAAGCCTCAGTTAGGATACTGTGCCCGGACGAGCGTACACAATAAGGAAGGATTTTGAATCCCGGGTAAGACTCATACCAGCCACACCAATCACACCGTACAACCTGTGATCTGAACCCAGTTAACAGCATGATAACAGCGGAGCCTCTGAAAAGATGGCTCACAACAACAAAAACCCGATTTTTGTAACAGCAACTATGTACAAGTATTGCAGACAATCCGCACTTGGGATGGGCGCCCAGCATCCACTACGGACTACGAGAAATAGAATTATCGGTAAGTAAATTCTTATTTTCTCTGACGTCCTAGTGGATGCTGGGAACTCCGTAAGGACCATGGGGATTATACCAAAGCTCCCAAACGGGCGGGAGAGTGCGGATGACTCTGCAGCACCGAATGAGAGAACTCCAGGTCCTCCTCAGCCAGGGTATCAAATTTGTAGAATTTAGCAAACGTGTTTGCCCCTGACCAAGTAGCTGCTCGGCAAAGTTGTAAAGCCGAGACCCCTCGGGCAGCCGCCCAAGATGAGCCCACCTTCCTTGTGGAATGGGCTTTTACAGATTTAGGCTGTGGCAGGCCTGCCACAGAATGTGCAAGCTGAATTGTACTACAAATCCAACGAGCAATAGTCTGCTTAGAAGCAGGAGCACCCAGCTTGTTGGGTGCATACAGGATAAACAGCGAGTCAGATTTTCTGACTCCAGCCGTCCTGGAAACATATATTTTCAGGGCCCTGACTACATCCAGCAACTTGGAGTCCTCCAAGTCCCTAGTAGCCGCAGGTACCACAATAGGCTGGTTCAGGTGAAACGCTGAAACAACCTTAGGGAGAAATTGAGGACGAGTCCTCAATTCTGCCCTGTCCGTATGAAAAATTAGGTAAGGGCTTTTATAGGATAAAGCCGCCAATTCTGACACACGCCTGGCCGAAGCCAGGGCCAACAGCATTACCACTTTCCATGTGAGATATTTTAAGTCCACAGTGGTGAGTGGTTCAAACCAATGTGATTTTAGGAACCCCAAAACTACATTGAGATCCCAAGGTGCCACTGGAGGCACAAAAGGAGGCTGTATATGCAGTACCCCCTTGACAAACGTCTGAACTTCAGGAACTGAAGCCAGTTCTTTCTGGAAGAAAATCGACAGGGCCGAAATTTGAACCTTAATGGACCCTAATTTTAGGCCCATAGACAGTCCTGTTTGCAGGAAATGCAGGAAACGACCCAGTTGAAATTCCTCTGTAGGGGCCTGCCTGGCCTCGCACCACGCAACATATTTACGCCAAATACGGTGATAATGTTGTGCGGTTACATCCTTCCTGGCTTTGATCAGGGTAGGGATGACTTCATCCGGAATGCCTTTTTCCTTCAGGATCCGGCGTTCAACCGCCATGCCGTCAAACGCAGTCGCGGTAAGTCTAGGAACAGACAGGGTCCCTGCTGGAGCAGGTCCCTTCTTAGAGGTAGAGGTCACGGGTCCTCTGTGAGCATCTCTTGAAGTTCCGGGTACCAAGTCCTTCTTGGCCAATCCGGAGCCACGAGTATAGTTCTTACTCCTCTCCGTCTTATAATTCTCAGTACCTTGGGTATGAGAGGCAGAGGAGGGAACACATACACTGACTGGTACACCCATGGTGTTACCAGAGCGTCCACAGCTATTGCCTGAGGGTCCCTTGACCTGGCGCAATACCTGTCTAGTTTTTTGTTGAGGCGGGACGCCATCATATCCACCTTTGGTTTTTCCCAACGGTTCACAATCATGTGGAAGACTTCTGGATGAAGTCCCCACTCTCCCGGGTGGAGGTCGTGCCTGCTGAGGAAGTCTGCTTCCCAGTTGTCCACTCCCGGAATGAACACTGCTGACAGTGCTATCACATGATTTTCCGCCCAGCGAAGAATCCTTGCAGCTTCTGCCATTGCCCTCCTGCTTCTTGTGCCGCCCTGTCTGTTTACGTGGGCGACTGCCGTGATGTTGTCTGACTGGATCAGCACCGGCTGACCTTGAAGCAGAGGTCTTGCTAGGCTTAGAGCATTGTAGATGGCCCTTAGCTTCAGGATATTTATGTGAAGTGATGTCTCCAGGCTTGACCACAAGCCCTGGAAATTTCTTCCCTGTGTGACTGCTCCCCAGCCTCTCAGGCTGGCATCCGTGGTCACCAGGACCCAGTCCTGAATGCCGAATCTGCGGCCCTCTAGAAGATGAGCACTCTGCAACCACCACAGGAGAGACACCCTTGGTGACAAGATTATCCGCTGATGCATCTGAAGATGCGACCCGGACCATTTGTCTAGCAGATCCCACTGGAAGGTTCTTGCGTGGAATCTGCCGAATGGGATTGCTTCGTAGGAAGCCACCATTTTTCCCAGGACCCTTGTGCATTGATGCACTGAGACTTGGCCTGGTTTTAGGAGATTTTTGACTAGCTCGGATAACTCCCTGGCTTTCTCCTCCAGGAGAAAAACCTTTTTCTGGACTGTGTCCAGGATCATCCCTAGGAATAGAAGGCGTGTCGTCGGGATCAGCTGCGATTTTGGAATATTGAGAATCCAACCGTGCTGCCGCAACACTATCTGAGATAGTGCTACCCCGACTTCCAACTGTTCCCTGGATCTTGCCCTTATCAGGAGATCGTCCAAGTAAGGGATAACTAAAACTCCCTTCCTTCGAAGGAGTATCATCATTTCGGCCATTACCTTGGTAAAGACCCGGGGTGCCGTGGACAAGCCAAACGGCAGCGTCTGAAACTGATAGTGACAATTCTGTACCACAAACCTGAGGTACCCTTGGTGAGAAGGGTAAATTGGGACATGTAGGTAAGCATCTTTGATGTCCAGAGACACCATATAATCCCCTTCTTCCAGGTTTGCAATCACTGCTCTGAGTGACTCCATCTTGAATTTGAACCTCTGTATGTAAGTGTTCAAGGATTTTAGATTTAAAATTGGTCTCACCGAGCCGTCCGGCTTCGGTACCACAAACAGTGTGGAATAATACCCCTTTCCCTGTTGCAGGAGGGGTACCTTGATTATCACCTGCTGGGAATACAGCTTGTGAATGGCTTGCAATACTGCCTCCCTGTCTGAGGGAGACGTCGGTAAAGCAGACTTTAGGAAACGGCGAGGGGGAGACGTCTCGAATTCCAATTTGTACCCCTGAGATACCACCTGAAGGATCCAGGGGTCCACTTGCGAGTGGGCCCACTGCGCGCTGAACTTTTTGAGACGGGCCCCCACCGTGCCTGAGTCCGCTTGTAAAGCCCCAGCGTCATGCTGAGGACTTTGCGGAGGCGGGAGAGGGCTTCTGTTCCTGGGAACTGGCTGTGTGCTGCAGCCTTTTTCCTCTCCCTCTGCCACGGGGCAGAAATGAGGAGCCTTTTGCCCGCTTGCCCTTATGGGGCCGAAAGGACTGCGCCTGATAATACGGCGTCTTCTTATGTTGAGAGGCTACCTGGGGTAAAAATGTGGATTTTCCAGCAGTTGTCGTGGCTACCAGGTCTGATAGACCTACCCCAAATAACTCCTCCCCCTTATAAGGCAATACTTCCATGTGCCTTTTGGAATCCGCATCACCTGACCACTGCTGCATCCATAACCCTCTTCTTGCAGAAATGGACAGCGCGCTAACTCTTGATGCCAGTCGGCAAATATCCCTCTGCGCATCACGCATATATAAAAATGCATCTTTTAAATGCTCTATAGTCAGTAATATACTGTCCCTATCTAGGGTATCAATATTTTCAGTCAGGGAATCCGACCACGCCACCCCAGCACTGCACATCCAGGCTGAGGCGATTGCCGGTCGCAGTATAACACCCGTGTGTGTGTATATACATTTTAGGATATTCTCCTGCTTTCTGTCGGCAGGTTCCTTTAGGGCGGCCGTATCAGGAGAGGGTAGTGCCACCTGTTTAGACAAGCGTGTGAGCGCTTTATCCACCCTAGGGGGTGTTTCCCAACGTGCCCTATCCTCTGGCGGGAAAGGGTATGATGCCAATAACCTTTTAGGAATTATCAGTTTTTTATCGGGGGAAACCCACGCCTCATCACACACTTCATTTAATTCCTCGGATACAGGAAAAACTACAGGCAGTTTTTTCTCACCAAACATAATACCCTTTTTAGTGGTACTTGTATTATCAGAAATATGCAAAACATTTTTCATTGCCTCAATCATGTAATGTGTGGCCCTACTGGAAGTTACATTTGTCTCATCATCGTCGACACTGGAGTCAGTATCCGTGTCTGTATCTGCCATCTGATGGCGTTTGAGACCCCTGGACAGGCACAAGCTGAGTAGCCGGCTGTCTCATATCGTCAACTGTCTTTCGTAAAGAGCTGACATTGTCACGCAATTCCTTCCATAAGCTCATCCACTCAGGTGTCGACTCCCTAGGGGGTGACAACTCTATTATAGGCAATTGCTCCGCCTCCATCTCATTTTCCTCCTCAAACATGTCGACACAATCGTACCGACACACCGCACACACACAGGGAATGCTCTGATAGAGGACAGGACCCCACTAGCCCTTTGGGGAGACAGAGGGAGAGTATGCCAGCACACACCAGAGCGCTATATATAGACAGGAATACCACTATATAACGTGCTTTTCCCTTTATAGCTGCTGTTATTATCAAAACTGCGCCAAATTAGTGCCCCCCCTCTCTTTTTTAGCCTTTTCTGTAGTGCAGGACTGCAGGGGAGAGTCAGGGAGACGTCCTTCCAGCGGAGCTGTGATGGAAAATGGCGCCCGTGTGCTGAGGAGATAGGCTCCGCCCCCTTCTCGGCTGCCTTTTCTCCCGCTTTTTGGTGAATTCTGGCAGGGGTTAAAATACATCCATATAGCCCTGGGGGTTATATGTGGTGTATTTTCGCCAGCCAAGGTGTTTTACATTGCTGCTCATGGCGCCCCCCCCCTAGCGCCCTGCACCCTCAGTGACCGGAGTGTGAAGTGTGCCTGAGGAGCAATGGCGCACAGCTGCAGTGCTGTGCGCTACCTTGTTGAAGACTGATGTCTTCTGCCGCCGATTTTTCCGGACCTCTTCTTGCTTCTGGCTCTGTAAGGGGGCCGGCGGCGCGGCTCTGGGACCGGACTCCGAGGCTGGGCCTGTGTTCGGTCCCTCTGGAGCTAATGGTGTCCAGTAGCCTAAGAAGCCCAAGCTGGCTGCAAGCAGGCAGGTTCGCTTCTTCTCCCCTTAGTCCCTCGATGCAGTGAGCCTGTTGCCAGCAGGTCTCACTGAAAATAAAAAACCTAAAACTAAACTTTCACTAAGAAGCTCAGGAGAGCCCCTAGTGTGCACCCTTCTCGGCCGGGCACAAAAATCTAACTGAGGCTTGGAGGAGGGTCATAGGGGGAGGAGCCAGTGCACACCAGGTAGTCCTAAAGCTTTACTTTTGTGCCCAGTCTCCTGCGGAGCCGCTATTCCCCATGGTCCTTACGGAGTTCCCAGCATCCACTAGGACGTCAGAGAAAAACCTTTAAATCCACAGTACAATAAAATCCACAGTCACCCTCTCTCAGGGGCATCAGAACGTTTTTCAGTTGGGGGGGGGGCAAGATAAAATCTCAATTTGGCGCCCCTAATTTATGGCCACCTTAGACAGGTCACTTGTACCTGTACGAAACTCTATGGAGTAGCAGTGAGTGAGTGACACCTTATACACATTATGTCTGGTAGATCGCCCTTACACACAATATGCCTTTTAAAGGGCCTAATTCAGATCTGATCATAGATGTGCTAAATTTAGCACATCTATGATTAGTTTCTCAGACATGTGGGGGGACGTCCAGCACAGGGCTAATCCACACCGCATGTCTGGCTCTGCCCCCACCACCCCTCCTGCACGGGTGCGAAAGCATCGCATAGCGGTGATGATTTTGCACCTGGCTAGTATCTCCCTTCCAACGCAGCTGCCGCGGCCAGCCCCTGCAACGGACCGGACACACCTGTGTTGTATGGACCACACCCAGCCTATGGTGTTCTTACGCCGTTGGCACGCCCTCTCCCGCCTTGCAACCACCTCTGCCTATCTCACTGGGCTACCGGGGTGCGTGCGCACTGCACAAAGGGATTCAGACTGCGATCACTGCCACTATCCAGTCTGAATTACCCCCAAAGCCTTTTATATATATTATGTCTGGTAGAGCCTTTTACACACATTATGCCTGACAGATCCCATTATATACACTGTAGAGCGTCCCCAGTGCCAGTTATACATATATGTCCCCAGAGCCAGATATACATATATGCCCCCCGATCCAGATATACATATATGCCCCCCATGCCAGATATACATATATGCCCCAGTGCCAGATATACATGTGTGCCCCCAGAGCCAATTATACATATGTGCCCCCAGAGCCAGTTATACGTATATGTGCCCCCAGAGCCAGTTATACGTATGTGCCCCCAGAGCCAGTTATACATATATGCCCAGTGCCACATAAACATATATGCCCCCAGAGCCAGTTATACATATGTGCCCCCAGAGCCAGATATACATATGTGCCCCCAGAGCCAATTATACATATGTGCCCCCAGAACCAGATATACATATGTGCCCCCAGAGCCAGATATACATATGTGCCCCCAGAGCCAATTATACATCTGTGCCCCCAGAGCCAGATATACATATGTGCCCCCAGAGCCAGATATACATGTGCCCCCAGAGCCAGATATACATATGTGCCCCCAGAGCCAGATATACATATGTGCCCCCCAGAGCCAGATATACATATGTGCCCCCAGAGCCAGATATACATATGTGCCCCCAGAGCCAGATATACATACGTGCCCCCAGAGCCAGTTATACATACGTGCACCCAGAGCCAGTTATACATATGTCCCCACAGTGCCAGGAACACATACCCCCACAGGACGCCGGGCGGGAGGGCAAGCAAGAGCAGGCGGCCCCCGCATTTTCAAACAAGTCTCCTTAGTCTCAGTATCTCCACTGCGACGTCCGGGGCCGGCCCCAGCACAGCTTGCGCATATGTAATGAGCGGCTTGACATCATGACGCTCCGCCGCTCATTACATATGCGTGATCAGCAGAGCGCTACATGGGAGAAGGGGAGCAGCAGAACTGGCTGTCACTGTCAATGACAGTCAGTGAATCGCGGTCCATGGCCGAAGC